>NW_027509142.1:1167500-1232500 GCF_051911475.1 Siphateles boraxobius
TGATATCTCGTGCCACCCTGGTGCCCTTATTTCCCGAAGTGCATGAGGAGGTTACACGGTTGTGGACGGCACCTTTTTCTGCCCGAAACCTGCTGATGAGGGAGACCAACAAGTTTCGTTTCCTGGCCTCCTCCATTTCCCAGGTTGGGCTCTTCGAATACGCGGTGGAGAACTTTGCACAACAGTTCTCCGCCGCCCAGAAGTAGGAGGCGATCCGGCACATCCTGCCCCGGTGGCCCTCCGTTACCTCCACCCATCCGCCGGTTGCCGATCCTTCGTCTGCTCGTCCCCGAGGGCATCCCACTGCCGCCGCCTCTGCTCCCTCTAGGCCTCAGCGTGAAGCCTCAGGCAGGCCGCCTAGCCAAGCGCCAAGCCAAACGCAAGCACACGCGTCCCTGAGACGGGCCACCCAGTGATAGATGAGCAGTCCTACTGGCGAAGGGTGCAATAGAGCCAGTCCCTCCAGCCGATATGAAGACCGGCTTCTACAGCCCGTACTTCATTGTACCCAAAAAATGGGGTGGGTTTCGGACAATCTTGGATCTGCGTCCCTTTACAAGTTTCCGTTCAAGATGCTAACGCAGAAACGCATTTTCGAATGCATCCGTCCCCGAGATTGGTTTGCAGCAATCGACCTGAAGGACGTGTACTTTCATGTCTCCATCCACCCATGACACAGGCCATTCCTGCGCTTCGCGTTCGAGGGTCGAGCATATCAGTACAAAGTCATACCCTTCGGACTGGCCCGTCATCCCGCGTTTTTACGAAGGTCGCAGAGGTGGCTATTGCTCCCATGGGAAAGCGTTGTGTTCACATCCTCAACTATCTCAACGACTGGCTGATACTAGCTCAGCCCCGGTGAGCAGTTGTGCGAACACAGGGACCTGTTGCTCCGGCATCTCAGCCAGTTGAGTCTTCGGGTCAACTAGGAAAAGAGCAAACTCGCCCCTGTGCAGAGGATATCTTTTCTCGGTATGAAGCTGGACTCGGTCCACCAGCCGGCACGCATCACAGAGGAACATGCCCGGTCAGTGCTGAACTGCTTGAATAATGTCAAGAAAACTTTTCAGAGGCTCCTGGGGCATGTGGTATTCACAGCCGCAGTAACATCACTGGGTTTGCCTCATATGAGGGCACTGGCTTCACGGCCGAGTCCTGAGACCCCGGCCTAGATATGTGCCCAAGGTTCCTACCACTCCCTTTCGGGACCAGGTGGTGAACCTGCAAGAGCTGCCCCCGGAGGAGGCAAATCCCATATTTGTATTCTTCCACGGTATGGCTCCTTACGGCGAGCCCATGTCTTTCCCTTGGCAGAGCCCGCTCTGCCATCTCTGACCGGTGTTGTCTCCCTCCTGCTATAGGCCGGAGCCAGCTCAGTGACAGTCCGGAAACGCCCAGTCCATATGTGTAACTTCCACATGATACCTCCCTACAGGCAGGATGTGGCTTCCCAAGCGTTTCCCTTTCCACCGAAAGGGCATGCTTTCTCAAGTGTTATTCCAAAGTTTGTCAGGTGAATGCAAAGCATTTGTGAAAGAACACAAACGTTTCACAAGAAAATCCAAAGTTTGTCAGCTGAACGCAAAGCATTTGCGAACAAACCCAGAAGTTTTGCAAAAAAACAATACAAAGTTTGTCGGCTGAATGCAAAGCATTTTGTGAAGTTTCTAGGAGGAGCACAAAACTTTTGCGAGAGAGTGCAAAGGTTTTGCGAGGTAATGCAAAGTTTTACGTGGGACGCACCACTTTTTGAGAGAACACAAAAGTTTTCAGAGCCCATGTAAAGTTTCTTGGTGGAACGATAACGTTTTGCAAGGAAATCCAAAGCATTTGCGAAAGAACACAAAAGTTTTGCGAGCAAAAGCAAAGTTTCTAAGGGGAATACAAAAGTTTTGTAAGTCAATGCGAAGTGGATCGCATAAATTTTGTAAGAGAGCGCAAAGTTAAAATTTTGCAAGCAAATGCTGTTATTGTGTAATAATACAGTGGATTTAAATTCTATGCAATGAAAGGCCTTTCATATCATTTTAATATTTTATTTTTTCTTGACAGATAAATTGGTGGATTCAAATCCAAAAATAAGATTATTAGATAAGTTTATTATTTATATACTTTTAACAAGGCACCTGTTACAGTGACAATTTGTGTATAAAAAGCTAAAAGGGAATCAGGTCCATGTTATTGGTCTCAATTACTACAAGACCATCATGTTAAGGATTTGTTAAAGAGATTGCATAATTAGGTTTCATAATTTTGAACTTTAGCAACATGATCATTGATTGGTGATGTGTTTTATGAAGTTGGCTTTAGCAAAGCAAATCAGCACTTGCATGATCATTAGAGAAACAGACACAGAATACCAAATTTTTAAGTCCCATCAGTAAAGTGTGTTTACACAGTTTAGTCCTGTGTGAGTCAGTCCATTGCCTTTGATTCAGTAGTCATGATTCAGTCGTGCCAGACACACCATGATCAGTTTTTAAACTGAGGAACTATGATGCATCAAAAACACTCGTGTTAGCCACTCCTGACCCAGAATCAATGTCCCTGCATTTCTTCTTTCTCTCCTTTCTTCTTATTTGTCTTCCCCAATTTTTGTGACTGTTTCATAAGTTTGATTTTATAAAGATGTTTTTGAGTTTAGTCAGGGTGACTGATTATTCAATCAAAGCTGTGAGGGACTAAAGTAAATGGGTTGAGCTTTTGTTTAATGTGGTGTTGATCGTTAAAAACATAAAAAATATGACTTTTTAGAAAATTTCCAGTTGACCAAAAGCACTGGAAAAAGTTAAATTAGATGTGACCGACGTCTATTCTGACACAAAAACATTTTCCATCCAAATAAAAGTTTAGTAGTTTAACGTTTGAAAGAAATTAAGATTATTTAAAAGTAATATAATAATATTAGTAATGTAATTTTACAGTTGTAAAAATTGTAAATCAAAATGATTAATATTATTATATTTTTCTTAAAAACATTTTTTTTACAGTGAAATATAGCAATAGTACGGAGCCTCCAAGGCGACATGGTAGTGGGAAAAATATGAGATGGGAGGGAAAATAAAAAGCAAATGTTTTGCGTTCCCCAGACGAACTTTGCGTTCGCTCGCAATTTTTTTTTCTTAAGTTTCTTCTTAAAAAAGAAATAACAAAACAAATGCTTTTAGTTTGATTCAAATAAACTGGTTTATGCTACATCCAGTGCAGCTTTCATGAACAACGGCCCTTAATATGCCTTGTCAGAAACAGAAATGTAAAGTTGTAGACAATGAGATTACACACGTTTAAAACCACATTGCTAGGCAAGTGCTGTAGACGAGCGTTTGACAGGGCCAGACGGGCTAATTAGAGCGATTACTGCACAGCTGGATTGGCTGGCCGCTTGGCAGAGGCGCATCAAAAGGATCAGCGGCGAGGAGAAGGCCTCATCTCGACAGCACGTCGTCTGGGTTTCTGGGTGGAAAAACGTGCAGCGTTTGGAGCCAGCAGTTCCTCTACTGAATCATGAAGAGAACTGAAAGTGCGTGAGGGAACGTTGTGTAAGTTCCTCAGCTGGACTGGGATCTATGGGGCACTGTAGAAGAAACTGATGGCGAAATAGTGGGAGGAAAGCTGTGGGAGAAATAAAACCTAAACAGCCGCAAAACTGAAAACATCAGCTGATGTAGAGGAAGTAGAGCCTGGTTTTGTTGCATTACATGGGTTTTCACCTTCAGATCTAGTTTTTCCTGAGAGAGAGAGAGAGAGATTTGCTTTAGTCGTTGTTGCGAGTCGTCGAGTTGAATCAGCGTCAGGAAGGTCCGGCCCAGTTCTGTGATTATGCTACAAACTTCAACTACTCACCGTGTATTAACAATGCCACTGTTATACTGTAGTGTTAGAGGTTGTAGTTAAGCCCTTAAATGCTTCAAGATTTTTACTAACTATATTTGATGGTGATTGGTCACTTTTGTTATTCTGCAGTCAACTATGTTTGTATGATGATGATGGTAAACTATTTATATTGGCTGTGTCCGACATCCTTTGCTAGTTTCATGCTGCTCTTTCTTTTGCCATCATTTTTGTGAATGTTTTTTTTTTTTTGATATAGCAAGTTACCAAATCTCCTTAGTCATGTCCAATTAAA
Source organism: Siphateles boraxobius (assembly GCF_051911475.1). NCBI lineage: Eukaryota > Metazoa > Chordata > Actinopteri > Cypriniformes > Leuciscidae > Siphateles > Siphateles boraxobius. Next base: position 1,171,627 of record NW_027509142.1, read on the forward strand.
GACCAACATATTGAGTGTTTCATGGTACATATTTGAAGCCATCTTGGATTATTTTCCAATTCCATTTGCTCCTATCATCTCTGTCATTTCTACTATGGATAAAAGGGCCAGAAAATGTGTATTAATTTAGTGGAGAAAATGTCAGTGATGTTTGCATGATGCTAGGGAGATTGTTACCCTTGCTAAAAAGAAGTGAACTTAATTGTATTGAATGTGCACTTGTAGTGCACTTCAACTCTTAAAAGTATATTTTCAAAAGCATTTTACTTGCAGATAATATAAAGTACACTTTCATGGTGTTCCTTATCACTTAAGTACACTTTTAAATGTGAACTTAGTTTGTAATAATGTTAAATTAAAAGTTTTAAAATACATTTTAATTCATGTTTTATTAATCTTTTGTCATGTTTAAAAGTGCACTTAGCCTATTTTAATGTGTTGACTAACTTACTAAATCAAATGTAAAGTACTTGATTAGATTTAAAGTTGATATATTTTAAATGTACTAAATTGCAACTTCATTATTACGAATGTGTAATATATTTTGAAATGCATAACAACTGAAATTACATTCAAGTATATTTTAGTTTATCAGAAATTCTTGTCAGTACATTAGGCAGTACATTTTTAACCATTTTTCAAAGACAATGAAAGTAATTATGAAATTGCATATATAAAGATGTACACAAGTTGTATTGAAGCTTGTTTCCGCCACAGAATAATTGTGACTTTCCATCTCAAAATTCAGACTTTTTTTCCCTGAATTGTGAGATAAAAACTATTAAAAAGTCACAATTACCTTTTTTTTTATTTATTTTTTATTCAGTTACAGAAACAAGCTTTCATAAAGTCGTACTCAAGTGGTTCAAAAAAGCATTCAAAAGATTAACCAATTGTGTTTATTATAAATTTAAACTATAACAAATTTTTTTGCAATAAAAATTAAATGAAGTGTCTGAAAACATTACACCCGGTACACACTTAATTATACAGTATTCTTTTTAAAGTATAATATTTTTAGTGTGTGGTATAGGGTGTTGTGGGAGGTTTGCTAGGTGGTTCCTTACTGGCCTTTTCTGTGTAAGTGTATTGCATTTTTTCCACCGATTTTATTGTCCACTATGGGTAAAAAAAAAAGGTTCATATCACAATTCCAAAACTCCTCAACAAACCGCATGTTTTTGTATATCATGTCAGCAGAACATTTGTGGGCTAAGTTATGCAAGTTTAATACTATGGGGTCAAATTCATAACCGTACAGTTGTGACGCTTAGCTTAGCTTTCCAGTCAGTTTCCATATTTCCAATCCAACTCGATTCGATCCCTGTGGTTCAAATAATTATGCTTCCTAATTATGCTTCCTAATGAGAACTACCAGGATCTCAAAATAATTCAATTATCCAGCACCTAGTGTACCAAACACGGTCCCTCTACAGAGCCCCACTTGAGTCATCTCTCTCTGTGTGTGTGTCTGTCTGCCTGCAGTAATCCCTCTGAGCATCAGCATGGCTCCTGTAAGCCCCCGCTGGGCTCTTCGGCCGTGACCTCTCGGATCCTGCTCCGCCAGCAGCTGATGCGCGAGCAGCTCCAAGAGCAGGAGCGGCGAGAGCAGCAGAGACGGCAGAGCTCAGCATACGTCACCCAGAGCCCCGCCATCAACGTCAGCGCCCCCCCCGGCCCGCCCGGTGCCACACAGGTGCCCATGGAAGTGCTGAAGGTACCCGCCACAGTCAGACTAATCATGAAGAGCCTGAGAAAATATTTAGTGCTGGGCAACGATTAATCACATATAAAATAAAGTTTGTGTTTACATAATATATGTGTGTAATTATTTTGTATATATAAATACACAAATATGCATGTATGTATTTAAGAAATATTTTCATGTATATATATATATATATATATATATATATATATATATATATATATATATATATATATACATTATTTATATTATATATAAATGTTTTATATATAAATAACATATTTTCTTAAAAATATACATGCATATGTGTGCATTTATATATATATGTATATAAATGCACACATATGCATGTTTATATATAAACATTTATATATAAAATTATTACATATATATAATAATTATATAATACATATATATATATATAATTATTACATTTATATAAAATTATTATTACACATATAAACACAAGCTTTTATTTTGGACGTGATTATTCGCGATTAATCGTTGCACAGCACAAATATATATGTTTGTGTGTGTGTGTATATATATATATATATATATATACAAATTGTTTTGTGTCATATTTGATACATCATGCTTGATATATCGTGAGAACATGGAGCTCAAACTCGAGGAAAGAAAAACTATAATTTAATTCAGAGTCCCAAACTGAGCAAATCTTGTTGCTGATATTTATATGGCCAGTAAGTAAGATGAAATTCTGATAGCTAGTAATGTAAATCAATAAAATCTTTATAACAGCAGATTACTCATATCAAATGCTTATAAATATCAGCTGTCACTCTATATCTCCCAATAATGTGTCATTAATTAAGATGATATTTATATGTTTAGTTTTATGATCAAGGCGGAGTAGTTTTAAAACACAATACAATGCAATACAGCAATGACTTAGAGATGAACAAGTTTAATCTTGAAATATTACTAACAATATAAAAGTTATTTTCACATTTGCTTTAAAAAAATCATTTAAGATTTCACAGCAGAAAGATGCATGAACTACGACCTGAAGAGAGTCGTTTTACATAAACTGTCGATCATGTAGAAGTCAAAGTTTTGAGCATGTTGATGATTTAGAGGCCTTAGAAATGTGTGTATCAAATATGATAGAGTAGGCTTTATATAGGGATAAGATTTAATGGCAGTGTTTTTACGATTTAGTGCATTCATATTATCGGTGCTTCACTTTCTTGGCATGTCGGCTAAAATGTCTCAAAATGCAACTGAGATTATGAAGTAAATTCAAACTCTGCATTTAATGCAATGCAATAAAAAATCCTTACAGGCTGCATGCAAAAAAAACATACAACGTGAACAGTATAGTCCGATTCATGAAACAAGTGACTCATTTGTGCCAGTTAAAATGTACAGCATGACCAGCGTAGCACAATTTCCGAATTCTCTGAGGCAATTTTTTTGAAAATTTAGTGAAAATTTAATTGATTTGAATCAGTCCGAAACACTGCCCTATATCACAGAAAAATAATTTCTCAAATACATTTATGCTAAATTGTTCAACAGTATAACTGAAATATCCCCAATTAAAGTAAATGTGAATAAAATCAATATCTTGTAAATTGGAATCAAAATGAATCTTATCCTGCATCACAAAATAATCGGATAACAATTTGTTTTTCACTTTAATTGACAAATATAATGAATTGTATATTTGTACTAAAGGCGTGAAATGCTGGCAAATGTGCAGTTGAAACGGGTGAAAGGCTGGTATGTCTGACTTGTGCTGCAAGATTCAGTGCTGCCAACTATTTTCAATGGAAAGTAGCTAAAGCCTACTCAAAAAGTCTCTAAATGTCGCTAGATGACGTAATGCGCCAACTGTCGGCACTTTACATCAGATTTCTCTCCTAATCCATTCTAATATATAATTATATTATTATATTAATAACAATTTTAAAATAATGTATAGCCGAATGTCCATTAAAGCTGTTTTAATTGACATATTTTCAGTTTTCGTGTTTTTCCAGCAGTTGCTCTAAATTTGTCGCTAGTCGCTCTTTTGAAAAAAACGTCACTAATCTAGCAACTAAATCGGCAGCATTGGCAAGACTGTCTTTTAAACCGCTGTTTCGCTATGACACTAGTTGAGCTGAAAGTAAAAACTGAGCATAGCAAAAGATTGTTTAGGCAAATGTTCGCTATAGCACCCCTTGTGGCGACTCGGAGAATGCAGCACATACTCTCACTGAATACTGACACTCTCTGGAATGTAACAACATGTGAAATCAAAGAATTGGACAGATTTTCACAGTGAAGCCTCAGTTGACCATGTCATAGCTGGTTGTCTATGGCCTCATTCTCCATGACTTTTCATGGTTTGGTTGCGCTGGCATTAGCATATCATGCATTTGTTCTTCTGCTTTGACCGCCCAGTTCAAATTGAGTCTTTATCAGCCCAAGCGTGTCTGATTATGATACTGTCCGTAAGGAAGGGGAGGGAACGGGGTGGGCAGGGGACAGTGAAGTGTGTTAAAACGCATATGGGGATTATCTTTCCCCAGAGAATTCCTCTTTAATGCATGCTGTGCTCCAGCCTCTCGGAATTAGCCATCTATAATCCTATTTGCTCAGCTACATTCAAAATCTTTTCATAGCTTTGATTCCTTGTTAGTCTGCGGAACTATGGACTGTTACTGATTTCTGTGCTATTGTGCACAGACTGTGATAAATACAACAAAATCTGCTGCATCCCAAAGGACTCAGGCTGCTAATGTCACTCGGTAAGAGCCGTTATGTTACATTTGCTCAGTTTTTTCGGGGGGAAATTATTGAGATGATATTAACTGTCTGTGATTGGGTCACAGGAATGGGAAACGGTCATGTGCGTTGATTGTTGATTTATTCTATGACTATATATAGAATATTCAGTTATATATATATATATATATATATATATATATATATATATATATCATTGTTGGAATGTGCATCAGTAATACTGATATTGGATGACTATGGTCATATTGTTGCATATTTTTCTAGTTCAGTTTCTACCCATGTTAAGGTCTCGTCTAGTTAATGTGCTCTGGTTATTTTCAAGTTCCGATATCAAGTTTAAGGACAATATAATTCTTTCTGACAGTTCTATTCAATTATTCTTTAGTTGTTTTTTCTATGATGTATCTGTTTTTAAAAAATTTTTTAACTGCTTCATCGCTGTTTTATTAATCACACCTAATTTTAGATTAACATGGTGAAATTAAACCAGTTTAAAATTAGACCGATTTAGGACAGTTTTTTTTAATATAAGTGAAACAAAAAAAAACTAAAAAACATTTTCATTACATATAATAAAATAAATATTATTTGAAATAAATACAATATAAAAACCTAAACTTATTTTATTTCAGCTAGTTGCCAAAAACTTATCTCATTTTCATTTCGTTTAATTTGATGTACTAAAACTGAAATAAATATGAATAAAAACTATATAGACTTTTTTTTTCAAAAAAGGAAAAACTTACAAAATTACTAAACCTTTAACTGAAATGGAAAATATAAACAATAAATCTAATAAAAATATTAATAAAAACTACGATAACATCTCAATGATATTAAATAACACTAATTTAGGAGCAGGTTCTACTCATGTGTCACTTGTTCTTTGCAACATTTCTATTTGTACATACTTTGTTGAAACACCTTAGGGATATTTATGAAGCAATTAATTCTCCCATATTTTGATTCTCACACAACAGTTTTTGTGAGACGTGTGAAATGTACTATATTTATGCGTGACGCTCCCCTGTCAACAGAACAGGTTTACACAAATCAAGACCACCCAGCATGCAACGGCCAGTCTGATACAAATACTGTATAACGAATCAAATGTTTTTAAAATGAAGGAAAAGTGCATGATACTTTTGATATTTTATTAATATTTTAGGATAAGGCATTATATTTTTTTGCAAATACTGATTTCTTTATCTCACCGTGCATTAATTGAACGATAAGACAGAATATAAATGTATTAGAAAATGAGCGATGTTTTAAACACATGGCATACGGAGGGAAAGTATGTGGTTGAATGTTGACACCTTGAGGAATCACCTTAGTCGTGTTTGAAAACAACTGATACTTTAGCATCTGATTTAGTGTGGCTCATATCAAAGGATAAAAAGGGCATGGCATGTACTCCTTAACGTAGTATTTATGTTCAGTCAGTCGTTACTTATGCTAAGCTGATGATGTGCTGGTCATTCAATCCACTGAACGGCTGTCAACAATTAAAACACACTGCCTTCCATGCAAACACATGCGCGGATTTGATTTGACCACAAACACAGTGTTTTGGCTGTAACAGCAATATATACAATACAGACCGGAACATTGCAAGAAGTGAGTTTAAGTTATTCATAGTACCTCTAAAAGAATGTGAGAACGTGAATGCATTAGTACGACTGACTGGCTGTAACATTATAGCCAAAAGCTATAGAAAAATAGTTCCCTTTTCATTTCTATTCAATCAGAAATGAGTAGAGTTTTTTTTCTTTTCTTTTTTTCTAGTTTACTTCGTTTAGTTTTTAGTTTAGATTTATGGACCTAACCTTGAAATCTACAGTTTATATTTTATCCATGATACATTTTATTTTAGTTTAAAAACATTATTAACATTAGAAATATATATGTATTGGAATCTATGCATGATACAGTAGGTTTAGTCCAGGTAAGATTTCTTTATCAAGGAATTTCCTTGGAAGTTGCGCAAACTGAAATCCAATAAGAAATATAAAAGGTTTATTTTAGGTTGTTCGTTAAATTATACATTTAAATACTGATTAATATTACACAGTACAAATCATTTTTCTAAGTGGTAAATACAACAAAGGTTAGTGGAGAACGTTTTACAAGAAAATACTATTTCAGTCTTTCTGCTCGAACATGTAATGTTTAATTCAGTGTGTTACTTGCTGTTACTTGTGAAATTTGCTAACAATTTTTAAGTGAAAATTGTTTCAATACATTTTCTTTCAGTGTAATTAATTAAAGAAGTATTGTTGTAGAAGTATTTTTGTAGAAGTATTGTTGTAGAAGTATTGTTGTAGAAGTATTGTTGTAGAAGTATTGTTGTAGAAGTATTGTTGTAGAAGTATTGTTGTAGAAGTATTGTTGCAGAAGTATTGTTGTAGAAGTATTGTTGCAGAAGTATTGTTGTAGAAGTATTGTTGCAGAAGTATTGTTGCAGAAGTATTGTTGTAGAAGTATTGTTGTAGAAGTATTGTTGCAGAAGTATTGTTGCAGAAGTATTGTTGTAGAAGTATTGTTGTAGAAGTATTGTTGTAGAAGTATTGTTGTAGAAGTATTGTTGCAGAAGTATTGTTGCAGAAGTATTGTTGCAGAAGTATTGTTGTAGAAGTATTGTTGTAGAAGTATTGTTGCAGAAGTATTGTTGCAGAAGTATTGTTGCAGAAGTATTGTTGCAGAAGTATTGTTGTAGAAGTATTGTTGTAGAAGTATTGTTGCAGAAGTATTGTTGCAGAAGTATTGTTGCAGAAGTACTGTTGTAGAAGTACTGTTGTAGAAGTACTGTTGTAGAAGTATTGTTGTAGAAGTATTGTTGTAGAAGTACTGTTGTAGAAGTATTGTTGTAGAAGTATTGTTGCAGAAGTATTGTTGCAGAAGTATTGTTGCAGAAGTATTGTTGTAGAAGTATTGTTGTAGAAGTATTGTTGCAGAAGTATTGTTGCAGAAGTATTGTTGTAGAAGTATTGTTGTAGAAGTATTGTTGCAGAAGTATTGTTGCAGAAGTATTGTTGCAGAAGTATTGTTGTATTGTTGTAGAAGTATTGTTGTAGAAGTACTGTTGTAGAAGTATTGTTGTAGAAGTATTGTTGTAGAAGTATTGTTGTAGAAGTATTGTTGTAGAAGTATTGTTGTAGAAGTATTGTTGTAGAAGTATTGTTGTAGAAGTATTGTTGTAGAAGTATTGTTGTAGAAGTACAGTTGTAGAAGTACAGTTGTAGAAGTACAGTTGTAGAAGTACAGTTGTAGAAGTATTGTTGTAGAAGTATTGTTGTAGAAGTATTGTTGTAGAAGTACAGTTGTAGAAGTACAGTTGTAGAAGTACAGTTGTAGAAGTACAGTTGTAGAAGTACAGTTGTAGAAGTACAGTTGTAGAAGTATTGTTGTAGAAGTATTGTTGTAGAAGTACTGTTGTAGAAGTATTGCAAGCTCCACGAACCTTTCCTCCATTGCATAATTCCACCTAGCAGCACCAATCGCCTCTCTCTCATTTCGCCGTGTTTGAAAGCTGCGTAGGGTAGAGCTTCTGTATTCTTATTGGTCAATGTCACAGATGTGACGAACCCGTCGCGGAGGACCGGAAAAAGTCTAGTCTAGTCTTTCTGTCGGGACATTGTGAGGCGTCACAGCCGCAGCGTTGGTTGTCGTCCAGTATGACACACTATATGAGATAAAACGATGGATTCTTGCATCCCAACACAGATTGTAGTTTATGAATATCCCTACGGCAAATCGATCATTCAAAAGTTGGGCTGATGTCATGTAGTCTGAACCCGGCATAAAAAGGACACTGTCAAACAGAGTGTTACCAAATGTAGACTTTAAATAATTACAAAAAGTTATAAATAAATATAAATGAGAATGAGTATTTAGGAAAGTATAGTAGAAAATTAGAGAACATACAATTGATTGTGAATGAAATTTTAAACTAAGCTCTGATAGTCTCTTTGATAGGCTTTAACCGGTAAAATCATTTCCCACTAAAATCTATAAATGACAGATTTTAGAAGTTCCAGTAATACAAGAGGGGATGAAAGCTTTTCGTTTTACTTTTTTTTTACGAGAATAAAAGTGAGCAAGCGATCAAAAGAAAGGAGAAAAAAAAGAAAGCGTAAAAGCTTTGAGACTGCCTGTCTCTGACTAGCTTAGTCGCTCCTTTCCCAAAGCGTACAGAGGTGTACCAGGCAGAGCCGCTGGACTTGAAAAGTGAAAACATTAAGCTCAGAGGAGTTTGTCTAAATCCTGATTGGCCCCTAATTAGCCAAGTGACCTTTGATCTTTTCAGAAATAAGTACAGGATCAGGTTTAGGAGGGAGACAAAGGCAAGAACAGTCTTAGCACACACCAAACGCTAATTCAGCAAAGAATGCCTGTAATTAGGAGCGACTGTTTCATTCCACTGCATTTTTAACATTGGGAAAAGGGAAAATAAGCTGAAAAAGTGGGATCATAGTCGAGGGATCAATTTCACTATTGGCTATTCAAAATATTCCAAAGTAACAAGCCCAAGAAAAATGTTTAGCGACACAGCTTATGGATTTGACTTTCGGCATCGCCTAACACCATCTTAAACGTATGGTTTGTACTAGTTTGTGAAACGGCTTTTCTTTGTTGCCATTTGCTTGCCATTGTATCGAAATCCAAATCTGCGAAGTCTTCTAATAATATCCTCATCGGTAGTGCAGTAGTGGAGAGCTGTGGTGGGAAGATTTTCAGTGAATCTTTGCTTAATTTTGATCTTTTCTTCAAATAATGCTATCGTATGGTTTCATAAGACTTAATATAGCACATATGTCAGTGAATGCTTCTCATTTTTTAACTTAAAGGGAACCCCAGGTATTAAGTCTTGTATGGCTTAATATAATGTAAATGATGTCTCTTACTGAAAAATGTAGTAGAAAACCCATGAAAGATTTACATTTATTTGAAAAAAAACCCATCGTTTTATATTATTTTGGTCAATGGGGGGCACCATTATTTTAGGTGCACAGTGCTTTCTGCATCGATTATGTCAAACGGTTGCACTCTTTCTGGCGCTGCCTGTTGCTGTTTTTACACACATTGTGGGGCTTTTGGTTGTAATTTTCAGTCATAGGGCAACAAGAGAAGTGATGTAAATCTTCACTGCTTTCCTAGCGATAAGAAGAGGAGAAAAGAATGGGAAGATGCCTGTGGACGAATAAAACCTCTAAAGACCCGCGCCTTTGTTCTCTCCACTTTAGCCCTGATGTCTTTGAGGCTTTTAGTAGACCATAGCTACTGAAAGAGCTTACAGGTGGCGATTTTTCCCCACAAGGCTTCTAAACACCCCCTGATATTGAGTGAAATCCACGCTGAGAAACGGCAGAGATAAGAAACGCTAAATGCCGTCCTGGAAACATGTAAAAATGCCGGCACTTGTCATGACGGCGCAGCCATTGAAGGAGAAATGTTTCATCAGCTATCACCCACTGGGGGAAAAAAAACCTACCAGTCGAACACTAGTAAGAACCCCTAGAGCACCAACCAATCAATGAGAGTCTTGTCCATGTTAAGCAAAAACATTTTTATATCGTTCATCACTGCACTAGTGTAAGAGTTTGGTCATATTGTAAAAGCCCAAACAATGCGTCTCATTCTTGGCATTGAGAAGGATGTTCTTGTGACAGTATCTGGCCTGAGGCAAAGACCTCCACACGAGTCAAGCAAAGACGAGACGATGAAGACAAATCTTTGTTAGTTGCCTTTTGCCCTCTCAATTGCTAAATGTGAAACTTTCAGCTGCAGGAACTGGTTTGTTATTGAACTTTAGATCTGCCACTTTATTAGGCACATAATCCATTGTTTCATTTAATGTAATTGACTTGAATAGTAACATTCAAACAGGAAATGCATAATTTACTTATCTTTATATGATTCCAAACTTCCACAAGTTTAGCAGAGTATCTGAGCTGCTATTTTGTGCATACATTGAAACTGTCAAGCACCAAAAAAAAAAAAAAAAAAAAGAATATCTCATTTGTTAACAATAAAATATGGCATGTGAAGTAGTGTTGCTCCAGGCTCGATGTCAGTGACAAGGCCACATTGTGAGTGCTATTGTCATCAAACCTGACGAGACGCCTCTTAATGTGTATTTGTAAATTTGGATATGTGCAGACGAGTCATATCGGCAGTCGGCTACATTTATTCCAAGTAAATAATAACAGATTTTTCCTTTGTTAAAGTACTGATTTTACATTCAAAGTCCAAGTTCTTACAGTAACCTTTAAGTAATCGTAAAAAACCTTTAACTCTCAATTTGACTTTGTAATTAAGCTTTATTAGCACTACAGACAACCACATGGTTAATGGTATCATTTGGACTCGTGTGGTTTCATTCTTAAGGTCTCATGATTGTTTATGGATCCCATTCAAATGTATGCATAACACATGGATTTCCTTTGAATAGATAGATATATAGAGACATATATATATATACAGAGATAGTCCTTTGAATGTGCTCCAATTCATTCTGGCCTTAGGGTAGAACTTTTATAGCTTTATGGTTGAAACTTTGACATTAACAACCTCCTTAACTTCCAGTCTATCCCCTCAGGCCATGCTGAGAACAGTTCCCTCTTATTTAAAGGAAAGTCTGCTACTACCCCAACATACATTACGATTTAAATGTTTGGGGTCCGTCAGATAAACGGAGGCACTTATACTCGTCGTTGAACTATTCTTTGAATCGACAGGGGGTCGACTCTGAGTAAATTGTCTTCTAAACCATCCAGCATCGCTGAGAAGCTGTCAGGTACTCAAAACTTGTAACTTAAACCTTAAAACTTAAAAATGCTGCCCCCGTGGTCGGAAGGCATCAAGGCACGTACAAATCCAAAGTTAGCTTCACGTCCTGTCTCCTGAGATGCCTTCATCTGATACATTTTTGAAGGCAGCATAGATGTATCCTTCACTGCCTTTAATATCCCACAATCCTCTGCTTTCATTCTGTGACAGTTGAGCTAAAAAATAAAGATGGCGTCTGAAAGTTGCTGGTCAGTTTGTGTGTAAATATACGTATTTGACCAACTTTTTCCACTTTTTATGTCATATATAGTGAGAAATTAGTATTGTAGTAATTAAATATTGGCTTGGTTATCATCCAAAGCTCTCTCTATTTTGCCATAGATCAGTAAAATATTACGCTTTTTCGTGAGGTACTTTGTGATGACGTATTTTTTCTGCGTGCACATTCATGCTCGTTCAGATGCAGCGAGTATAAACCAGGCTACTCTCCGTCTCGCGCACAGACGTGAATGCGTTCAACATGTGCAGTTGTTTATCCCCTGCCAGTGACCAGAGGGCAGCACTGAGTCGTGTCAGGACGTTCGCTCGCAAGGGTAGAACAAGAAAAGTAGCGGAGCTGCCATTGCATGCAAAGTTTAGAACAAGAACCCAAACAAAATTGATGAAGAAGGATATCACTTTTGTCTTGATAACCAATCACATTACAGCCCTGACGACGTCATTATATTTCATTTAGAGTTGTGGGACAGATAGATCAATCCAAAACGAACGTTTAGTGGCAAACATGTTGAAGATTAGCCGATGGGCTGTCGATTAATTAAATAAGCCATTTCCTCACATAAGCGGTTTGTTCAGCGTAGTGAACCCTCTCCTCCATTGACACCCATTAAAAAACGGCCTCTTGTCTCCTTCCCTGCGTACCACAGCGTTAGCAGGTGTTACGCTTTTCCCGGCTAAGGTTACAGGCTTGCCTTCAAGTGGCTTTGTGTGGACGGCCGAAGTATACTTTGGGCTTTAGAATTCATGCATTATGTTACGTTAGCCTCTTTCACACAGCAATCCCTGTAAATTACCCTAAACTTACCAGAATGACTTTACTGGTAAATACAATGTTCACACAAGCAACGGCGTCCCGGCTTTTTACCCGGCAAGAGAACATTCACACATCAGCACTAAAATACCGGTAAATTCTGTGATGTCAGTCCTCAGAAATTATCTTAAAACGCTGTGCCGTTGTCTTCATAAGGAGAAGCGCTTTGGTTTCACTATCTGCTCAATTTGACAAATTTTTTTGATGTCTGTGTGAAAGACATATGATCAAACAGAACGCTTTTTTGCTCTTAAAAACACGAGCCGCGCATAATATGGTACTTTTCCATTACCAGTACCAGCTCAACTCGACTCGGCTCGCTTTTCGCTCCGTTTTCCATTACAGATATTACCTCCACAATAGTACCTGGTCGTCATAGCTATGCCACAGGAAACTGCCGTGACGTAATCTTCTACGCGACACACACCCGCTACCCACACACAGACAGGACAATGGAGGAAATCGAGTGTATGCTGTTTTTGATCCTCGGGATGTGGCTGTTTCTCACAGCAAGAAAACAAACGTTGTTTCAGGAGAGGCTGAGGGCAGCAAAACGAAACACTGCTGAAAAAAAACAGCTCCGTGTGGCGCGTGCAATGATGACACGGTGAATAGTGACGATTCTCTCTGACCAATCAGCAGTCTGCAGTTTTACACGTCACATTTTAGTATCGCCTCAGCTCGCTCAGAACCTCGCCGGAGGTGATACGAAAAAAAGTACCCGAAAGCAGGTACAGTTACAACTTTTACACAGTGGAAAACCAAACAAAGTCGAGTCGAGTCGAGTCGAGCTGGTACTGTGTAGTGGAAAAGCGCCAATAGTGTCCAACTGTAGAGCCACAGCGCTGATGAGTGGAAAAGATGGCTGGGTCTCGAGCGCGACACGTTGAAAAAGCCGCGAGAAGTGGCGCATCGGTCAAACATTCCTACGCATGTTTACATAGAAAAGCTATTAAAAAGCTTAGTGTCAACAGTGCTGAGTAATCACGTCATCTCCATAAGAACTTTATGATTGACCCAAAGCAGACTTCTTACGTCAGCGCGTTCTGACCTCGTACACGATCATACCGCTAATCTTCATGCCGCGTTCACACAGAGCACATTACCGGTAATTTACTGGTAATGTTACAACTTCCCTTACAAAAAAACTTCCCAGTATTTTTGAAAAGTTCCTGTTCACACATGATCTCTTAGCGGTAATTTACCAGTAAAGACTGTATGTGTGAAAGGGACTATTGTTAAACAAATAGTTGAGCATCTAGATTTTGCACTCACCACCACAATGCCACATTGTTCTGAATGATGTTCATCACAAGGTCTTCTGGGCAGTTTTGCTATGTGTTTTACTAATGGGTTTGGGTAGATTTTAGCTCATTGCTGTGTGGTCACTAGTGATTTGAGTGGTTGCTAGGTGGTCGCTGATTGTCCCAATCTAAAAAATCTCTAATGCCGAGGACACACTTAATGACTAGCTGAAACCAGACTGAACTGAACACACTTAGACTGTTTCCAATGACTGGAGCAGATTTTAAACACCGACTGAACGCAACTGTCTGACTCGGCACGTTTGGGCACGATCAGTCGTAAGTATCAAATTACATTCATAATCGGCCTAACAGTCATCAAGTGTGTCCCCGGCGTATGTCTCTGTGATATTCAGATTTTTTAGATAAATGTGTTGAATCATAAGTAAAATAAATGAAGGACTCGACAATAAGCACTGGCCGATTGCTGCATCGCAACAAAAGTGTGTCATTAGCACGTGTTTTTAAGCTTCGCCAATGTAAATATTCAAGTGCAAGAAGACGTGAAAGAGATCTCTGTAATTGTTCTGTAGTCTGTGTCTCTGTAGAAGTTGTGTGCTCTCAACACACATCCGAAGCACCCAGAAAGCCGCGTCTCAATACTGGCAAATACTGAAATGGTTCGTCTTTCACATTTTCTTGCGCTTGAACCGACACATTCACACAAAATTTATTTTCGTCACGCCTGGGCATCTTTCAGTTTACAGACATTTCCTTTAACCCGAACTCTTACATCAACGCAATTTTTTAGACCCTATTTTTCCTGCCTTTTTTTAGAGTGAGTGTTATACTGTTAACTTTCAGTTTAGTCATGCATACTTTATCATTCCTCAGAGAACAGCTGGAAATGTGACGGTTTAGCTGTCAAAGATTGCACGTGTGTTTCGTCGGCCTTTCTCACGTTTATAGCGCTGAGATCTGAATTACCCCGCTCTGGCTTGAATCAGACAGGCAAAGGCTGTCTTCTGTAAATAGGATGGAGGTGGGAGACGTTTGTTGCTCTGGATCTGCAGAAAGACTCCATTGTTTTAACCTGACGCTGACGTCAAAGTTGCTTCATAAAAGCAGAAAGCCGTATTTTGACAAAAAAAAAAAAAACAGCACAACATCAGTAGTGTTTTGTTGTGTCTTGCACTAATTGTTCAACAGGCAAAACTGATCAGTTATTCACCCCTTTTTAGGCACAACCATCTGCAATCATTATCGGTCAAGTCAATTTAATAGATAGTAGATTCAGTTGGTGAAACAGTGTTTGTTCAAGGTCAAGGATTCGTTCACAGCGCATCGTTCTTTCTGGAGAATGTCATGTATAATGTGCCATTACTTACCGTTCAGTGAACTTTGATTTTAACTAACCCTCTCTCTCTCTCTCTCTTTCTTTCTTTGTCTGTCTCTCTCTCTCTCTCTCTCTCTCTCTCTCTCTCTCTCTCTCTCTCTATATCTCTCTCTCTCTCTCTCTCTCTCTCTGTCTCTCTCTCTCTGTCTCTCTCTCTCTCTCTCTCTCTCTCTCTCTCTCTCTCTCTCTCTCTCTCTCTCTCTCTCTCTCTCTCTCTCTCTCTCTCTGTCTCAAGGTTCAAACGCATCTTGAAAATCCCACCAAGTATCACATCCAGCAGGCTCAGAGGCAGCAGGTGAAGGCGTATCTGTCCACCACACTGGGAGGAAAGCTCGGGTCGCAGGCGTTGAGCTTGCCGTGTCCCAGCCAGGCCAGTGATCACGGGGGAATGCCTCCGGGGCCGGGCAACAGCGCCCCCAACAGTCCTATGGCCTTACTGACACTCAACTCCAACTGCGAGAAAGAGGTAACGACACCGTTTCAATTACTAGAAAGAATACCGAAATATTTTAATTCAACCCTTTCTGAAAATAATGAGTAACACTTTAATTAACATCAATTTCAACATTTTCTAATACATCATTAAAATCAAAGCTTGTATTTGCACTGTGAACTAACATGAACAAACAACGAACTGCTGCATTTTTATTAAATAACATTAACAAAGATTAATAAATGCTGAAACAAATGTATTGTTCATGGTTAGTTCATCCTAGTTAATACATGAACTAATGCTAACAAATGAAAGCTTATTGTAAAGTGTTACCATATTATTTAATGGATGGGCAGGTTGACATTTATTGCAGTGATGAATAAACTGTAAGTAATATTATATTAACTTTATTATGAGGCGTAAACAACATGAAAGCATGGATCCATCCTGCATCAGTGGTTCAGGCTCCTGGTGCTGTAATGGTGTGTGGGATTGTCACTGTCACTTTTTACCCAGCCGTCCAATCACAGTGGAGGAGGGGCGGGACAAATACCACAGCCAACAACCGTCCTCCTTGTACAATGACTGAACATCAATGGAGAAGTTAATAACGCTGGTTACATTTTTATATTCAGTAATATTCTTTAAAATGAGATAACATATATTACTGCCTGGCATTTTCCTTATCATAGTAACCAGCTGCTCCTCCAAAGCGCCCTCAAGTGCCACTAGCTGGCTATTTTCAGAAGAGCGTCCGGCATTTTTTAGCTGGCTAAAAATGTTTTGGTGGACACACGATAATTGAACATTTATTATTAGGCATATGGCCTATTGGTCTCTTTTGCATTTATGCAATATACTAGAGCCAAACGTGAGAAGGACGTCCAGAAGATTCCACAGCGTTCCTAAATAACGTAATTTACGCAGTTGTAGCTCATGGGCGGGGATTATGCTAATTGCGGATGAGCGTTCACGCGCGCCATATTTACGAATGATTGGAATTCACTAACATACACGTTTAGGCTAACTATCAAATCGAATGAAACATAATAAATATATGATTGGAACCCTTGAATAGTCATGAAAATAAAGGCATAATTGAATGATAATTGAATGATGAAGGAACAAAACAGGCTTAACTTTTTTTCCCCCCATTTACATTTACCATTTCCCTTTCCTTTTAAATTTGTGGTGACATATTTCCCGGAGGTTCTGTCAGGGTTTAGGACGAGATGAAAACACAGATGTCGGGATCCTGAGACAGAAAACCTATAAACGAGTCTACACAGAGGTGACAGGATCCTGACAGGGTCACGTGACAAACTCACAAATCCATCAACATCAGGAAATGATGTATAAATAGATAGCGACATCATGAAGATGTTAATCAATAAAACAGATTTTAGTGGATGAGCAAAGCCAACAGCTCTGTGAACGTGTCTCTGAAACAGCTGGTGTGTGGACTGCGTCACTGCTCACGGTGTGAGAGAGTGAGAGAGAGAGAGAGAGAGAGCGCTAAAATATGTGTTAATAGATTAGAGAGAGCTTGGCATTAGCAGGTTGAGTGGCTTTGGGATGTGCTTCAGTACATCGGTTTCATCCGAGTGATTTTCAGCATAGGAAATGGATGGATTTGATCTGTTGTGTTATTTCCAGCACACTAGATACTTTAATTCACTTCACAATGTTACACTGTACACATTACACGGATGACCTCTGACAGCTGCTGACCTGATTGCTTTTGTTTTCTCTCAGATGGATGATGTCATTGATGACATAATAGGTTTGGAATCCAGTTACAATGATGATATCATGGGACTCTCCTTGGACCCCGGACTTCAGGTGGCCAACACGGTAGAGAAACATTTGACTTTTTTCCTATAACCTTAGTTATTCGTTTTTACATCTTCAGCTCTTGCCAATACTAATGTGAGTATGTGGAAGGACATGTCATGTATACATCAAGATTTTGAGTAATAGCACATGGATTGTGCCAAACCCTTCATTAGTGACTGGAGGGGGTTTTAAGAGCTCTATAAAACTGTAGTAATAAAATAAAACATTTTATTTTAATTGACTTGCAAAAACAGTAATAATACAATGAAATATGCATTTATATTTTTGCTTTGTTAATAGTAAGAATTGGACCCTAAACTAAAGTGTTGCCTAAAATAGTAGTTATATAATAGTAATGCATGTTTTTATTTAATTTTGCCTGCAAAAAAACAATTAATATAATTAAACATTTATTATTTTATTTTGTTTCATTTTACTTCGAATTATTTTGCTTGCAAAAAAAGTAAACTGTTAATATTATAATTATTTTTTATTCATTGTATATTATTTTGCCTCCCAAAAAAATAGTAGTAATATAATAGTAATACATACATTTTGCTTGCAAAAATCAGTTAATGTAATGAAATATTTGTAAATGTAATTTTATTTTGCCTCCAAAAAAAAACAAAAGATTACGGCATCTACCAGTAGGGGCTAACAATGCTAACCAGCCAAACCCTGATCTCTTGATCCAAACGTGACTCAAGTATGTATTCAAATTAGCAGTGAATTTCATGAGGCTTTGTCTCTTTCTGTCTCTTCACACGATCAGAGCTGTCGTTGGTGTCGGTATTGTAGAAAGTAGTGTGATCCAACTGTCATCACCTGATCTAATGACTGTCACTCAAATAGTGAATTATAGTGATGCACATTCTATCATCATTTACTCACTCTCATGTCCTTCCAGATCCATAGGACTTTTCTTTAGTTCAAGCTGCTCTTTCCCACGCAATGACAGTTAATGGTGATTGAGAATGTCAAGCTTCAAAAAGGTCAAGAAGAGTCTTGTGAAGCCATAGACGCACTTCACAACATGATACACTTCTGTAAGACGAGACTATAATATGTATATGGTCTTGTGTTTCTAGATTTCTGTGTCGGCGAACCTCTTGGACCTGTACAGTAACCCAGGGATGCCTCCTCCTGGACTCTCTATTAGTAACTCGTGCCCTGCTAACCTGCCCAACATTAAAAGGGAATTCTCTGGTAAGTGTCGTTTATTTAACAACGGATGAGTCGGTTAATGCCATTCTGTAGAGACGATATTTTGGCGATGTGCTGGATTGTGTTTCACCTGTTAAAGTCAGTAGAAATGTCTAGGGCTGGTCCGAATACCATTTTTTGAGCTTCGAAGCCTCGGTAGTAATGAACATCGAATATTCGAAGTTTCGGAATCTCTATAGTCTATGTCTGTCTGTCCGTTGCATTTTGATTATTTCGAGAACCGTTCATCCAAACGACTTCACAAGGGAGTGCAGTGTCGTATTTGGTGCAATATAGATAGACAGGCGAGACGCGACACGTTCAGAATTAATAAACTACAGAACAGCGCGAGCCGGATGCGCGCGCACCTCACGCGAGCAGAGCTTATATGCTCTGAGAATGGACACTGCACTAGTGATATAACACAGGTCTGTTAACTTAAGCAATATTTTTAATAAGGTAGTCTAATATTTTTCTCACTAACAAATTACTGACAAAGTAGGGTAGATTTAAATAAAGAAGCGGCGCACCTCACGCATGCAGGGCTTATATGCTCTGAGAACGGACACTGCGCTAGTGATATAACACACACACACACACACACACACACACACACACACACACACACACACACACACACACACACACACACACACACACACACACACACAAACATGCACAGGTCTGTTAACTTAAGCAATATTTTTAATAAGGTAGTCTAATATTTTTCTCACTAACAAATTACTGACAAAGTAGGGTAGATTTAAATAAAGAAGCGGCGCACCTCACGCATGCAGGGCTTATATGCTCCGAGAACGGACACTGCGCTAGTGATATAACACACACACACACACACGTCTTTTAACTTAAGCAATATTTTTAATAAGGTAGTCTTATAATATTTTTCTCACTGACAAAGTAGGGTAGATTTAAATAAATAAAAACGAAATTTAAATAAATAAAAACGAAATTTAAATAAATAAAAACGAAATTTAAATATAGAAAAATGAAATTTAAATATAGAAAAACGAAATTGAAATAAAGAAAAACAAAATTTAAATAAAGAAAAACGAAAAATAAACGTGACGTCCCAGTAAAATCTCAAAGTCTCCTATATTTAGCTGTAGATTAATTAAGATTGATAATAATGGGTAAAAAGGATAATACATTTTGTTTCTATTATTCTATGTTCCACAATGTCAAAGCAACGCAGCTTAACCCAAAATACAAGCTCATGCACTTCTGTCCATACAAACTCCGCTGTTCTGCGCCCTAGTCAGAGAATACTCCCGTTGCAGGAAGACTTTTAGTAGTCCAAGAAGAAGGAAATATATTTATTAAGTAGATATAACAAAGTTATATGTTAAGTATTGTATTTCACCAGATTTTATAGTGTAAAACATATTCAAGCGCGAATGAGAACCGTTTCGAGGGGGATGCCAGGTGTGCAAAAAACAAAAAAAAAGAATATTCGAATGTCACATTTTCAAATCGAATACCAACACACCGAACGAATATTCGAATATCCGGGTCCAGCCCTAGATATGTCACGTGAATGATGATAAGACTTGTGCTCATATGCTACACAGTTACTCCATCTCCAGCGATGATGCACATGATGGACAAGCCCAGCTCCTGTAGCAACTTTGAGAACTATCAAAGGCCTGAAGGGTTTCCTGTGGGTACGTTCAACGGTTCCTCTCCTTTCCGGCATGACTGTGCTATCTCTGATACTACAAACAATTTAATGGATTTGATTTGCATGTGAACATATATAGGTTCATAAGATGTGTAAAATCAAATGTGTGTGTGTATATATTTAATTACATTATCTAATCTAATTAATTACATGATGTGCCAATTAAATAATCGCACATCAAATTTGGCTGATAAATTGCCCCCAAAAGATAATTTAAAGCCATTGTTGTTTTAAATGAGAAAAGCATCAAATATTTGATTCATCAATGAATTTACTACACATAAACTTTTAGGCAACAACAGCCATGATTTTGAATTGGTATTTATATATATTTACAGACAAAAACAGTTTTGGTTACCAACTTTCTAAATGTCTTCTATGTTTCGCAAAAGAAAGAAAGTCATACAGGTTTGAAATGACATGAGGATGAGTAAATGTAAATATACAATTTTCATTTTTGTGCAAACTATCCCCAAACCATTACTTTTTTTTAAAAGAAGTGATACTCTAAATAGAAACTAAAACTGCCAGTAGGTTGACGGTAAATGTCTAAATGAATAAGTCAATGAATCATTCATTCGATTCGTTCAAACGACGACGAAATCAATTCGATTCATTCAGGAATGAGGTAAATGACTCTCTTTATGAATGGGTCATTAAATCAGTGGTTCTCCCGATTGATTTGCACAAAACACTGATTCATTCATAAAGCTCTGGCTTAACAGGTGGTATTTTTGTTGGAAAAATTAGGCAAAAACAGGCAATATTGTGACTTATGGCTCGTTTTCACCGAGCGGTACAGTACAGTACGATTCGGGGCGGTAAACCCTGATCCGGCTTGTGTTTCCACCGCCAGCAGTACCATTACTTGATAGGCATGGTGTATGCCGGAAAGTAGCGACCGACGTCATTCTCGCGCGAAGAAGAAAGCGACACAGTAAACAACGGAGGACATACCGCAGATCTTGTTCTTGCTTCACGGTATGTGGTTGTTTGTCACAAGACAAAAAAACATTGAGTCGTCATTCCCTTGTAGCACGTGCAAGTGGCGATTCTCTGTCAACCAATCAACGATCTGCCGTGAGTCTAGCTCCAGCCTTTAGGCTCTGGACTACTGTGCTAGGCAACCAGCGGAAGGGTCCAACAAAGTGGTACGGTTCGGTATTTTGGTACCGAACTGACAATCGGTAACTTCTGACAATCGAAACAGAAATGATTGCGTACTGTACCGTACCATTCCGCTCGGTGGAAACGAGCCGTAAAATATATCACAATATTGACTTCTTATTTATTGAACTGTTGTATTAAATCAAAATCAGATGTTTGCTCAAATAAGAAACAGTATGACAGGTGGGCACTGAGAACGCGGGTCAATGATGAGGATACATAAGAGCGTAGGCGCCAAAGCTGCTGTAGATTTGAAGAAAATTACTGTCATTTGTCAAATAAATTAATAACGGACAGTTGCATACGTAATACCAACATTTTTATCATGTAAGCTTTATGGTACACCTCAAACGAGAGAATTTATAGCAATTTAATAATGTTAATATGATTTAATGAGTCTACAAACGGCTTGGGTATGCAGAGCATTTATGGTACTGTATATTATTCAAAGTGCAGCCAAAAAGAAAATCGTTGGTTATATTCTGTAGAGGAAGTGATCTAGATTTTGTGGAAAAGAGATTTGGGTTGGAGAAAATAAACTAAAGTCGACTGCAGTGACATTTCAAGGGTGCCAATTTCACATCTGTGAAATAAATAAACGTCCTGCTTTTAGTTTCTCCTCTCACCTCCCTTTGTCTTTTTTAGGACCAGAAGTTCGCGCTCTCGCAAAGGAAAGGCAAAAAAAGGACAACCATAACTTAAGTGAGTTTCAAAACAAGACGGAAGCCTGCTTCCAATTACCAAAGACAGTCATTTCGACTCGTCCCTCATTTTAACTCGCCCACTCGTTTGTAAAAATAGTTTTTGTGTGTGTCCCACAGACTTTGTAAGTGGAGTACCTTAAATGTGTTGTATAACATGCATTTTTCATCTGTTTCAGTTGAGAGGCGACGAAGATTCAACATTAACGATCGAATCAAAGAACTGGGGACTCTGATTCCGAGATCAAATGACCCGTAAGGACAACGATGTTCAATAGATACGCAGTTACACATAATCCAGATGAATACATGCTATTATTGCTGCAGATGCTGCTGCTGTTCATAGAGAGTTATATCAGATGTGCTATTGTCAGCTGAGGACGTGCTTGTGTTCCTCAGGGACATGCGTTGGAACAAGGGCACTATTCTTAAGGCCTCTGTGGATTACATCAGGAAACTTCAGAGAGAGCAGCAGCGCAGCAAAGAGCTGGAGAACCGTCAGAAGAAGCTGGAGCACGCCAACCGTCACCTGATACTCAGGATACAGGTCAGTTCAGACAGACCCCAGTCTAGACAACACCACTGCCAGTACATGTAATGGCATCGAAATCTAGAGAAACAGCTCATTGACCATAATTACCCTTGTGGAAAAGAAGTACAATTTTGCATACTTCTAAAAAGAGTACTTATATACTTTAAAAGAATATACTTAACCCTTGTGTAGTGCTGGGCGGTTTGACCAAAAATTTATATCATGTTTTTTTTCAAAATAATGCCGGTTTTCCGGTTTATGAGTTTTTTTTTTTTAATGCATAATCAGGTGTTCAAAGCATTTTCTACTGGTTGAGAGAGGAATTACTGCAGTAAATTGACTTAGGATGGTCTATTTTACTGTCATTAGTGAATATTGCAGAATAGAATAGCACTCAGTATAACCTAAAATTGTTATTTCTTAACGTTCCAATAACGTTCTTATAACCAGGAAACAACGTTAATACAACGTTTATATAACAGGAGAATTGAACGTTCTCATAACGTTTTGAATAAAGTTCTTATAACCGAGAAATAACATTAATGAAATGTCTAAAGCACTGTACGTTTTGAATGTTCCTAGAATATTCAGAAATAACGTTTTTATAACTTAATGGGAACGTTATGAAAACGTTCTTATAACCTAAAATTGTTAGCTGGGGAAGAGGAGAGATTCGCGATGAACACGTTTTGGATTCTCTGAGCGAGCCCAGAGAAAATAGACCTATTCTAACAAGAGCAGCGTGTATCTTCTGAGAGTGCGGCACATTATATTCCGCGCGCGAGCAGAGAGATTCGCGCTCGCGCATTATATTAATGTACTTTCGCGCTACAATAATGCGCTCTCGACATTTGACAGGAAAATAACGCCATAGTTCTGCAGCATCCATCTTCCCTGTAACGTAACACCAGAGCACTGCTGTTTGCCCATAGACTGTAAAAGGTTTACCCTCGCAGTCGCTGCTTAGAAGTGCAACATTGTAAAGGGTCCGTCTGAAACAGTGTCGCGCGCCGCAGCGTAACGTTCGTTCCGAACGTCGTGTAATTAAATACATCGGTATGGCGGTATATTAAAAGTTAACATCATAACAAAAATACACACCGGTTTTCGGTATGAACCGGTATACCGCCAGAGCCGGCGCCAGCCGAGCGCTGATGAGGGGGCGTCTGAAATACCGATACCTGAAATACTTCACCACTTTTTGCCAGGGTCGATCTTCTCCCCACCACTTTTTAAAACATCTTCGCGGCACGGATTTACCAATACAAATTAATAAAACATCTCCAGTTAACTAGCAGAGGATTAATTTTGTTCATTGTCAAATTAGAGTCGTTCTAGCGCTGAAATGTGTTGCTTTTTAAATCAAGTGATCAAAGTGCTCGTTGCCGCTGCGATCAGTGAAGCGGATACAGTGTTGTCTTGTGGCTCGCGCAGTTTTCACACGGTTTCACGCGCTTCAATCTATCGCTGTTGCGGGGAGACTCTATTCGTTACGGTGAAATCACAAAATAAAATGCACACAAAAGTGTCCCTGCTTGATATAGACTGTTATAGACGATTGATAAGACGTTTTGATGAGAGAGAAAAAAAACTTTTTGCTAAAAAGGCTTAGGCTTCCCCTGGCCACGGACTTGAGACTAGCAATATACAATTCGAGTGAAATGTTCTCCCTCTAAAGCAGCCTGACTGCTTCTACTAGTTGCTTTTATAAAGAAATGCTGCACATAATTGCTGGTCTAGGATCAGTTTCCTCCACTCCATAACCAAATGAGAAGTGCGACTGGGCTGGCTCAGCTGTGGTCTGTGGAAAACGACGTAAACTGCATGCGTGCGCACGCGCAGAGATAATTCATGCACGTGATAATTCATTTTATGCAGGATTTATGCATTTTTTTTCGATGAACAATTTTTAAATAAATGAAAGCAATATAATTTATAAATTGCAGGATTTATGATTTTTTTTCGATAAACAATTTTAAATAAATGAAAGCAGTATAATTTATAAATTGCAATGTTTTTATAAAATTGTGATCACTTTAAATACAAATTCATTCATTTGCACGTTGTGTCCGAGCCTGGCCCGACACATTAACTGTAATTATGAGCCCGAGCCCTATTTAAACCCGACGATTTTACGTGGGTCGTTATAACTGACATGCTCAACTACTTTCTATGTTACTTCCCTCGCCCGCAACATTAATGTTTTGTCCCCCTCCTGCCCGCAAATAAACTTTTTTTCTGTACCTCCAAAATACAAAGGCTACGTGTCGCCGTCATACACATCAGCATAAATGCTCCTGATAAATTTGTTACTAAAGCATTAACTTTAAAGCTTGTTATTGCTTGTTATTAAAGCACACATATAGTTGTTCTTGTTGCTTTTCTGCAACAGATGAATAAAAATGTATTAGTTTTTATATGTTTTATTCATAAATATTTCTAGTTTGCAGGAGTCCTACGAATCGCAAATCGTTTTATTCTCCCGCAACCCGCACACACAGAGTGTTGTGCATTACCGCCCGCGCCCGCGCTCGGCCATCAAATCTAGTCCCGCGCCGCACTCTATTGCGTTGGGAGTGCACGTCTGTAGATCAAGGGCCCGGCCTGACCCGAGGATAGTGACGGGAAATATTGTTGGTTCGGCTCAAGTTCGGGCAGAGAATCTTAAGCTCTAATTGAGAGTGACATAACCACAAAACTAAACAACGAGGGCATCATCAACGCATGACGCCATGTCTAAACGCAGTATTTTGCTGCATTAGGTAAGGCAATGTTTATTTATATTGGCTGCCAGGTATACAGTACTGCTTGCTTTTTTGCTGAAATTAACAGTTTGTAAACGTATAGTTGCGCTAATAACAAATGAGTTAACGGTAGCGTTTATACTGTGACGTTTAAGTTGTTGCTAGGCGACGTTGGTTAAAACTACATGGTTAGGAAATCTATTTAAATAAAGGGGCAGCACACATCTTAGCCTTAAGATGCTCCTGATAAGAGCGTTGGTTCACCCTCCGCCTATGCCGACTCTCCCGATTGCCCCCGATATAATATTCAACCTTGAAATTATGGAATATCCGTTCTACAGTCCATAGCCGTCGTGTGCTCTTTCCCGTATGAGAAATTTAACGTAATGCTAGGGTGAGCAAGCACGCAAAATCAAACGACCAATCAAAATTTGACTTTGTCTAACAGACTGTCCTTAATTAAAATATTATTAATTTAGCTTATTATTCACAAACATAAGAAAATGTGAAAATGTAATTGGCAAATGTGATTTTTAAATAGCATATTTTAGAGAGAGAGAGAGAGAGAGAGAGAGAGAGAGAGGCTGAGCTAGGCTTGTTCCCGCTGAACATCGAGATCCAGAAGAGATGTGTTCAGTTCTGGCATCACCTCCATCAGTCTGATCCAGAGTCAGTCCAATATAAAGCCCTCCTCGCCAATGAAACCTCAGCAGAACCTCCTCCTCTACACACACTCACTCTTCATCACCTCCATCAGTCTGATCCAGAGTCAGTCCAATATAAAGCCCTCCTCGCCAATGAACCTTCAGCAGAACCTCCTCCTCTACACACACTCACTCTTCATCACCTCCATCAGTCTGATCCAGAGTCAGTCCAATATAAAGCCCTCCTCGCCAATGAACCCTCAGCAGAACCTCCTCCTCTACACACACTCACTCTTCATCACCTCCATCAGTCTGATCCAGAGTCAGTCCAATATAAAGCCCTCCTCGCCAATGAAAGCTCAGCAGAACCTCATCCTCTACACACACTCACTCTTCATCACCTCCATCAGTCTGATCCAGAGTCAGTCCAATATAAAGCCCTCCTCGCCAATGAAAGCTCAGCAGAACCTCCTCCTCTACACACACACTCACTCTTCATCACCTCCATCAGTCTGATCCAGAGTCAGTCCAATATAAAGCCCTCCTCGCCAATGAAAGCTCAGCAGAACCTCCTCCTCTACACACACACTCACTCTTCATCACCTCCATCAGTCTGATCCAGAGTCAGTCCAATATAAAGCCCTCCTCGCCAATGAACCCTCAGCAGAACCTCCTCCTCTACACACACTCACTCTTCATCACCTCCATCAGTCTGATCCAGAGTCAGTCCAATATAAAGCCCTCCTCGCCAATGAAAGCTCAGCAGAACCTCCTCCTCTACACACACTCACTCTTCATCACCTCCATCAGTCTGATCCAGAGTCAGTCCAATATAAAGCCCTCCTCGCCAATGAAAGCTCAGCAGAACCTCCTCCTCTACACACACTCACTCTTCATCACCTCCATCAGTCTGATCCAGAGTCAGTCCAATATAAAGCCCTCCTCGCCAATGAAAGCTCAGCAGAACCTCCTCCTCTACACACACTCACTCTTCATCACCTCCATCAGTCTGATCCAGAGTCAGTCCAATATAAAGCCCTCCTCGCCAATGAAAGCTCAGCAGAACCTCCTCCTCTACACACACACTCGCTCTTCATCACCTCCGTCAGACTACACCCCCCGCTGACCACAGCTACAGCCCCAAAACTATTGTTAAAGAAATACACACACATCTAAAAGACACCTATGATGAGTCACTAAAAGCACATTTTGACCTCCAGAATAAACTCCAATGTTACTCGACCATCAATAGAACCACTAAATTGGCCAGTTATCTATTTATTATACATTTTAAAGAAAGACAAATCCTCTCCAAATACAGATTAAGTGACCATGATCTAGAGATAGAGAGAGGAAGACATAGAGAAACATGAAGAGAGAGAGAGCAGAGGATCTGTAGACACTGTGATCTACAGCACATAGAGGATGAGGAACACTTTCTGCTCATATGTACTAAATACACCGATATAAGAGAAACTTTTCTGCCCAAATTTGAAACCTTGATTCTGTCATTCTATGAACTGAGTGACACTGAAAAAATGTCCTTCTTACTTGGAGAAGATGATAATACAGCTGCACTAGCGGCTAAATATGTGCATAACGCCAGAGACAGATAATTCTCTAGAGTGATCAAATGTATTTATTTATCTATTTATTAAGATAGATTGTGTTTATTTATCTATCTATTTATAATGCTACATATGAGATGATTTATACATATATGTTTACTGTTTGTTTTATTATTTATATATAATATGTTGATGCTTTGGCAACATTGTGTTACACAGTCATGCTAATAAAGCTGATTTGAAAATTTAATTGAAAATTGAAATTGAAAATTGAGAGAGAGAGAGAGATTTAAGTTTATGAAAATTATTTATGAACAATATTTTATATAAAATATAAAATTTTATAAAACATGTTGAACTCTAAAACTGCTAGAAAATCAAAGCCATGCATCTAAACAAGTCGTGTTCCAAATTTGAGAAAGTCTTGTCAACAGAATGAAAGCCTATTAACAAAGATAGCATAATTTTATAGTTAAATGGCCCTGGAATTAAAAATTGCAGTTTTAATGGGTTTCAATGGGGACATTTTTGTCTTTAAGATCCTGAGTAGAACTGTTTTGTGTACCTAGTGCAAAATAATTGTTTTTTTTAGTTTTTTTTGTAAAGGAAATAAAATTCCAATAAAAATACACACCTGTGCCAAAATGTATGCAGTTGCATATCTGGGCAAAATTATAAAAAATCTAAACTGAAGAAGACAAAATGTCCATAAGGTCGCACAAGGGTTAAGTGTTCCTAAATGAAAGTTATTTACAATCAAATAAAATTTTATTATAGTTAAAAATAGTATTAAATTAAATTAGCTGAAATTAGAAGAGCTTTTTTTTTTAAAACAATTAAGTACATCTTTATTTCATAATTCTATTTTTTTTTATTTTTTTTTTATATGGTTAGTGTACTGCCGAATGTACTGACAAGCATTTATGGTAAACTAAAATATACTTTAATGTAATTTCTATTGAAACTTGTATGAAAATCATCTTTATTTGTAATTGCATGTGCTGTCAATTTAATGCGTTTATTTAATTAATTAGTTATGGAAAAATAACATGTTAAAATAATTTAGACCAACTCTCCCGCCCCAGACCTATGTAGCTAATCATTTACATTTCATTCAGGCAACAACTCACTGTGTGATGGAGCCTATAGAATTCAGTTAGAATTCAAGATATCAGTGCAAAAATTCCCCTGTATGAGTTTTTGTCTGACATAGTTAAGCAATATCACACGAGTAACAAGCACAATATCACACGAGTAACAAGCACAATATCACACGAGTAACAAGCACAATATCACACGAGAAACAAGCACAATATCACACGAGTGCTGTTTTTATTCTGAATAGCACAAATTTTATACATTTAATTCATTCATCCTTATATGTGACCCTGGATCACAAAACCAGTCTTAAGTAGCATGGGTATATTTGGGCAAAAATCATGAATTTTTCTTTTTATGCCAAAAATAGTTAGGATATTAAGTAAATATCATGTTCCATGAAGATATTTTGTAAATTTCCTACCGTAAATATATAAAATATTTATTTTTGTGAGTTAATGAAGCACAATCGCGAACATAAATGGACAACTTTAAAGGCGATTTTCTCAATGTTTAGATTTTTTTGCACCCTCAGATTCCAGATTTTCAAATAGTTGTATCTCGGCCAAATAGTGTCCTATCCTAACAAACCATACATCAATGGAAAGCTTATTTGTTCAGCTTTCATGTGATGTATAAATCTCAATTGCAAAAAAATGACCCATGTGACTGGTTTTGTCATCCAGGGTCACATATGACCTTCTTGGGTCATAGGGCTGGAGCCTATCCCAGTTTCTTAGTCCAGAGGCAGGGGAAAGCACCCTGGACAGATGGACAGTCCATCACAGGGAAATCACACACACACACTCACACACACAGGCAATTTTAACCAGCATGTCCTCGGACTGTGGGGGAAACCGGAGCACCCGGAGAAAAGATTTTATTCAACAGTTCAATAAATAAGAAGTTAATATTATGGTACATTTTAGACACAATACTGTCCGTTTTTTTCAACAAAAATATTACCCATGATGCCAGAACTGAACTGTCGTGCGTCTCAGAGCAACACTTAGCGGTGTTTCGTTTCTGAATTAATCCACGTTTTGAGCGAATCAGTCGGGTGAACCAATGATCCGATGGCCCATTCATAAAGAGAGTCATTAGGTGTGTTCAACTTGAAATGGTGCTGGGCAGAGTGAACGGTATGTGACCTCAAAGTACCGTGAGAGAGCGATTCGAGAGCATACAGAGCCTCTTTAATCGCTCTCACGGTACTTTGATGCCATAGACTGATCGTTCTGTGCAGCGCCGCTTCAAGACGAACACACTTAATGACTTCATTCCTGAATGAATCAGCCGTTTGAACAAATCGAAGGAATGAATGATTCAATGACTTACTCATTTAGATATTTACCGCCACTTACTGGCAGTTTTAGTTCCTTATCTTAAGTATCATTTCATTAAAAAAAATATTTCATATTTTGGGGATAGTTTGCCCAAAAATTATAATTCTGTTTATTTACATTTATTCACTCTCGTGTCGTCTTATACATGTATGACTTTCTTTCTTTTGCAGAACATAGAAGATTTTATGAAGAATGTTGGTAACCAAAACTGTTTTTGTCTGTAAATATATCTAAATATCAATTCAGATGCAGCTTCTGAAAAAATAAATCATGGCAGTTGTAGCCTAAAAGTTTGTGTAATAAATTCTATGTTGAACTAAATAAAATATTTCTTTCTAAAGCTACATTTTGTAAAGTCTATTTGATGCTTTTCTCATTTAAAACAATAATGACTTTAAATTATTTTTTGCGATTAGTTAGATTAATTAATCGGCACATCATATAATTAATTAGATGAAAAAATGTAATCGCTTGACGACCCTAATAATTAAACATTTGTATGAATGAAGTTGCAATTTAGTACATTTAAAATATATAAACTTTAAATATGGAATAACAAACTACGGTTAAAATTATAATCAAGTACTTTACATGTGCTTTACTATGTTAGTCAACACATCAAAATAAGCGCACTTCTCATGAAAAAAGGTTATTAAAACATAATGATTTAAAGGCTCAATATGTAAGATTTGTGGATTCAAATATCCAAAAACGCCTAGAACAATGTTATATATTTTGTTGACGCGTGTACTTACATTTTCACAAATGTTTCTAACAATGTTTAAATCCAGAGAAATCATCTATTTTAACCAGTGTAACTGTCAGTGTCATTGCACCGCATTGTCTGCGTTACCCTTCATTTCCAGTTTTACTTTCGTAGAAACCATGGAAACACAAAAAAACGTTTGAATATATTATCTTTTACTAGACAGTGTCAACAAATGTATGGATACCTTTAATCGGCAGAAAAACTAATCATCGATATATACTAGCTCAACTTGAAAATTCTTATTGTTTTGAATCTCTTGATTTACAGAGTAACATATTTGTGCCTCAGAGACAACACTATTCTGTCAAGTGGCTAATATAGCGTAATCAGAAAGAGCTTTATTTGTAGTAACAGTAATACAGCATTTTCTCCACCATACAATATATTTAAAAATTAATTGCATGCAATTTCGAAACACAAGTCGTCATCTTTTATTAATATGATATTCTAATATCGATCTAGCTTACTGCAATGTGTATGGCAACGCAACCAAATACAGAAACGCGCTGCAAATACTCACAACGCAACCAAATACCAAAACGTGTTGCAAATACAGAAATGCGCTGCAAATACTCACAACGAAACCAAATACAGAAGTGAGCTGCCAATACTCACAACACAACCAAATACAGAAACGAGCTGCCAATACTCACAACACAACCAAATACAGAAACGAGCTGCCAATACTCACAACGAAACCAAATACAGAAGTGAGCTGCCAATACTCACAACACAACCAAATACAGAAACGAGCTGCCAATACTCACAACACAACCAAATACAGAAACGAGCTGCCAATACTCACAACACAACCAAATACAGAAACGAGCTGCCAATACTCACAACACAACCAAATACAGAAGTGAGCTGCCAATACTCACAACACAACCAAATACAGAAACGAGCTGCCAATACTCACAACACAACCAAATACAGAAACGAGCTGCCAATACTCACAACACAACCAAATACAGAAACGAGCTGCCAATACTCACAACGAAACCAAATACAGAAGTGAGCTGCCAATACTCACAACACAACCAAATACAGAAACGTACTGCAAATACTCACAACGAAACCAAATACAGAAACGTACTGCAAATACTCACAACGAAACCAAATACAGAAGTGAGCTGCCAATACTCACAAAACAACCAAATACAGAAACGTGCTGCAAATACTCACAACACAACCAAATACAGAAACATGCAGCAAATACTCACAACGCAACCAAATACAGAAATGTGTTGCAAATACTCACAACACAACCATATACAGAAACATGCAGCAAATACTCACAACGCAACCAAATACAGAAACGTGCTGCAAATACTCACAACACAACCAAATACAGAAACGTGCTGCAAATACTCACAACACAACCAAATACAGAAACATGCAGCAAATACTCACAACGCAACCAAATACAGAAATGTGTTGCAAATACTCACAACACAACCATATACAGAAACATGCAGCAAATACTCACAACACAACCAAATACAGAAACGTGCTGCAAATACTCACAACACAACCAAATACAGAAACATGCAGCAAATACTCACAACGCAACCAAATACAGAAACGAGCTGCAAATACTCACAACACAACCAAATACAGAAACGTGCTGCAAATACTCACAACACTACCAAATACAGAAACAAGCTGCAAATACTCACAACACAACCAAATACAGATACGAGCTGCAAATACTCGCAACACAACCAAATACAGAAACGTGCTGCAAATACTCACAACACAACCAAATACACATACGAGCTGCAAATACTCACAACACAACCAAATACAGAAACGAGCTTCAAATACTCACAACACAACCTAATACAGAAACGTGCTGCAAATACTCACAACACAACCAAATACAGAAACGAGCTTCAAATACTCACAACACAACCAAATACAGAAACGTGCTGCAAATACTCACAACACAACCAAATACAGAAACGTGCTGCAAATACTCACAACACAACCAAATACAGAAACGAGCTGCAAATACTCACAACACAACCAAATACAGATACGAGCTGCAAATACTCACAACACAACCAAATACAGAAACGAGCTTCAAATACTCACAACCTAATACAGAAACGTGCTGCAAATACTCACAACACAACCAAATACAGAAACGAGCTTCAAATACTCACAACACAACCAAATACAGAAACGAGCTTCAAATACTCACAACACAACCTAATACAGAAACGTGCTGCAAATACTCACAACACAACCAAATACAGAAACGTGCTTCAAATACTCACAACACAACCAAATACAGAAACGAGCTGCAAATACTCACAACACAACCAAATACAGATACGAGCTGCAAATACTCACAACACAACCAAATACAGAAACGAGCTTCAAATACTCACAACCTAATACAGAAACGTGCTGCAAATACTCACAACCAAATACAGAAACGAGCTTCAAAATACTCACAACACAACCAAATACAGAAACGAGCTTCAAATACTCACAACACAACCAAATACAGAAACGTACTGCAAATACTCACAACACAACCAAATACAGAAACGTGCTGCAAATACTCACAACACAACCAAATACAGAAACGTACTGCAAATACTCACAACGCAACCAAACACAGAAACGAGCTTCAAATACTCACAACCTAATACAGAAACGTGCTGCAAATACTCACAACACAACCAAATACAGAAACGAGCTTCAAATACTCACAACACAACCAAATACAGAAACGTGCTGCAAATACTCACAACACAACCAAATACAGAAACGTGCTGCAAATACTCACAACGCAACCAAATACAGAAACGTGCTGCAAATACTCACAACACAACCAAATACAGAAACGAGCTGCAAATACTCACAACACAACCAAATACAGAAACGAGCTGCAAATACTCACAACACAACCAAATACAGAAACGAGCTGCAAATACTCACAACACAACCAAATACAGAAACGAGCTTCAAATACTCACAACCTAATACAGAAACGTGCTGCAAATACTCACAACACAACCAAATACTCACAACACAACCAAATACAGAAACGAGCTTCAAATACTCACAACACAACCAAATACAGAAACGTACTGCAAATACTCACAACGCAACCAAATACAGAAACGTGCTGCAAATACTCACAACACAACCAAATACAGAAACGAGCTTCAAATACTCACAACCTAATACAGAAACGTGCTGCAAATACTCACAACACAACCAAATACAGAAACGAGCTTCAAATACTCACAACCAAATACAGAAACATGCAGCAAATAATCACAACACAACCAAATACAGAAACGTGCTGCAAATACTCACAACGCAACCAAATACAGAAAGGGTTATTGCTGCTCTCGCTGCTCTTATCCATGCTCGGCTGCATGGATGCGCAGGGAGTTCTTTCCCAGAACCATACCACCAATCCAAACTATATGCTAATGGTAATTCATATTTGATGATAGTGGTTATGACAGAAACTCACAACGTGACCAAATACAGAAGTGAACTGCAAATACTCAACGCATATACAGTACAATTAAGAATCATGATGTTAAAATAAACAAAATTGTGAGTTGTGAGTATTTGCAATGCGTTTCTTTATTTGGTTGCGTTGCACATATGTTGTTAAATTAGGATGTTTTCTTAATTTGCTGGTGTATTATCTATTTGCATGTGTTTTCTTCAGTTTCTTCAGTGCATTGAGCTCTCTTGGCCACCGTAGATATTCCATAAAAAATATGAATAGTCAGTTTTGATTTCATTGTGGCTGTAAGATTTCACTAAAGTTAATTACACTTTATGTTACAGTTAATGTTTTGTTGTCTGTCCATTGCTTAATGTTAATCCAGGAGTTGGAAATGCAGGCTCGTGCTCATGGTCTGGCCATCGCCTCGTCTTCACTCTGTCCATCAGATCTAGCAGCCCGGGGCATAAAACAGGAGACGGTCCTGGGGGACTGCAGCCAGGACATGTACCCTCACACGCACCCCTCTTGCCCTGGCATGGGCCGCTCCAGTACCCTAGACCTTAACGACGGTACAATCACCTTTAACGACTCCCACGGTACAGGCTCTAGCGCTTCTGCTGACGCAGGGACTTATGGTCTTATTTCTAAGGCAAATGCCGCTAAACTTGACGACATCCTGATGGACGACACATTGTCGTCTGTAGCAACAAGCGACCCACTTCTCACCTCCGTCTCACCCAGAGCCGCGAATGACGGAAGCCGTAAGGCCAGTGTGAACATGGAGGAAAACTAGCATGTTTGTTAGAACAGTGAAAACCTTAATCTTTTGGGGCCGCTGGTCAATGCGTTTTTCCAATAACGCAACTGATGCTTTGGATTGCTAAAGAGGAAGCACGGCCTGTTTTGTCAAGTGCAAAGTAATATTATTTTTTATGTTTACACTTTATTTTATTGTATTTTAACCGTATCCCACTTTTGTCTATCCAAAATTCATTGTGATATAATAATTCACATTATGCATAATATTACAACAATCAAGGTCAGTATAATAAAATGATTGATTTTGTAACTTGGCATCGGTATATTTAGAATATAATTTAATCAACTTTGGGATAATAGAGTGGTGCAGAGATGACGTCAAACCCATAAGACCAATTTGTCGCTGGTTTCCTCGAGATTTTCCTAAATGTTTTTACAATAGGGTTTTTCAATTTATGAGTAAAATAAGGTAAACATAACTTGAAGATACTTTATTTAAAAATACTATACTTTAAGATACTACTTAAGACGTTTTGTTCTACATGTAAATCACAAACACCCATACGAAAATGCAAAATTTGAAGCTGTTATGTTTATTTTTGAAAACGTACGTTTCTGACAAGTAACTAGATAAGACAGTTTGGGGTGTGAGTGCGTGTGTGCAGTGTACGTTTTTGAGCAAAATGTGCAAGTATCGTCAAGTTATGTTTACCACAGACCTTATTATACTCAAAAATTGGCAAACCCCATAGGAAAATATCAAGGGAACCAGCGGCAAATTAGTTTTCCGGATTCTGACGTCTTTCTTGCACCAATCAATATAAAAGTGCACCTGAATGGTGATTTTGTTTGGGGGGGGGTTGTACAGTAGCATGTTTGTGCACAGTTTAGAAAAAATATTTCTCTTTTATATTTATGTATATCCTTTTAAAGGAATGATTTAAGCATAATGCTTCCCTTTTAACAAATGTAGATAATAGACAACAGTTAATATCTAATGGCCAGCTGCCTAGTAAACACAAGCCCCCATGAAATGCACTTAAAAAGATTAAAAAGAATAATTGAAAATTCTGTTATGTACTCACTCTCATGTTGTCCTAAACTATGATGTAGGTTTTCTGTTAAACATAGATATTTTGAAGAATCGTTATAGTTTTTTATTTACATGTCCATTATGGTAATAAAGAAAATAAATCATAAAATGAGTCCATGCCACTTTTACAAGTTATATGATATCTGTGTGAGAGAAACAGATTGAAATTTAAGCGGATTATAAAAAGCTCCTTTTGTTTTACACAAAAATAACAGCAAACCGGTTTCTGACAATATGAGTGTGAGTACATTTTCCTTTTTCGGTGAAATATTCCTTTAACGTAGCTGAATAAATCTAAATTATAAAACAAACTAATTCATAAATGTCGCACAA
Organism: Siphateles boraxobius; assembly: GCF_051911475.1. Taxonomy (NCBI): domain Eukaryota; kingdom Metazoa; phylum Chordata; class Actinopteri; order Cypriniformes; family Leuciscidae; genus Siphateles; species Siphateles boraxobius. The sequence continues at coordinate 1,208,023 of NW_027509142.1, forward strand.
AATTCTGTTGAATGTCGTTCTAACATCACTGAATGTTTAAGCAACAGATTAAGCAAATTCTCTAAAAATCGCATCTTCCAGATGAAAACGCATTCAACCATTTGATGTCTAGACAATGTGTGTTTGCTATCAGGATGGTCCAAAACAGCTGACCATAAATTATTAATCAATGCCAATATTCTTTCAGTATTAATTTATTCATGTTTTTGAGAATTTTACTTAGATTTGTTACATTTAATCTTTTAAAGATTTGTGGAATAATCTTTAAATAATACCAATCTATCTAAAGAAATACCAAGTTGGCGCAGGCGAATGGGTCCTTAAGGCAACCTGCTGACAAAAACGTTGTTAACTACACGGCACAAGCTGATTGATTCATGTCGCAACTGCAGCCAATGAGCTTGCTGCTCGACATTTAAATAGTTGGTCAGTATTTGCTGTAGCAGTTTGCAGCTCGCTTTCAAAGTTCCTCTGAAACCCTCCATCTTCCCCAGCTCCCCCTGTATAGATCTGCTTTGTCTGTGTACATACATCTGGTAGTAGCAAGTCTTTGTAATGTGCCAAGCAATAAGCAATATTCAGATTTAACCCAGCAGTTTTCAAAACTGTTCTTGTCATCAAATGCAGTGCCTATATAATTATATAATTATGCAAACGGTTTTCACCTCAAGCATTTCTTAAGATACCCAGATACATTTTAACACAATGCATCGCATGAAATAATCCATAAGAATGTGAAGAAATCTATTTACACATATTTGATGCCTAAGGGAATAATCAAGTAATATTTCAAACTTCAGATCCTATTACCCTTAAAAACGTTTTCATTTTTATCTAACATTTTAATGATTAAATTCTGTCTGAATATGCCATACATTGTAACTAAAATGCTCCAGGTTTTCTGTTGTATTTTTTAATATATATATAATTATGGAGAAAGATCTGTTTTTTTTTATGTTTTGTATTGGCAAAAACACTGGAAGAAAGATCATACCTTGAAAAAAAAAAGCATTTTATATTTTGTTCTAACACTTGTTTGGGTTTTTAAATTCTTACACGGTGTAAATGACTGACTATGTTTGTAATAATAAGCTGTACTGTTACTGTATATTTTTACTGTTTAAAAGTGCTCAACTCAGATGTACTGATGTTTGCCTTTGAGTAGCATCCAATTTGTGCCACTATAATGATCATGTAGATGAAACTATTATGTGTTGTTTCATAGAACTATGCAAAGATAACTTTCAGTTGAGAAATCAACCTGTTTCATGGAAAGATGTTGTAAGAGTTTAGTGTAGGTAACATAGTCAGATCACTGTGAAGTGCCTTATATTACAAGCCTGCAACTTAAAGAAATAGTTCACACCAAAAAAATGAATGTCATAATTTACACATCCTCATCTCATTCCAAACCTGTATGACCTGCAAACAAAAGGAGATGTTTAGCAGAGAGTTCACGCTGCTCTTTTCCACACAGTGTAAGTCAATGGGGACTGGGATTGTTAGTTTCCAAAAAAGGACCGTTAAAACTAAATGTGTATTTAAGTGGCTTTGGAGCACAGCCGGTTAAAAAAGATGGATGACTTGTCTCCACTTCCTCCCACTGCAGAAAAATGAAGCCAAAATATCCCAGAACTGTGATTACCGATTACGCCATTCGTAAATCTTGGGCGTACGTCAGCGTGATGAAAACTTCCTAAAATGACAGAAACCATCTTTGGAAAAAACGTTTGTATGTGTAATTGTCTCACGTCCCATTCGATTTCATGGAGAGGGCGGGATTTATGACTTATACTGCATCGAGCCACCAGGGGGCGATCGAAATGCTTTGGCTTCACTTTTTTAGCGTTGTGTGGAACACTTGGTTTGGAGCAACAGGAGAGTAAGGAAATGATTTTCATCTTTTTCATTTTTGTGTGAACTATCCCTTTAAATGAAGCGTTCTCTTCTATTTATGTGATTTTAGACTTAGTCTTAAACTGTGGAACCCAGCGGTCTCTTATTAGGGTTCATTTAAACTTGGATTCGACTCGAGACTTGATCTGTTTTGTATTCTGGCTTAAACCTGTGGTGTCTTGAAGCACTACTAAACTTAAAAGAATAGTGTATAATATAAATTCCTTTGCCTACTAGACAAACTACTGAAAGTTGTCCTCTGAATGTAATGTTACACAGTGTTGACTACTAAAACGTTGCCAAATTTCAAAGTGAAGTCTAAATATGCAGTGAAACTGTTACGTATCTCATTGTGGATTTATAGCTGGCTGTTGCAATTTTTTTCTGAGCAATAACGCAGACAATCAGGTAACAGGTAAAGCACAAGTCTCCTGTATGAATGCATATGTATCAGTGACGTCAATGAAAGGTGCCTTTAAAACAGGCTTCCATTGAACTTCAACCAAACATCTTTTAATAACAAAATACAGATTGGTCTGTCTTTTATAAAAGTGTCTTGGCTATAGTTAAAGACGTTTTTTGTTTTGTTAATATACTTTTGTATGATATTGTTTAAGCTTAACCAAACATTATTTAAGAAAGGACTTACAATAGCGGGAGATGTAGATTTTTTTGGTTGAATTTATGAAGCATTCATTTCTTATGAATTCAATACTGGAAGACGGCCCACCTGTTGGGAAAGTCACCTTTCACTCAAACTGTTGTTTTGAAACGTGAAACTTCTACTGGGAAGCTTTATGAGGAAAGTAGCTGGTCACTTGTGTGACCATTTCATTGTTGGAATTCAAGCTTGACAAGTGTATTGGGAATGAAAATGTTATAGACATTAAAATAAAACTGAGTGGTTTTCACAATTTCTGGAGTTTTTATTTATGTTATGGTATATTTCATTGTGCATCACAGATGGTTTTTAGGTTTAAGAATACAATCAGGCTGTTCCATTGTGTGATTGTGGTTTCATGGCAGTTTTACAGTGTTCATCACACCATCTCTTGAATGCTCGACACACAATGCTGTCTTCTATGTCATTGAAGATTCCTGTAGGGTATAAAAAACTTTAGATTAACTTTATGTTAATTGTCTTTGACTAATCTTTTGATGCAATGCACTTATTGTGTACATACATGTTTTTATATTGTACTTATGTTTTAAAAAATACATGCATATGTCATTTATTTTGCTATGATTACGCAGTTGACCCTTACCTTTATCTCTTACCCCGCTCTTAAACACCCATACCACCAAACGTGTCCTAACCTTACCCGTGTCCACCTCGACAGCAGCTAAAGTGTTTTTAAATACAACATGGACCCAAAAAGTAAATTGTACTTGCATCAAAAAAATAAGTACATAGTCATGTGAAAAAGAAAGTACACCCTTTTGAATTCTGTGGTTCACATTGTCGTGTAAATGAATGGCCAAAACGCATAAAAAGGTTTCTGTAGGGAGGTGGGTTCCTTTTTCTCCGGTTTTTGAAAGTTAGGGAGGGTAGCTTTTGCCATTTTATTACCTGAATTATGTGTTACTGTTTTGTTAGTTATTTTGGCCTTGCCCCTAAATTTATGTTGCTCCTTATTTTATCTTTTTTTATATAAAAATGTATTTCTTGCACTATGAAAGTGTTTGGGTGTATTGAGAGTGAGAGCGAGGACTCCAGAGATTTTTTTTTAATAACATCCCTGTTATTAGTTACAGGTATCTTTTTTAAAAAAAAATAATTTTTTATTTAGAATAAAACAATTTGTAACAAGTGGGGGCTCGTCCGGGATTTGAACCCGGAACCTCTCATTACAAGCCTATTTTTACCATGATTCGTTTTCTTCCACACCTAAAAGTGCCTGATGATGGTGGTAATGGAGCTAAAGTGTATTCAGGTGGTCTTGCGATCTCAACATGGCAGCTAGGATGAGTAGAATAAAATGGCCGAACATATGACTTTCAATAATACACAAATCTTTTCATCCTCTTCAGTCTACATTGAAGGTGTATTCGGAAGTTATTTAGCAAGCGTTAGCATGGTCTTTGTGTACAGTGGTGTTAGACACTGCACTGCCATCTATTGATGTGGATCAGCAGGATCATTTTATGTATAAATTTCACTGATTGTAGTGAGTTTTAGAGAGCGGTTTATACAATAATTAATTTTCTTACCCGTTCAGCAAAAAAAGAAGAATCTTGGGCATCACTACTCAGGATTTTAACTGTCATCTAATCTTTCCACCTTGTGAAACCGTACTGATTTTTACGCTGTATTTTTTTCTTTGTCAGGTTGAACAGACATTTTTCATCCCCCATTTTCTGGGGACGGTCCTGTATTTTGTGTCCTGTTCCGGCTAAAAGCTGTTCACGGAAATGTTCCTGTTTTACCACAGTCTCAAAACGAGCTTCCTTACCATTCAGGTGACTCTTTACAAAAACTAAATGTATTTCTTAAATGTGTAAAACTTTTTAAATTATCTCCAAACTACTGGATGCACCTTTAATGTTTGAGGGAAAAATTTGTTGCTTTTCTATTTATATTTGACATACTTGCTCTTCCCAGCGCTGTCGGCAGAGGTATTCTCAGAAGTCCACCGGAGTGCTTCAGTCGCTCAGTAAGAGACTTCTGTACTAGATCCAGAGTGCAATCTGAATGCCACACTGGCAGCTCTAGACTCTGCATACACACAATGATACGTCTTTTCTCCTCTTCTGTCAGAAAGCCTTTTTCATGAGCCACATAGACCATGAAGGCCATGTCAATGTTCACTGCTTCTCCATGTAAAAGCGCAGGAAGTACTTTCTGTATCAAAGAAACTCCAGTTAGAATAATTCTAGACTGTGATTCACAATGTGCAACTTTATTTCAAGTCTTAATATGTAGAACCATTTCAAGCTCTGGACTGATGATATGGCCAAAGTCCACCAGCCTGTCCAGGTCATCCTCCCACAGGTTTGGGGCAAGTTCCTCCAGCATGGTTTCAATGGCCAGTCTAGTGGACACACTCGCTGCATCCATATGCACATTTTCATGGATTCTCGGTTGGAACCTTGAGTCCAACAAACATCTGCCCTCCTTCTGCAAAAGTTCAAAGAGTCCTTTGTGTTTCATCAGCGCCATCTGTTGAGGATCACTAGTATTGGTGAAACAAGACCTCAATTAGACTTGCACAATACTGTCAGAATAAACTACCATTCATAAATCTGGGTTCAAATTGTCAAAAAGTACAGACCTCGGTAGCAAGTCAGTACTGCAATTTAAAACATGTGACGATTCCAGCATTTCCCTCTACCATTTTGACCGCTTTTGAATGGATTCTTAAACACCTCTAATTGGCCATTGTGTTGACGGCTCGACATTTAGGTCAGAGACCTATTTGTTGAGCGCGTCAACACAATGGCGAATCAGAGACATATATGTTGAGCACGTCAACACAATGGCCAATCAGAGACATATATGTTGAGCGCCTCAACACAATGCCCAACCAGAGACATATATGTTGAGGGCCTCAACACAATGGCCAATCAGAGACACATATGTTGAGCGCGTCAACACAATGGCCAATCAGAGACATATATGTTGAGCACGTCAACACAATGGCCAATCAGAGACATATATTTTGAGCGCATCAACACAATGGCCCATCAGAGACATATATGTTGAACGCGTCAACACAATGGCCAATCAGAGACATATATGTTGAGCGCGTCAACACAATGGCCAATCAGAAACCTATATGTTGAGTGCATCAACACAATGGCCAATCAGAGGTGTTTAAGAATCCGTTAAACAGCGCTCAAAATGCTAGAAGGGAAATGCTGGTATCATCACATTTTTAAAATAACGAAGTCAGTAGTCGGTAGTTGTCAATAAGATTTTTAAATGTTTTTGACAGACTCATTTTCATGTTAAAAATACATTATAAATGCATTCATTTACAAATGTGTACCTTCAACATCTCAGCCATTCCATTAGAAATATGGCGGCGTGGAAGAGTGCACAGGAAAGTCCTGTCCAGGAACGTTGCCACGGGGGGTATGTAGGACCCTAGTTTATTTTTACAGTTTGCAAAATTGACCCCCGTCTTTGCCCCTACACTGGCATCAATGTAAGCCAACAGAGTTGTAGGGACACGAATATACGGAGTGCGTCTGCGATACAGAGATGCGGCAAGACCCGCGATATCCAGACACACGCCGCCACCAATAGCGATAATGGGCTCCATACGGCGGTCAATTCCAAATTTATGGACCTCCTCCAAGATATTGGTCACGAGTGCCATAGACTTGTTCTCCTCAGTTGTGGGTAAGTGAAGGATCTGGTACGTCACCCCTCTCGCTTCGAAATACGCTGCAACCTGAGAGCCGTAAAGATCATTAACAGTCTCGTCAATCACAATGAATCGCTTCATTACTTTGCTGTTGTTCTTGAGGGCTTGAATCTCCGTAGGGTTGGAGATATGGCCGAACATTAAGGTGTCATTGCTTGCATCCAGAAGCCTCTCACTTTGAATGACTCTATAGGTGAAGACGATAGGACTGACCACTGTCCATGTGACTCCATCTTCTGTGGAAGACTCATAACTGTGGGGACAAGTTATCCATCATTTATTCAGTATTTAAGTATAAGCTGCATATTGCTTAGAAAAAGTGCATTTGCCTTGTGAAAAAAAACATTTCAGGATACTTTTTAGAAGTACTTGTTATGGAAATAATAGCCTACACTTAAAACAATACTTGTGAAATGTATTGTTTACAGGCATTTTATTGCATGCCAATTGCAGTATTAAAGGGGCATTCGGAAACTATTTCAGCTTAATAAAACCGTTTAGAAATCATGTGGATGGTTTAATAACCTGTTCTGGTGAGAATTGTGACTTTCCCCGCTCCCCCCAACGTTCCTAGGCAGAAAACCAACCTTGCAACATGAGGATTAACGTCCCGGTAAGTTGGAAATAGGAAGTCTCGTGAGAAGCGAGAACGAGCGAGAAACACAAACTGCTTTACGGCAATTCGACATAAACACACACCGCCCTCAATTACCCACCTCGGCTAGACATAGCTCCACACGATAAAGTTGGCCAGCTCCAATAATAACAAATGCACATGAGCAGCGGTAGAAAGGGGGAGAAGGGTGCAGCAAGTGAGTTTTTTTTACGACATTGTTGTGAAATATACGCCTCACAGCTGTAGGGGGAGAAAACATGCGACAACAAAAGTGAAAATCAGCGAAGAAATAGCTAGGGCTGCCGAATGCCCCTTTAATCAACATATTAAAATAAGTGAACTTTAAAGTATGACAAAAGAATATTAAAACGTTGATTTTAAATGCACTTTAAAAATTAAAATTTGAAATTATTAGAAATAAGAAACATAATCATGAAAGTGTGTTCTCTTTAAGTACACTTAAGAAGGCTTTTATTTCATTAATATTATATTACATGCAAGTTCATTTTTTTATTTTTTATATATATATCTTTAAGATATGGAGTAGCTATAAAACAAGTTACAAATTCAATACAATTGAGTGCACTTATTTTTCACAAGGGATTGATTGTTGTATATGGTAACACCATGTTTTTTGCTCATATCGTTCACTACTCTTTGTACTATGGTAAAATTGCACCATTGGACATTGTAATACCATATTATTTGAACATATACCTCTGTTTAAAAGGGTTTTGTTTTTTACATATGAACTATGGTAAAAACCATGATTTTGGACATAGTATCATGGTGGTGCCGTGTCATTCTTTGGACTACCTTGCAATACCATGTAAATATGGCATGTGAATATGGTAATCATGGCCTATATTAAGCACCATGGTACCAGCACCAATTGTAAGATACAAAATATATCTATTTGAGAACTGTTGAGAAAAGACTACAGATGGTAGCACACACACACACACACACACACACACACACACACACACACACACACACACACACACACACACACACACACACACACACACACACACACACACACACACACACACACACACACTGTAAACTTGACCTCATTCTTTCCAACTGTAAGGTTAGTTCTTAAAATAGAAAAGCATTCAAACATGAAGTAAACAACTCACTAAAGAATTTAACGTTAACTTATTAAAGACATTATAAACCTCGCTGAGAAATAAGGGATGAAACATGTTTCTTATTCTTTCGTACTTTATTTATATATTTGTATTGCAAAAATTCAAATGCATGAATCAGATGATTATATTGCAGTAGTTCCAGGCTGAGACAGTAACTGAGCACCAGAGTGGTAATTCATTGGTATACTCACATCTTGGCGTCTGACAACCGTCCCTCAGCACACTTACAGTCTTCAGTCTGTCTGCTCCATGTAGAGTCTACATGCACCAATCTGAATTCAGCCACATCATCACAGACACTGTCACTGATTTTTGAAGCATAAGACATATTGAAGGTGAAAAGTCAAAGTTGGCTTCTTGCCGACTCGTACCAAGTGTATAACAGTAACTAAAGCCACTGCTGAGGTGACGGAGAGGGTGGAACTGTAGGCAAACTATAAATAGATTTACATTAAAGGATCTGTATGGAGGGTGACATTGTGGCAGCACTGTCGCCTCACAGCAACAGGTCAAAGAGCAAGAAAAAAAATAATCCTGTGATTATTCTGAGAAAATTCTGTTACAGACGAATAATTCTGTACAAAGTATTGGTACACACCTGCAACACGTAGTGCATAGAGTAGTGGCCAGAAGTGATGTCCGGAGGGAATATGTTTTTTATGAGTGTTCGATTAAAACATCATATATATATATATATATATATATATATATATATATATATATATATATATTAACTAGCTGAGCAACAGCCATTGAATATGAATGCCAACAGATAGCTTTATGTATTGTCACACTTGATGTAATTGGCACACACATTAATGGACAAAGAGTTTTTTACTAAAAAAAAGTTTTTTATTCATGCAGGATAATAAGTTCCATTTCACAGACATTAATGGTTTCCTGTTCACTGACTAAACAGGCCGAGACTGCTGGATCAGTAACATTTGAGGTTTTTGAAGTGCCACCCATATTGCCCTCCAGAGGGCATCAACGTTGACTTTTTACAATTTTTCATAAGTTCTGCAAGGATCACATTTTGAGGGCCAAACCTTTAAATTAGTATCACCCTGGTTACCCCAAATTAAACCCAATAGTATTTTTCCATTGCATTTTAGATTATTGCAGGAAATAAAATCTGTGACAGCGAAAGTTTATGATTCTTACCCATTTTGTCCAAGATAATCTTCAGAACTACAGACAATTATTTATATTTTGGAGCCTAAATCCAACCAAAAGAAGTAAAGAGCTAAAAGTAGGATATATACGGACTACACCGGACTACACTTATACCTTTATAGATTAGTGTTAAAATGAGTTTACCTGTTGATGATGCCTAATGTTCCTGACAGCATCTGCAGTCCCATTTAAATGACCTGCTAAAACCAGATAAACACCAACTTGGCCAGGCTAGGAGACAATCTTGACCAGCTAAAACCAGATAAACGCCAACTTGGACAGGCTAGGAGACCATCTTTATCAGATAAAACCAGATGAACACCAACTTGGACAGGCTAGTAGGAGACCATCTTGACCAGCTAAAACCAGATGAACACCAGCTTGGCCAGGCTAGGAGACCATCTTGACCAGCTAAAACCAGATGAACACCAGCTTGGCCAGGCTAGGAGACCATCTTGACCAGCTAAAACCAGATGAACACCAGCTTGGCCAGGCTAGGAGACCATCTTGGCCAGCTAAAACCAGATAAACACCAACTTGGCCAGACTAAGAGACCATCTTGGCCAGCTAAAACCAGATGAACACCAGCTTGGCCAGGCTAGGAGACAATCTTGACCAGCTAAAACCAGATAAACGCCAACTTGGACAGGCTAGGAGACCATCTTTATCAGATAAAACCAGATGAACACCAACTTGGACAGGCTAGTAGGAGACCATCTTTACCAGATAAAACCAGATAAACACCAACTTGGCAAGGCTAGGAGACCATCTTTACAAGATAAAACCAGATGAACACCAGCTTGGTTACGCTAGGAGACCATCTTGACCAGCTAAAACCAGATGAACACCAGCTTGGCCAGGCTAGGAGACCATCTTGACCAGCTAAAACCAGATAAACACCAACTTGGCCAGACTAGGAGACCATCTTGACCAGATACAACCAGATGAACACCAGCTTGGCCAGGCTAGGAGACCATCTTGACCAGCTAAAACCAGATGAACACCAGCTTGGCCAGGCTAGGAGACCATCTTGGCCAGCTAAAACCAGATAAACACCAACTTGGCCAGACTAAGAGACCATCTTGGCCAGCTAAAACCAGATGAACACCAGCTTGGCCAGGCTAGGAGACAATCTTGACCAGCTAAAACCAGATAAACGCCAACTTGGACAGGCTAGGAGACCATCTTTATCAGATAAAACCAGATGAACACCAACTTGGACAGGCTAGTAGGAGACCATCTTTACCAGATAAAACCAGATAAACACCAACTTGGCAAGGCTAGGAGACCATCTTTACAAGATAAAACCAGATGAACACCAGCTTGGTTACGCTAGGAGACCATCTTGACCAGCTAAAACCAGATGAACACCAGCTTGGCCAGGCTAGGAGACCATCTTGACCAGCTAAAACCAGATAAACACCAACTTGGCCAGACTAGGAGACCATCTTGACCAGATACAACCAGATGAACACCAGCTTGGCCAGGCTAGGAGACAATCTTGACCAGCTAAAACCAGATAAACGCCAACTTGGACAGGCTAGGAGACCATCTTTACCAGATAAAACCAGATAAACACCAACTTGGCCAGGCTAGGAGACCATCTTTACAAGATAAAACCAGATGAACACCAGCTTGGTTACGCTAGGAGACCATCTTGACCAGCTAAAACCAGATGAACACCAGCTTGGTTACGCTAGGAGACCATCTTGACCAGCTAAAACCAGATGAACACCAGCTTTGCCAGGCTATGAGACCATCTTTACAAGATAAAACCAGATGAACACCAGCTTGGTTACGCTAGGAGACCATCTTGACCAGCTAAAACCAGATGAACACCAGCTTGGCCAGGCTATGAGACCATCTTTATCAGATAAAACCAGATGAACACCAGCTTGGTTACGCTAGGAGACCATCTTGACCAGCTAAAACCAGATGAACACCAGCTTGGCCAGGCTATGAGACCATCTTTACAAGATAAAACCAGATGAACACCAGCTTGGTTACGCTAGGAGACCATCTTGACCAGCTAAAACCAGATGAACACCAGCTTGGCCAGGCTATGAGACCATCTTGACCAGCTAAAACCAGATGAACACCAGCTTGGCAAGGCTATGAGACCATCTTTATCAGATAAAACCAGATGAACACCAGCTTGGTTACGCTAGGAGACCATCTTGACCAGCTAAAACCAGATAAACGCCAACTTGGACAGGCTAGGAGACAATCTTTATCAGATAAAACCAGATAAACACCAACTTGGACAGGCTAGGAGACCATCTTGACCAGATAAAACCAGATGAACACCAGCTTGATAAGACTGGGTTGGTACCCTCACACACCACTTTTCATGCTTTACACATGCGTCAAACTTTTCATGTGTAGGTGTGGGTTTTTGTTTGTTTGTTTTTTTGGAGTATTTTTTAGTTTTGTTTATGGATGTGAAAATTATCCTACTTTAGTGAAACTTTTTTTCTTTTATTAAATTGTCATAACTTTGGTCATAAATGAAATTTACTTGGCAAGTGAAAACTCACAAACATATTCTGTCAAAATGAAATGTTGATTTGTTCCTGAAAATGCTGTAACATGCTTTATTTTGTGCATGCTGGCCTCAAACAAAGTGTGACTAATTTTACCCTGGTTTACCAATGGAATCACAAAACATCCTTTGTGAAAAGGACTAATTCAGAGAATAATGGATAATCTCTGTCCTGAATCTATTAGCGGTAGCACACCTCAGATATCTCCATCGCCAGTTCTATTAACTCACTGGCCTCTTGACAGGAGTTCATGAAATTACAGTCAAACTCAATGTTACAGCCGCACCAGTCTTTTCCCTTGGACTGGTCTTCGGAGGTGCTGTAATACTTGTAGGAGGGGAAGCAGCGGATAAACGCCCGCTCACACACATCAGGCATCATGGTGAAGATGTCACAGAAGCGGCAGTAGAGGCAAGCCAGCAGGATGGTGGCGCAGTCATCTGGATAAAAGAAAATTAACTAATTAACCCAGTGAGCCTGACACAAAATAATATTTAGAAATATTTTGTTTATTTCTCTGAAGTTGCTTTGGCTCTGTATTGTATAAAGTGCTATAGAAATAAATGTGACCACTTGACATGTCTAAAATGCATGATTACATCATAGTATCCCAGACAGCAACATAGTGTCGGCACAGATCCGGCCCACATCTGGTATACGGGTGGAATCCACATGCACCAGATGTGGCCCGGATCTGGGCCGACACTATGTTGCTGTCTGGGACAGTACTTTTCGTCATTAACAGATGCATGAATATTTGTAAAATGGCACTTAGCTTTAATAAATATTCTCTAGCATATTCATTTTCAGTACGCTGGTATTTTTGTACATCACTCAAGTTATCATTACCTGAACACTTCTTCTTGCATGCATTATTTATTTTTTAGACATCCATACATCAAGTTAAGTGCAGGCTGCCATAAACTGTAAAACTAAGATGCTCTAATTACACTGAAACCGGCACGAAAATCAGCCATTTCGGGATGTTATGAAAGCTGAAATGAGAGAAGCCCAAAACATACATTTCAACCTTTCATCAGCACATAATTCCCCAGAATTATGATTATGGCACATGTGGCCATGCTAGCCACTTTGCACTGAATCAGACTAATGCCACATTGCAAAACCTTATAGACAGGAGCTCTCTATAGGTAATTATATTAAGGGCTGTTTGAGCAGAAATGGAGCACATAATGCACAGCTGGGAGAAATAAGTGGTCACCCACAGACATTAATGTAACAGTATACATTCCCCATGGGAGTTTGTGAAACAGAGCGACCCGAATAGAGTTTCACTACATGGGATGAGCATACAATAGTCAGAGAATAATTTTTTAATATATCTCAAAGTACAGGTTTATGGTCATGTATCTTGCATAAGGCTCTGTCACTGATGGAGTGTTTCAGCATCTGAGTGTCGGTGTAAGTGCTCATAAAAGTGCACTTCTCTCTGCATGAGAGCTGCAAGCGCATCAAATGAACATGTTAACAAGTGTGTTTGGGACTGAGTGATACTTATACGGGTGTTGAAACTACAGGATTTACAGTAAAGTAACAGCAACCAAAACTGACCATAGCCATGTCGTTTCTGAAGAACAATGTTTCTGAAACAAACTAATAAATAGACCAATGTTTCAGGCTTTATAATAATATGTAAACAATTTTTTTAAAAACAGTAAAACATCAATGGACCATTATTTTAAGAAACACTTTACATTTCCAAAAACATTTATTCGATCAAAAATACTGTCATTTTCTAAAATATTAATATTTATGTATAACTTGAAATATGTTTTCAATTTTAATATGTTTAAATGTAATTTATTCCTGTGATTGATTTTCAGCATCATTACTCCAGTCTTCGGTGTCACATGATCCTTCGGAAATCATGAATAGGATGACTTGATGCTCAAGAAACATTTCTTGTTATTTTGTATTATTATAATTATTTATTATAGTCTTGTAATAATGTCATGTGTCTTTGCTGAATAAATCCAAAATTTTTAAACAGTAATTACAGTAGAAATATTCACTCATCAGCCACTTTATTAGCTACTAATAATTCAGCTGCTCGTTACAGCAAATTTCTAATCAGCCAATCACATGACAGCAACTCAATGCATTTACGCATGTAGACATGATCAAGACGATCCGCTGAAGTTCAAACTGAGCATCAGAATGAGGAAGAAAGGGGATTTAAGTGACTTTGAATGTGGCCTGGTTGTTGGTGCCAGACGGGCTGGTCTGAGTATTTCAGAAACTGATGATCTACTGGATTTTCTAGCACAACCATCTCTAGGGTTTACAGAGAACGGTCTGAAAAAGAGAAAATTTATGTTGTGAATTCAGGCTCCTGGTGCTGTAATGGTGTGTAGGATTTTATCTTGGCACACTTTGAGCCTCTTAGTACTAATTGAGCATCGATTAAACACCACAGCTGACCTGAGTATTGTTGCTGACCATGTCCATCCCTTTATGACCCCAGTGTATCATCTTCTGATACTTCCAGCAGGATAACACACACACACACACACACACACACACACACACACACACACACACACACACACACACACACACACACACACACACACACACACACACACACACACACACCCCTAATAAAGTGGTCGGTGTGAATTATTTATTGATATTTAATAAACCTACTATAAATGTGCTGAAATTATAATTGGCCATTTGTAAAACTTAAAAAGAAGTAACTGCTATTCATTCAAATCTTTGCAACCGTTACTTTTAAATTTGACCAATTTTATATTATCAATTTGTTTAAATCAATATTTTATAAAATTTTCCTGATTAAGTAATTTTTTTAATCTATTTATCTTCAATTAGACATTTCGTTTAATTGATTTTAGTTACTTCGTTGATTTACAGTATGAATTTCTCAAATTACTATTAAGTGGCACACATGGTCCTCTGAAAACTGTCTAGATCCTAGGGGTGTAACGGTACACAGAAGTCACGGCTCGGTGTATACCTCAGTTTCGGGGTCACGGTTCGATATTGCATAAAATAAAATTGTTGATTTGTTATTCTAATTGATAGATTGACCTAAGATTGACCTAAGTGGAAAAATGCAACTGGCGTTTTTAAACGTATTGGTTTGATTATCGTCATGTGCGTAGCCTAAGCTGTCATTGTCTTTGCACGTGAGAGTTCATTAACATGCGGTGACAATGGCGGACGCACAAAATTCAATATTACGCTTCTTCAAGAAACTCAGCGTATAGACTACTAGCTATGGAAGGCCAGAAGGGCCAAAACGTGTGAAACTGTCGTGTAAATACGTGTCTACATGACAGTTTCACACGTTTTGGCCCTTCTGGCCTTCCATAGCTAGCAAGCTCTTGCATGCATCTGAACTCTTGGGCCCAGTCCCAATTCCCATACTATCCGTCCTAAATAGTATTCGAAAATAGAATTAGTACGTCCCAAATCGTAGTATGTTGAAATGAGTGTTCCAAAGATACCCGGATGGTCTACTATTTCCGGTCAGAATCTGAAATGTAGATCGATGCGCACGCTAACGGCTAATATTGTCCACAACCCATCGCGTGTTGGAATTCGGTTAGAACTACAAACACGAGTGAAAAGTGTTAAAAAACTACAGACATGGAGGACGAGCGAGTCCGGCGGTTGTGTAGAGAGGCTTAGATAACGGGTTTGAGTGATTAATTATCAATATCTAACCTGACGGAAATGTATTTATTCAACGTTTTCTACATTATATTGCATCTGCAGCAGCATTGTGAACTTTTGTAAAGATACAATTAGCCATTACCTTTTAAATGCATCATTATATTGCAAACACATGAGGAGAGTCTCACATGAAAGACCCACGACGAAACGGTAGGAAATCAAATTAGATTGAATGGAGGATTTTAACTGCGACAAGATGATTGACAGGGCAGTTTATGGTGACAGGATCCACGCGACAGATCTGTCCGTTAAAGATGAAATGATAGTATGTCCCAAAGCTTGCCTAGTCTTTTGCTACATACTCAAAAGTATGTACTTTTTCATCACAAAAAGAGTACATACTTTTAGGTCGTAGTATAAGTAGGCGAATTGGAACTGGGCCATGCTTTGGGTTGGTGCGTAGATTGTCTCTTCTTCTGCTGCTCTTCTTCCCTGTGTGGTTAGCAAACAGTGTTGCATTACCGTGAGCGCCCCCTTCTGGCCTGGAGTGTGGATCGCCTGTGACTGTATTCATCGTCAGACTGAACGCACCGAACCGTGACGGTTCAGGACAAATAAATGTACCGTTACGCCCCTACTAGATCATCTTCACAATTAAAGCACACTTGACTTACACAGGCATAAACTACATCAGCATTAGGGAGAATACAGTTAAAAGTTAAAGCATCCAGGATAACTTCTACACACTGGACACATGTAAACAGAGAAGTATTGACGCTGTACCTGCAGTGTCCGGCTGATAGGACTCGAGGGAGGTGAAGGTGCTGCTCTCAGCGCTGGGCTTTCCACGCGAACAGAGCGAAGCACTGGACCCGACCCACTCGCTGTCCCCCGAGGACACCATGGACACGGGCTCCTCTTCATGGTCCACATCTGTCTCTGAGATGGTGCTCAACCGTCTCACCCCGCTAACCACAGCTTCACTCATTCTGCATCCAGGATCAGTGGACCAGAACAAATATCACAGCAGATTTAGCAAAGGGACATGCTTATGCTAGACATGCAGTGCATGCGGGAGGGAAAAAAGCGTACTCTACCTCCAGTGATTCCAGTAGCCCTGCCTCCTGATATGAGTCTATTATCCCTGAGGAAAAAATGAGCTACACACTTCAGTCTGATCTGAGCTTAACACGTGCCAGATTCATCCAATAGTTTGGCTTTAATATCTTCAACTATCAACAAAACAAGATGTTATCCCTAAGAATCTGCAGGGTATAAATTGCAATAGGAGCAAAAATGCGACTGACTTGAGTGTGAGAATGAAGATGTGAATGGAATATCTTTGCAATAACCTGTACTGAATAAATTATTAAACGCCATCCACATTCAATGAGTCCCTGGATAGTTTCCAGCGTGGCTGCAGTTCCATTAGTGTTGTGATACTCTTAAAAACAATTGTTGAAAGTCTTGGTTTTGTCTCGGTCTCCACCGCATTTTGTACTTGGTCTTGTCTCGGTCTCAGACTAAGAGGATTCAGGATTTCATCTCAAGACCACAAATGCAATGGTCTGATTTATTTGTTAACATCATTACTGTAAAACGTACTGCTTAAAATTCAATCAATAATTTATCATTTATTTCTAATGTGATTTATTTTGTTACCGGGTTCAAAATCAATGCTGGATTGTCTCAAAAAAGTAAAATGCCCACAAATTCAAGATATGATTGCAAAAAAGTACATCTTTATATCACTAGCGTAGACAGAAAAGCGTCTCTGGGTGTGCATAGGAAAAACTGAGTGTGGAACATTTATTGTCAGATTAATGTGGAAAAAAACAACAACCCGGCGTATCACTAACTTTACAGAATAGACATGTAAAGCTGATGTGTAAAAATATACTCAGACTCGCCACATAACTATAATACTAGGCCTATATAAAATATAACTCAGGGCTCAACATTACCTAAGGCTTTTCCTTCGAATCCTTCAAAAAAGTAAATCGGACATTCACTTGTCCAAGTAAAAAAAATTGCTTGTCCAGAAAAAAATAGGATTTTTTTTGTGTTGTAAATATAATTTATTCTGAAGCAATATTCTCATCAGTGTTCAGTCAGCTTTTACATATTTAAATCTGCATATTTATATTTTAACCTTTATAAACAGCATTTTTCCCTAATCGTTTTAAATATATGCTTCATCTTTCATTTAAAATTCTTAAATTTGATCAATAAATTCAATTGAAATAAGACACTATATGGCTGTTACCAATCAATCTAATTAATTTACACGAAAAAATGACAACTGCATTAAATAATGTTATAAAATTGGTTTAAATATTTTTTGAATATACAAATATGACATACTGGAAAGAATGATAGCCTACTTTTAAACACAAAACTAATCCACCAGTAGGAGGCGGCAGGTGACCGTCTTAATGAGTGAGTTATTGAGTCATTTATTCAAATGATTTGCTCAAATGGCTGAATTAAACTTTATATTATGACATTTCATTAAGCAATATCACAAGAGCAAGAGAGCTTTTTTCTCGAACATGAGCACGATTGCAAATGTGATATTTATTTTTATATATTTATTTTATACAAACATTTAATAGACTTAATAAAGCAACTTAATTTTTGACAATTTTTTCAACAAAAAAAAATGTGCATTTCCGAGCAACACACTTCTGTTTCCTTACTGAATGAATCAGAACAAATCGTTGAATAACGATTCCGTGAATCACACAATTGTTTTGTCGCCACCTACTGGCGGTTTCAGTTTCATATTAAAAAGTAAGCCTATCATTTGATTTTTCCATCACATTTCTATATTCAAAATCTTATTTTTTAAAACATTAATCACAACATTATTTATGCAGTGTAATTGTACCAATTCAGACGCAACTTCTGCAACACTTAAATGAATTGTATTGTTCGTGATTTGATGGTAACTGGTCTTGTCTTGGTCTCGGTTTAGGTGGTCTTGACTACACTAGGAATCATGAAATGGATTTAATGATCATTTCTGTTGCTGCATTATTTCAGGGATGGTTCTTCAGTTTTAATGCTTCTAAATTATATAAAAGTCAACAAAAAACTAAAGTCAACAGTTTGCAAAGCTTTGTGCAACTGAAGTGAAACTGAACAGTTTTCACTGATTGTTAATGTTCAAAATCTGGCATGTGGAAATTTGAGGGAAAAAAAGAATACAATCATACAATAATAAAAAACAATGACAAAAAAAGATTTTATTTTTCTTCCCGAATGCTATTCAAAACAAAGATTTTATCATCAGCAGATTTTTCTCATTTTAGACAATGGAAAATACAATCAAATCTCAAGGCACATTGAGGATATTTTACATAAAAACATAGAAATAATTCAGCCAAATGTGCAACTTCAAGTAAGAAACAAACGCCCTTCTTAAAACATCTAAACAAGCAGTAATCTGATTCTTATGATTGTCAATGATTCATGAATGTAAGCATTTTCAGAATTCGTAAGATAAAAACTTAGTGAAACCCCTAATGCATGAGTAAGAGCAAAACATTCAGCATAATCACTATTTTTTTTCTTTTTATATTTTGATTTATAATCACTATTGAACATCTAATATAAACTAACAATCTCAGTTTTCATGGCTTCACAGAAGCAGTGACACACTTAATAGTTTTGTAACAGTCACCTCATCTTCAGTATCACAGCAGTCAGAACAAAACCTCTTTTGCTGTGTATATGACAGATGTTCTGACTCTTCGAGAACGATTCAAGTTAATTTACACGGTTCAACATCCATCAATCAGAGAAATGACTTCAGCAGTAAACATGAAATCTTTAGCATAATTGCATAAGACAGTCAAGCAAAGTATAACATTTTTTACAGAACAAAAAAGTACTTTAAAGTGCACCTCAGCATTGACAATCCCTTCCATAATTAAATCTCCCTTTTTATCGATCACTGCAAAATTATAGAACACCCTTTATAGATCATTGATTTACACTATAGCAAGTGAGAAGCTCTTGAATATTGACCTTGAACTGAGAGCATACGTTTCATTCTGAGTGATTCATCCAAGCAATATCTGTCATCATAGCTGCTCTGTTCAGAATCAGTAAAGCACAGAATTAGGAGTCAAACGGATGAAACCGCGCTGCCATTGAGCTTTCAGCCGTCCAGTTGTTTCATCTGAGCAGGGAAGTGAGGTTTGGACCACATCATGCCCGAGGGCTGGTGGTTGGTGGAGTTGGCGCCGCAGTCGATGTAGCGGTAAGATTCCAGTGTGTTCTGGGCCGTCCGCACCATGTAGGAGGTCTTCACAGTGGTCCTGTGGTGTGTATAAGAGATGCCGTCAGGTACATTTCATGAAGAATCTAAAGTAAAACCCTTCATATACTCAAGATTAAGACTATGGCCACCCCTAAAAAAACTCTGGCCACCCCATGTTGCTTGTTAATGGATAACAGAACACTATATTAACGGGATAGTTCACCTAAAAATGAAAATTCTGTCAGTATTTACTCTCCCTCATGTTGTCCAACCCTGTAAGACCTTCGTTCATCTTCGGAAGACGAATTAAGATATTTTTGATGAAATCTGAGAGCTGGATCACTCCTCCATAGGCTTCTTCAGGGATTGAAACTTGCCGGCCCCGAAAAGTTATTAAAGACATCGTTAAAATAGTCCAAGTGACTACAGTGGCTCAATCTTAAGTTTATCAAGCGATGAGAATACTTTTTGAGCGCAAAAACAAACAAACATAAATAACGACTTCATTTCAACTATTCATTTCCTTCTCTGTGGCCCTCAAGTCAGTTCACTAGTGTAATAGCGTACGCTTCGGTTGTTGTACGTCACACATCACGTCACGCATCACACACATGACCAGCGTCGGCCAATAGTGAGCCTACGTGTGACGTACAACAACCGAAGCGTACGCTATTACACTAGTGAACTGACTCGAGGCTCACAGAGAAGGAAATGAAGAGTTGAAATAAACTAGTTATTTTTGTTTGTTTTTGCGCACAAAAAGTATTCTCGTCGCTTGATAAACTTAAGATTGAGCCACTGTAGTCACTTGGACTATTTTAACGATGTCTTTAATAACTTTTCGGGGCCGGCAAGTTTCAATCCCTTAGAAGCCTATGGAGGAGTGATCCAGCTCTCAGATTTCATCAAAAATATCTTAATTCGTCTTCCGAAGATGAACGAAGGTCTTACGGGGTTGAACAACATGAGGGAGAGTAAATACTGACAGAATTTTCATGTTTGGGTGAACTATCCCTTTAAAGGACAATTTCCGGCCAAAAATAAAACATGGGTACCGAGTCTACCGTTCTCTGGGATTCGTTTTCATTGTAATCGAATGTACCCAGTTTTATCTTTAGTTTCACCACAGATTAGCATATAATGCTAGTGTATGGGGCATCGAATAAGTAAAAATAAAAATCGCTAGTTAATACCACTAACAAGGCTCAAAATAGCCCCACACTAACACGGAAGCATTAATGAGGGTCTCTACATACAAACCGAAGCATTGTGAACTTTGTAAGTGTACAGGGAGTTTAATAAGAAGATACTTTACAAAGACAGTACAGTTTGCGTATACAAGCAGGAGCCATCTTTGAAAAACAGTCTCGACCAGTCGAACCACGAATGCTGTGCTACGTGAGCTGAACTGTGACTATCGAGCAGCACGTAGCACGGCGTTCATGGTTCGACTGGTCGAGACTGTTTTCCAAAGATGGCTCCTGCCTATATAGTAAGAGTGGGGCTATTTTGAGCCTTGTTAGTGGTATTAACTAGCGATTTTTATTTTTACTTAATCTATGCCCTATATATACTAGTGTTATAAGTTAACCTGTGGTAAAACTAAAACTAAAGATAAAACTGGGTACATTCGATTATCATGAAAATACATCCCAGAGAACAATCGACTCGGTACCCATGTGCTATTTACTCCTAGGTTCATTTTCGGCCGGAATTGTCCCTTAAGGTCTAGGCATATGATCAAACATGGACTTAAATATTATACATCAAATCCTTTCAGGATTTCCTTCTCAAACTCCGCCTCCACTTTACTCGTGTATGCCAGCTTTAATCGTACCGCAGTGATCGCTTTGAGCTTGAAATGGACGAAACTCACAAGTAATCTTGTATATGTGTCACGATATAAACAGTAAAACAGATTCATTTTGTAGCTTTAGCCTTACTAGGTCAACCCAAAGCATTTCATTCTCTGAAGCTCCAAATAGGAAATCGGACTGGTTTCAGTTGATGCGTGAATAAAAGTTAAAAATTAGGCTACTAGCTAACTTTATTTTGTATACATTTCATTATTAGATTGTTTGTTTTAGTGGTTTATTACTTAGAAACTAAATATAAAGAAATGAAAACTTTTCTTAAGAGATAAACCCTCAGTCCCAAGGTCTTCTATGTGCCATACACATTGGTGTTTAAATGTAGGCTAAATAAAAAAATAAAAAAATATGACCTTATCTTTTTTTTATATTCATATCAGGCCGAGAGAAATATAACCTTTTTTTTTTTTGGTAAACATTGGTTAAAACACTGTTTTGGCTCTTAGGGCCCGGGATTTGATGACTATTTTGAGTGTTTAGGTTTTCTTTTTCTTTCACAAAGTACTACGGATACGCCGAAGGAAACCGTTCCAAAAAGTATTGTCCGGACCTTCGCTGGGAAGGAAATGAAGAGAGGAAATAAACATTTCCTGGAGGCGACACTGCACTTCCAACGTTCAATGTAGGACAACAGCAAAAGAAAAAAAGCAGCACAAATGTAGTGATGAGAAACTTACTGCATGAACACCACAATGTTGTGGACCTTGATGCTTGCCATGGTGCAAAAGGCACTGAGAAAACAGACACGAATAGTTCAGAAACAGAAGAGCAGACACACAGAGTCATGGGGATCAACTTGTTCATCCTAAAGGCCCATTCACATCAAGGACGATAACTAGAAACATATAAAATTTGTTCTAAATGTAAAAGAATAGCGGAGTCCACTCACTCACTCCACTACTATAGGCTCATCCAGCTGATGAACGATAAAAACATTGAGAGCCAATCAGAATCCATCCTGCTTTGCAGAGCTCGAGCATTTAAAGCGGCAGACGGTAAAACTGCAGCGTATGCTTATAATAAACAGGATGTTATCAATCATTGGTGCAGATGCCAATATAATTATCTTTATAGCAATTGTTCTTGGTGTGAACAGGCCTTAGGAGAACTGATGTGATACTCACTAAACATAAGAGAGGCTTCCTCCAATCTCCACGCTGACAGTGAAGTTGACCTGCATTCAAAAACATGTTACACAACTGCACCACTACTGCCCAATACTCAACCATCCATCTGAGTCACTTCTTCCACTGAATTACCGCATCCACAATACAGTTCAGAAGTTAAAGACTTTTATGACGTTACAAAAGATTTATATCCCAAATAAATGCTGTTCTACTGAACTTTCTATTCATTGAAGTATCGTGAAATAAATGTATCACGGTTTCCACAAATATATTAAGCGGCACAACAATCTTTTAACATTGGTATTAATCAGAAATGTTTCTTGATCTTTAAATCATCCTATTAGAATGATTTCTGAAGGATCATGTGACACTGGAGGAAGACTGGAGATATGATGCTGAAAATTCAGTGTTCAAATAGAAAACAGTTTAATATTTCACAATATTAGGGTACAACGGGGCTAAAGGCACACCTTAAGAAAACATTTGTGCATTTCACTTCTCCCATACTGTATGATTTCACAAAATATATATATGTTTGTATTGAACATTGATGGAGCAACAGATTTTGTGTGAAAATAAATTTGTAAATTTTGTTTAAAAATCTTATAAATGTATGAGGTGGAGAGGGGGCTTTTGTGAGGTACACGGGGTAAAACCAAACCAGCACGGGGCAAAAGGCACACATATGGATACAAATACTTGGCTAAAATAATGTTTTTAATAATGTCTAAGTAATACTTGTTCAAAACAACCACTTTAGCAACGTTTGTACATATTTCTGTTTATTTTGATAAATAAAAGAATTCATTTTTGTTCAATAAATATACTGTCATTAAAATATGTTAATATAAAAATATATTTAAAAAATACATAAAATTATTTTAAAAAGTGAAGTTTCTAAAAGCATTAAAAGAGATCCAATAACAATTTAATATAGATTTAAAGTAGTAACATTAAATTATATTTTATTATATGATATGATTACTATCATATTTTTAAATATGATGGTTTCATCATGAATATGTATATTATCTCTAAGGTGGACACCCAGCTTGATGTATGATATATTTGTCATGTCAACAAATGGAAAAGTCAGATATTTATTATCATGTTAATTACTGTCTTCCTTTTACCCCAAATACAAAAAAATGTTGCTTTAATTACCTTGAACAAAACTGAACATCATTAAGACGACCTGCGTCTCAAAATATATTCAATCATTTTAGCGATTCTCATTTGCTACTTAAATCTACAACATTTAAAAAAAACATCAAATATTAGATTCAATTAGTGCAGAATCAACTTTACGCTGCTGTTCCCTGCGATTACGTCAAGGATCAGACAAAAATCCACGTGCATCTTGAAAAGCAGATGTTTGGGAAAGTCCTGCGGCAAGTTGTGCAATCTAGCGGTTTAGAGGAATATATACTGTATTTTTTACCAAATAAATGTAACCTTGGATATCTCACCGTCCCCAAACTTTTGAACGGTAGTGGCCATTATAAAACGAAGCCGACTCGTCGTACCTGTCTCTGGCTGAGAGGCTGAATGTGGATGACATTGTCCAGCGGTTGAGAGCCAATCACTGTCTTCATGTAGAGCACCTGACAGCTCACACTGTCCACCCACACCGTGAAGAAATTAGAGTTGGTGAAGTTTAGGGAGCTCTGTTTAAAAAATAAATAAATATTACACACGGACATATTACAGACAAGTTTCTTTAAATATGTTTTCGGATTCAAAGCATTGTGAACTATTACAAGAAGATTATAAATATAATTTATTCCTATTGTAA
>NW_027509142.1:1235000-1257500 GCF_051911475.1 Siphateles boraxobius
CACTAGTTTGTATGTTTAAACCCAGTCTATTATTGTTATATATCCAGCTGACTGTAGCAACTTTACACAATTGTACACGTTAACAAACTAACTTACCGGTATGTATTAGGAAACTGTAGTTACAATCAGTTTACGTTTGGAAACTTACATTTTGTTAAGTAACTTTGTTGTGATTTCGAGGTAACGTAAACTTTATGCGAGTGAAAAGGCCTAGCTTACCGTTGAAGTATACAGACGCACAGAATGATGTCAGTGTTTTCACTCCTCTAAGTTACTGCGTCGAGTTGATTTGGATGATTCCGCTGTTTGTGTTTGTTTGTGTATGTTTCTCACTCTTTGCTCTGCAGACGCTGAGATCTATAGACTCTCCTGCCATCTGCCGCTCTGGAGATCAACTGCTGCAAATAAATCATTTTCACAAAATAAGCCCCAATGATGAGTAGCGTTGCTAAAGGTAGCAAAGCTATTAATATAACTACATTAGCATAACTGAGTTCAATCTGCTGTGTGAAAGAGCTGTGTGAAAGAGTCTGACAGATTTGAGTTGGCCTTCATGTTGTTAGGATTTATATATATATAAATTTATATCTTTGCATGCCCCAAACGTGATGGCATGCAAAGATCCCAAATTTAAAAAATATTTCAAGAAAAATGGTCAGAGTGAGCGCTCTCTGCTCTCTATCCCTCATTCAAAGTAGCTACTGATTGGTAGATGCATAGGGAGGGCGTGGCCGCTTCTCCGGCTTGTGGTGAACCTGCTGAGCTTCACCTGCGTCAGTCACTGCAGAGCGGAGCACGCAGACACACTGTGACAGTGACAAACTTTGCAATGACATTCTTGTCGCAAAAATTATGTTGGAAAAAGAATTCAAAAAGACTAATGATGATGAGAACGTAGAGTTTGTAGACCTCTCCACCATTTGCACATATCTACACGGGTATTAGAATGCCTTTCCTCAGCTCCATCGCATGTATGTGACCTCACTTGTGATTGGAATATTATCTGCATCATGCGAGGGCACTTTCTCCACTTTGTCTCGTGTTCTTACCCCCTTCCGCCGCACTATGCTACATGAGAGACAAAGAAATTTAGTTGTTCTGGCTCACGAGAAGGCCATAACAACAGGTCTAGATATGGACGCATTTGTTAGGACTTTTGCACAGAAAAGCAGACGACTGATGCTATAATGACTGATATAAGCCATGCGGTGTACAGAGCTAAAGAAATAATAAAAAAAAGAAATAAAAAAAATAAAATAAAAAAGATTGAAATAAAAAACGAAAGGACAGACAAGACAGACAGACAGAATAAATAAATAAATAAATAAATAAATAAATAAATAAATGCAGCCTCAACAGGGCACAAGCCAGTGTCCTATTTGTGCCGGTCCCAAACCCGGGTAAATGCAGAGGGTAGTGTCAGGAAGGGCATCCAACATAAAACCTATAAGACAAATCAAATGCTGATAGCTGATAGCTTTGAGCTGATAGATTAGAGCTGGGCGATGTAGGATTTTTTCATTTCACAATATATTTTTCCATTTCTGGCCATATCGATATATATCACAATATAAATCAAATCACTATATTTGTCAAATTTAAATGTTCCGTTAAATGACTTGCCCCCCCTGATATTCTTCCTGCACCCCCTAGTGGGGCTGGCTGAATCCGGCCCTGTATATATATATATATATATATATATATATATATATATATATATATATATATATATATATATATACAGTATATATATATATATATATATATATAGTATTTTTATTTATTCACAATTAAAGACAAGGTAGGTGATTTATTCCAGATTTCTTTTGTTATGCTGGTTGAAAGTCTGTCTTAACATATCTAAGTTATTGGTCTAAATGTTTACTTTGGAAGGCATGGGACCATAAAATGTTCATCCAATCATTGCATTCGGTCCAAATGCAGAGAGTTAAGGCTCACTATTATAACATTCTCAATATTAAAGAATAACAGAGTTCATACCACAGCTATCACGATAACGGGAGAGAGAAAGGATAGTTGGAATCACTTTCAGATATTTTATCCAGCTGATGAATGATAAAACATTGACAGCCAATCAGAATCCATCCTGCTGTAACGAACTAGAGCATTTAAAGCGACAGACAAGCACGTGCTTAGAATAAACAACCATATATTCCACAATGTTGTTATTTTTTTTAATAGTTATTTTTATAATTATCGTTCATGGTGTAAACGGGCCTTTAGACAGACGTCAGTCATTGAGCTCCGCGACCAAAATAGCAGCCATACCTTTTACAGTTCCTCCTAAACCAAAACAACGAGCTTATGCTGCGTTCACGCCATATTATAACTACTGTAAGTGGGAAGAGATGGAAACCTGTGATGTTATACACGAAGCGGTTTGTGACTCGAATTTATGCGTTTCAATTGCAACACTATCAACGCCGAAATCGATCTGCAGCCGTCAGGTGATACAGGTCAGTGCTCTTCAATTTGTTTATGTTCATTATTATTGTAATGGTAACTGCATTGAGATATGAGGTAGTTTAACGCCGTCTCTCAATACGTTTTGCTCCCTGCTGTATGTGTTATGTGTTTTGGAGGAGAAGTGGAGACGATCTGAAGGGAGGGTGGGATCTCATGCTTTTAAAAGCTAGCTCGCCATTGCTTGCCTACCCTACCGTTAAGAATACTGTTTCTAAGAATACTGCATTTTGCCTGGTTTTGAATATAAATAAAGACAGCACAGAGGGTCGCTTGACTAACAGCAAACGCTTGTCTCTCTCATTCTTTTATTGAAAAAGAGACATTCTCATCTGTTGAGTTGAGCTCCAGGGAGAGGTCACCAAATTCGGATACGCCTTGATGTCTTCCTACGTTGGAATGCATCTCCTAAAGACAGCATTTTAAGCTTTTTGGCGCAGCATAGTCTCTGCTTTCTCATTACAATCTTTGGCCATTTTTGTAAGTTCTCTAATTGCATTGTAGTTTTCATGGAGAGTTTTGATAGAGTCGGCCTTACCGATCCATCTTGTGGCACACAGAGATTTAAAAGTCAAACTAATGTGAATGTCACTAGCCCTTTCACACATATATAGTCTTTACTGGTAAATTACCAGTAAATTACCGGTAATGTGCTCTGTGTGAACGCATAATGAAGATTAGCGGAATGATCGTGTACGAGGTCAGAACGCGCTGACGTAAGAAGTCTGCTTTGGGCCAATCATAAAGTTCTTATGAAGATGACGTGATTACTCAGCGCTGTTTACAGTAAACTTTTTAATAGTTTTTCTATGTAAATATGCGCAAGATGATCATCTTTGACCGTTGCGCCACTTCTCGCGGCTTTTTCAACGTGTCGCGCTCGAGACCCAGCCATCTTTTCCACTCATCAGCGCTGCGGCTCTACAGTTGGATACTATTATGCGCACCTCGTGTTTTTAAGAGCAAAAACGCGTTCTGTTTGATCATATGCCTTTCACTCAGACGTCAAATTTTTTTGTCAAATTGAACAGATAGTGAAACTAAAGCGCTTCTCCTCATCCGGGAGGATGAAGACAACGGCATGGAGTTTAAAGATCACTTCTGATGACTGACATCACAGAATTTACTGGTATTTTGCACGCAATACTGGAGCTGATGTGTGATTGCTTGTGTGAACAGCATGTTTGTGTATTTACTGGTAAAGTCATTCTGACAATTTTACGGTAATTTACCGGGATTGCTGTGTAAAATGGGCTGTATAGGCCTATCTGATTCCAGCAATGAGTCGATGTGCTGCAAAACTAATAAAGTGATTGTAATAGATCAAAAAAGGATGTGACCTCCTCACAGCAATTGTCTATGTTGACACCAACGAGATTCAAAGAATGACCGGCACAGGGCATGAAGTGAATTAAAGGGTTTTGCATTTTCAGGTGTGCTTCAGGTCCGCTATATTTACAGTACCTGACACATTGCTTGGACATTGCTTGCAGTATCATAGTTTTGTCCATGAAAGTTTGACCAGTCCAATCCCAAGTCTTGTGTAACGGAGGCCAGCTAGTGTGAGGTAAACCTCACTCCCTGATCTCAAGAGGTGCACT
Source organism: Siphateles boraxobius (assembly GCF_051911475.1). Classification (NCBI taxonomy): domain Eukaryota; kingdom Metazoa; phylum Chordata; class Actinopteri; order Cypriniformes; family Leuciscidae; genus Siphateles; species Siphateles boraxobius. The sequence goes on from NW_027509142.1 coordinate 1,239,086, forward strand.
GCAGTCTTTAGTGACCTTGTTAGTTTACCTGTCTCCCATGCCAGAGACGCCGGTCTGAGTCCCGTTCGAAGCGGGGGTGAGTGGGACCATTTGGTGCCGTGACCCGGATAGGACACAGGTGCTCTAATCCAAAGAATCTCTCAACTACTTTGCCCTGTTGAATCTACAATTACAGTGAAATATTTGGCCTGTTGGATTTCAGCTCCTATGATGTTCTTAGTTTTCTCGCTTATTAAGATAAACTCTTTTTTTATATGTTTTTGTAAAAAGGAGGTCAAACTCTGCATCAGTTCAAGCAAAGCAAGGTAATTCCTGTTGTGTGGTGAAGCCCCCTCTCTCCAAAAAACTTGACAACAGCTACTACATGCCTCAAGACCAACTCCCAATAGTTTTGTTCCGCTTTTATCTGCCGGCAAACTGAAGCATTCACTGAAGATACGATTTTTTACATGTGGTGTCGGTGATCAACACTCTTTTTGTGGTAGCATATTCTCTTGGGATGTTTCCAGTCACAGTACTCATTAATGAATATATATATATATATATATATATATATATATATATATATATATTGTAAACACACCCATGCTAAAGTTGACTAAAAAGAGGAATAAAAAATCATCTTTTGGAAATTGATCTTAATGCCTTAGTTTAAAAAATGAGGAAAAATCCAACCTTTAAGGACACCAATTTTCTTTGTGAACGAATAATGTATCGTAAATAAATAAATGTTCTTCCTTAAAATACAGGTTGCATAAGTCAGGACACCCCTATGTTAAATTCCCATAGAGACAGGCAGATTTTTATTTTTAAAGGCCAGTTATTTCATGGATCCAGGATACTATGCATCCTGATAAAGTTGGAAATAAAATATCCCCACATCATCACACACACTTCACCATACCTAGAGATCGGCATGGGGCACTTTCCATAAGATCATCTCTCAATGCAAATCATACCAGCTATTAGCCTAACTGAAATAACACCATGCCAATCTCTAGATATGGTGAAGGGAATGTGGTGATGTGGTGCTTTTTTAAAGTATCACTCTGTAGCCTATACATCAGTATTGATAATTTTAATAGTTTTGCAGTGGAAGAGTATCATAACAAAGTATGTATATGATAGGTTACATGTCATCACCTAAAGGCTGTCAGCAGGATAAAACGTGATGTACTTGAACTGCCTTATACCAACAAAACTAAATTCATAAATGTTTATTGTTAACCTTTGTTCACAGATTAATCTTAAATATAGGCTAATCTTTTTTAATGATCCTATCTTGATGTTCCTATAAATAATAGTTCTTGTTGAAGTGTTTGCAGGAGCTCAGTGTTATGGCATCTGCTGGATGTGTTGTTCAGGAGTCGTTTCTGGAGCATTTATCTGACTTTATCTGTTTCCACTCAGAAATTCCTCTGCAAAGGAGTTTTGTCATCTTCTGAAAAGAATCTCACTGAAATAAAAATATTGGACAAATAAAAATATTGGACAAATTAAAAGATTGCATATCAAGACATATCAATACCAATACTAAATGTACTCAATTTGTAATTTTATTAAAGACTTTTCCCAACAATGTATGGCTATTGTGAACAGCCATAAGCGTTTATCATTAAGGTAATGTTACAGTTGGATACATGATGGGCACATTAGTATAGTGTAAGCTTATTTCCTTTTTTTGACATGGAAATATATATGTATATATAAATGCAGACATGCAGGTGAGCATTATTTAAAGTAGACTTTTACTGATGTTATTATGAGGTTATTTACATTAAAATACACACACACACAGACATGTATATATATATATATATGTGTGTGTGTGTGTGTGTGTGTGTGTGTGTGTGTGTGTGTGTGTGTGTGTGTGTGTGTGTGTGTGTGTGTGTGTGTGTGTGTGTGTGTGTGTGTGCGTGTGTGTGTGTGTAAAAAATATGTGTATATATTTACAAAACTACTCGTGCAGATAATATAATATCAATAAAACAAACTTTCATGACTGTTTTTTAACACACTTGAGTACTTTTTTAAAAAGCACACTGTGTAATAATGTCAAATTTTTGTCAAAGTTTTATTTTATTAAGTACATTTAATATCATTGTTTTAATAATATTTAGTCCTGCCTTAAAGAAGTGCACTTATTTTGATGTTCTCGGACATTTCAAAGCACATGTAAAGTACTTGATTATAATTATAGTGTGTTTTTAAAATCACATTTCAAGTTAATATATTTTAGATATTAAAAGTAAATTGCAACTTCATCGTTATAAATGTGTAACTACAAATATATTTAAATACATGAAATAAAAGTTTCAACAGAAATCTCATTAAAGTATATTTTAGTTTATCATGAATGCTTGTCAGTACATTCAGCAGTAACTTTAACCATATTTCAAACACAATAGAAGTAATTATGAAATTATATATAAAGATGCAAGTCCTACATTAGTTGTTAAAAAACACTCTAAAGTTCAACTAATTGCATGTAATATAAATGTAAACTATAAGGCCTTTTAATTTAATTGTAACATGCAGTCAAGTGTCTGAAAACACTGCATTCAGTTAGCACTTAGTTATATTATTTTCATAACCATGTCTTTTTTTATGCGTATATAGCGTATGTGTGTGTTGTGTTTGTGAGTTCTCAACACATACCCTGTCCTGATCGAGATGAAGTCTTATCAATATCCGACTCATTTTCAGAATCGTTCTGGACTCCACCAGCGTCCTGTAAGATAAATATCTGTGTCCAGAGAGATGACCACAGTAAGTGCTACCCATGATGAAATCAATGCTGTAGCTGAATATTATAAACTGATGTGTACGTAAACTATTCTTGAATCCTACTTTGAAGGGTTATACTTTTCTTTTCTAGATAAGAAGTCTCTTAAAGGAATAGTTCAATAGTGGAGTTGAACACCCAAGGTCACTATATAGAAATCTGTAAGTTTTTAAATATTTAACTGTGTACCTTACATGCAGAAAGATGTGAGGGTGAGTCATTTATTTTAATTGTTGCCTGAATTATTCCTTTAAGCTTTGCAGCTGTTATATGAGGAGACACGTGTGTGCATCTGTGTTTGTGGTTAAACATGCTTGTGTATGTGCTTTGTAACTTTGTGACACATAACCCACTTCTCCATTGGCTTGCAGTCTCCTCCTCAGCTCAGCATTTTCTCGCTCCAGTACCTTATTCTGAACAGCAGAGGGAGATCTCAGACAGTTCAAGCATTCAAACAGATACTAGCCAATCAAAACCACAGAGCAACCAGGCGTGACTTGACAAGATTTCAGTGACACATGGGTGCTTCTCAAACAGAAGGCTGCATAGTAATGAGGGTGTGTGCTTCGTAGTTCAGTACTTTGGAAGCTTGTACTAAATACTAAAATGTAATTTGAAAAGTACTTTATATTAAAAACCTTTAGGTTAACTGCCTTTCTTTTAACGCAGTATACGTAATGACAACCATCTGTGGTCTCCCAGTGGTTTACATTATCACAGTTAAGCATTATGTGATTACTTTGCAACAAAACAAAATAAAACATAATTCCTTTATCTCCAAAATTATTTTTTTTTTCTCTGATTTCATAATGAACTCGGGAAAAGCTCATTGTCGACTTGTTTTCAGTCAGTTGGAATGTCTGCAAAGGATTGTGGGTGATTTAAGGATGCGAAGGATACACTAGATGCTTCCTTCAAAATTAGCTGAATGAAGGACTGAAATATGGCCGTTTTCCAAGGATCCTTCAAAGTGAGACATCCTTTGACTGAGCCTGATGACGTGGCAGCAGAGATATGCAGCCTAACTAGGGTGCAGCCAGGGCCTGTAACTAACTTTTCGCCACACCTACCAATTATTATTATTTATTTTTTACCAGTTATGAAACATAGATTAATCCTTATTAAAATTAAAAAAAAATGTTTGACTTTTGTGTTAAGTCTTTGTCTTTTGTTGTTTGATTAACATTAAGGGTACATTTACACGACAACGATATGCTTAAAACGGAGAGTTTTTTCTTTGAGTTTTCCGCGTACAGACGACACTATTGTCAAAACGATCCCCATTCCCACGAATCCGCGAAAACGACTAAAAACGCTGTATTCTGCTGCCAGACCATTAGATGGCGATGAAACACTATAGACTGAACACGTAATACACATGTGCATGACGTCATCGTCTTCAGAGATTTGTGTTTTTGTTGCACTTTAAAACCCCTTTTTAAAACTTTTTGTTTTCAGGCACCCAAAACGCTGTTGTCTTGTAAACGAACGGCCAAAACGCATAAAAAGTTTGTGTAAACGTCCATATAAACAGCCCATAAAAGCACAGAAAGCAGTAGGAATAGGCTGCTGTCACTTTAAGAGCGAATGCACAGGTCTAATATACTGCTACTGATACACATGTGTTTACCTTCTCAACTGTTTACGTTGACTTAAGACATAACCGACTGTTTACGAGGATACTTGACAGGCATTTTGACAATTTTGTTTGCATATGTCTGCTCAAGCACAAGATTTCAAGAGACACAGATTTCAGGACGCACGCTTCGAATGTTTAGTAACGAATCGAGTTCCCGTTCGCGTCTTTTTGTGCTTGACAATTAAATTGGCATTGCTTAAACTTTCGTGACAACGCAGAACTCGTCCCAAGTGCTTCGTTAGTATTTGTACATGTTTATGTTCTCTCAATATTGCATTCTTAGAATTCATAAAAATTTGACCGGCCAACTGGCGATCGACACTGTTTCATATACTCACCAACACTGATTTTTACTCGCATCTGGTGCTTGGCGAGTGTTAATTTTAGGTCCTGGATGCAGCATTCCTACTGAGAAGTACCCAATGTGTGTCAGAGATGGTCTGTTTTAAAAGAGGCAAATAAAACTTCTCTGTCTGTAAGAGAATATTATGCCATGAAATGTATCACACCTTACAAAAAAAGTGTGATTCTTCTAATGAAACAGCTATTTTTAGTGCCGTGTTAAATGTCCATGTTTAAATTAGTGCTGGCCTGCTGTGCCGAGCTCCAGTATTTCTCTGATGTGAACTGTATGCTGACTGTTCACTGTACCTTGTGTCTCAGGGCCTCCACCACCAGGTCTCGATCACCATGTAGACCTTCATTCTGCTTATAAGAGCGGAAAGAGTCGCCGATGATGGACACCAGAAGATGGGACTGAGAAAGAGAAAAACAGCACAGAGAATCTAAAAATCAACTCGAAAAGAATGGCTGGTAAGATTTAACACGAAGTGACAGATTTCCAAAACTTTAATTCTACATTTATTAATATAATAATAAATTAAAAACTAAATTCTTTTTAAAATGTATTGAAGTTTATAAAATCAAAAAAATAGCATACCTACAGTAAGGCTGATATCAAAACTAAGATTAAAGAGGCACCATCAAAATAAAGTGAAACACAATTTTGCTGCTTATTCTAGTAAATATTGAACTAAATGCATAACTTGTCAATGCATTTAAAGGGGTGGTTCAGGATTTTGGACATCGGACCTCATTTCCAAGTTAGCCTGGGTGTTATTTATCAGTGGAGACAGTTTTCAAAAAATTTTATCCAGTCCTTCCAGTTGCATAGTTCGCCGGTGCTAGGCTAGCGCGAGTCAATGGTATCTGCTAGCCTGCCATTAAAAACAGTTTTACCCACTTCACAGTACACCAAAAGCAAAAAAATTATAACGCCAGACTATCGATGTAAATGTCTGTTGAGAGAATAACGTTAGAAATCAAACTACTCTCAATGATCGCATTACATTTACAGGAACTAGTTTCTCAGCAGTGGCGGAAGTTTACTTTGCTCCGGTTAGTAGTACTCCGCCGAAAAGAAAACACAGAACAGAAGCCCACTACAGTCGGGACGTCTAGCTAGCCAGTAGTAGCCTTGAATAACGATATTGAAACATTCGATTGTAAATGAAGGAATTGGCCACATGAGGATATACTCTGCTTCTGTAGTGATGAGTGTCAGTGGCAGGGAAATACACTTGCGTGATTGTCATGTGGACCGGCTCTCTCAAATAAATACAGGGAACAAAGTATAACTATTGCAATGCGATGAAAGGGTAGTTTGATTTCGAACATTATTCTCTCGACAGACATTTACATCGATAGTCTAGCGTTATAATTTATTTGCTTTTGGTGTACTGTGGAGTGGGTAAAACTGTTTTTAATGGCAGGCTAGCAGATACCATTGACTCGCGCTAGCCTAGCACCGGCGAACTATGCAACTGGAAGGACTGGATGAACATTTTTGAAAACTGTCTCCACTGATAAATAACACCCAGGCTATCTTGGAAATGAGGTCCGATGTCCAAAATCCTGAACCGCCCCTTTAAGATTCCCAGAACTCACAAACTTCTTGCTCTGGAAGATGTAGCAGTGGTGCATGTCTGCCGCTGGGTGTTTGCTTATGAAGCCCAGTATTTTGGGCTGAGACGGATGAACTGCACAGAATGAAACCGAGGGCAGAGCGCAGGAGTACAGCATGAACTGAGAAAAGGAGAGTGAGAGAGAGTGAACGAGGGTGTCGTACACATGAGTATGACTGTCTGAGCTCGAGTACATAGTCCTCAGTCACACCTTGGTTTTATGCTCCAGAATATCAATGGCAGTTCTGGTCAGAAACAGATGTACTTTAGCTTTCTTCATTTTCTCAGCCATCTCGATGTTAGGATCCTATAAGAGAAGGAAAGTCATAATAATAGGATGCAGGGACACAGGATCAAGTTATATAATACAGTAGTGGCTACAATAGAGGGACATTTATGGTTTTATAACCTGCAGGGCTTCAACTGCATCTGTCAGAATCTGCATCCCACCTGGACGGACCACCTGGATACGACCCAGAAACTGCACGCAATCCCCAAACCCCATGTGTGAGTGGTTGCAATAAAACATTATTATTATTATTTCATATTATTTAGTACATAAATGCAACAAAACTATTGACTAAATCTATGACAAGGTGATACTCACTTTAACTGAGAAGAATATTTCACTATCGTCATCTATGTCACTCATTTTCACGACTTTACTGTCTGTCGTCTGTTTAAAAATGACAAAATAAACAGTTTAGTAAAATTAAATATTTATTAAACATTATTAAACAATGACATATAGTGGCCTGAAAATATTTGGACACTTCTGGTACTCTTTAAAAAGGCTTAACATTTCATTACATAATATCAAGCCAAGAGATATCAGCAAACAAATGCTACTGCGCAAGCTTTTCCCAGAACTAACTTCCCTTTTATTAGTATATAATGCAAATCATAGGGCACAGAAACCACTACATATCCTAAACAACTTATACATTTTGATCACACACATGAGAAACTGTAAATGCACTTACGTTTGTGGGAGAACTTTGTATCGCTGAGATGATGTCCTCTTCTGCTGTCTTTCAGGGTTGAAGTTGTGTGATGTTAATGGTTAACTATAAAACTTCTTTTCTTTATGGCACATCAGGCCTGATAACAAGCCAGCTATTACAATCTGTCATATTGACATTGTGATGTCATAGCTGTTTAGGAACATTTAGCCATACGAACAAGTTAAAGAAAAACTTTACACCAATTCTCTCTTCAATTTAGTATTTAAAATTTATAATATAACCAGCGCAAGTGAGGATAACTGAATTTATTGCAATTTTATTGAGTATCAAGAACAAAAGGTTTGCTCTAACCAGTAGATGGTGCTGTTGTAGATCAAATAAAACCATACTGTATTCTCATTTAATAAACAACAACAACAACAACAATGAAATATTACAGAATAAACTAATTTATAAGTCAAAGCCATTCGAGTGATGTAAAATATATTCAACTAAAACTATCATAAAACCAAACACAATGTGAATGATTGGTTCCAGTTAAATTGTTTCTCAAAAAAGAAAAGAGGAAAGAGAGAAAAAACAGGCTTGGTAGTTTAAATAATCATAAACATCTCACAGTAAAGGCGCAATCATCCAGAAATGAGTCTAAATTCAATTCAATTCACATGTATTTGTATAGCGCTTTGCACAATACACATAGTTTCAAAGCAGCTTTACAGAAAACGCATGTGTCTACATTGCAATTTAGAGTGATCGTTATCAGAGGTAACTGTCTAAGTTATTTAATTTCAGAAAGTTACACATTCAAATCACAGTTATAGCTAAAAATGTAATAATTTAAGGCAGAAACAATGAGCTCATTGAAGTAATGAATACTTGTTTGTTCACAAATTATTATGACATATAGAAGAATGTAGCATTGGTGTATGTAAATATATAGTCTTAAGTATAATCAGCACATTATAATCAGTGCTTTATGTGACCCTCTACATATATTGAGATTCATTGTCAAATTATATAGAGAAAAATGCAGAGAGATAATTTTTATGGGAAATTGTCTCAGTACAGACTGACATGAGTCAAAACTATTTCAGTAGTGTGACAGGGAAGGTGTGAACAAGTATTTCTTGTTTTACAGGACAAGGTGATGTACATTTATTTTTCTGTGAAAGCATACAGAACATACATAAAGAGTTTTGGTCTAGGCATTTTAATAAATAAAATAAATTTGTAGGCATATTTAATAAAACTTGATCTAATCTGGAAATTGTCTAATATGGCCCTGAAGAATGCGGTTCTGTAGCATGCGTGTTAATGTTCCCTGTGTACATACATAGCCTGCATTCAGGGTGCCATTCCTTTCACTACATATTCCCATTAGTTTAAGTGAAACTACAAGCAAAAATACCACAGAGATGTTATCAAACTCACTGGTAATACAATACCCATGCTCTGTTTCTTTAAGAGCATCTGAATTTGATTTTTTTCTTTCTTTCCTCAGACATGGAAAGAGTTGAGCTCTGGATAAAACACACTGTCTATGCTGGTGTTACTTTATTTACAATCTCTTTTCTTCAAAGACTCCTATATCAGGCCAAATAAACTAGACTTCTGGGTAATAATCAAACAAAACCCATTCAGTTTCTTCTGTTTTCAGGGGTTGAATAGCTGTTGTACATACATTGGATTCAAACTTTGGCAGTAAAGGGTCAATTTGTAATAATGTCTGCTTTTCTTATAGCTGTTGTTCGTGAAGCATCACGCCAGATCAAACTGAGGGGACTCGTGCCGTCTCGAATTCTCAAGTCACGTCCAGAAAAATGTGTATCTTGCTTGATTATCATATGTACATTTTCAATTGGTAAATTAATTCTTTAATATCCCACTAACATGTCACACATCACACTAACTACATAAGTACTACTAAGTTGTTAAAAAGTTTTTTTTTTGTAAATAAAATGTGCATGACGTTCCAAGGCTATTCTTTCCAGGGGTACAGGTTTAGGCATACTAATGCATAAGGAATGATAAAGGGATAAAGAGAATGAAGCAAGAATGTTACATGATGAAAGCATGTTCGAGTCAGTTAAACTCCACTCAAAAGAGTTATCCATGAATCTCCTGAGGTAGAGTGGAGCGCAAACGCAGGATACACTGTGTCCTTGAACATGGCACTGAAGGTATGAAGATGCTGCTTTCGCCCTCCCTGACCTGAGCTGTGGAACGCAATAGTTCCTCCTTCGTAATCCAGGGTCGCTTCGACTTTTTTTGGCGGTATGACCAGCCCGTCACCTACGGCCACATTAGCCGAGTCATGGCACGCCGTCAGCTTCTTGCTCTTCCACTGCAACCTCCAAGAGCTGGTGTTATGCCCCAGCCTGCTGTGGTCACCTTTACGTGGGATGCTTTTATAGCACAGTCCCACAGACCATGCACACCCGGGGCCGACCTCCACCGCCCAAATGTGAACTCCGGTGGAGAAACCCTGCGAGCACATGACCTGACTAGCCGAGGAGAAGCGCTCACTGTGATCTCCAGCAAAACTGCTCTTAACTCCAGTACACTGCTTGACTGTTTTGAGATCGGTGGACAGCAGAAGGCTGGGATTGGCCGTGATTGGGTTGAAGGTCAGGTCCAGAGGGTTCATTATGCCATGGAGGCACTCCAACAGAAGACTCATCTCGGCGTGGAAGGCATCTGTACGGAGCACAGAGCGCAGTTGCTTGGCATCGGAGGCCTCTTGGGAAGGTAGGCCGGGAATGGTAACGTTAGCAGCCTGGCGGACCCTTGCTTCAACGGTGATGTAGTTCTGGATGAAGAGAAACTCTGAGGATTGATTGAGAACCTCGCTGGTGCACTGCTGGGCTTCCCGCAGCTGGTGTAGACAAAGCTCCAAATCGCAGAGACTGGCCTGCCAGCTTTTGTCCCGCGTATGAAGCTTGTCGTCCATCTCGGTGCACATACGACTCTTAAAACATCATATATAAATAGTGTTAATGTGCTTTACCTCAACATGTCCATCTCGGTGCACATACAACTCTTAAAACATTCCATATAAATAGTGCTAATGTGCTTTATCTCAACATGAATGTATGTCATCAGCACTGGTCTAGATCTTTTGCTCTCTACATAAGTGAGGGTGACATTTATTAGGCATTACTACTAAAATTAAAAGAGACTCATTACACACATTGGGCCCCATCATACACCCGGTGCAATGCAGCGCCAGGCCCGATGCAAGTGTTTTTTGCTAGTTTCAGCTCTACGCAGTTATCGTTTTCAGGTCCTGTGGCACGTTGTTTAAATAGCAAACACATTTGCACCCATTTGTGCTCCCATGGGCTGCTTGTCTGAAAACGAGGTGTGTGTGTTGGTGCGTTGCTAGTTTGAGGCGACTGAAATAGACTGAGCCATTGACCAACAAAAACTTGGTCTAAAGTCAAAGCCACAATTTTTTTGTTTGTTATTTACAGAGCGCGTAAGTAATGTGCGCCTTTAGGTGGGTCCACACACTCTCTGCTTATTACACACACAGGGACGCGCAGCAGCACACAAACTTGCCAAATATTAAAAATAAAAGGATTACAATGTAAAAGATTATTATTGTGTACATAAAGATATGGTGGAATCCGGCTTGTCCCGTAGATGGTCTGCTTGGGCACTTTAATCTCGCGCACGAGCAGATCCGGTTCCTCTCTGGAGAAGCGTTCAGTTTTTTCGCTTATAAATCCCGCCATGTAAATAGCGAATCCGCCATGGCGCAAGTGCAACTGGCTTTTAAAGTGAATGGGAGATGAGACTCTGATTGGTTTATTGCACATGAAGCCCAAAACACACCCATTACTCATTAAGAGTACAGGTCCTTCTCAAAAAATTAGCATATTGTGATAAAGTTCATTATTTTCCATAATGTAATGATTAAGCTTTCATATATTTTAGATTCATTGCACACCAACTGAAATATTTCAGGTCTTTTGTTGTTTTAATACTGATGATTTTGGCATACAGCTCATGAAAACCCAAAATTCCTATCTCAAAAAATTAGCATATCATGAAAAGGTTCTCTAAACGAGCTATTAACCTAATCATCTGAATCAACTAATTAACTCTAAACACATGCAAAAGAATCCTGAGGCTTTTAAAAACTCCCAGCCTGTTTCATTACTCAAAACCGCAATCACGGGTAAGACTGCCGACCTGACTGCTGTCCAGAAGGCCATCATTGACACCCTCAAGCAAGAGGGTAAGACACAGAAAGAAATTTCTGAACAAATAGGCTGTTCCTAGAGTGCTATATCAAGGCACCTCAGTGGGAAGTCTGTGGGAAGGAAAAAGTGTGGCAAAAAACGCTGCACAACGAGAAGAGGTGACCGGACCCTGAGGAAGATTGTGGAGAAGGACCGATTCCAGACCTTGGGGGACCTGCGGAAGCAGTGGACTGAGTCTGGAGTAGAAACATCCAGAGCCACCATGCACAGGCGTGTGCAGGAAATGGGCTACAGGTGCCGGATTCCCCAGGTCAAGCCACTTTTGAACCAGAAACAGCGGCAGAAGCGCCTGACCTGGGCTACAGAGAAGCAGCACTGGACTGTTGCTCAGTGGTCCAAAGTACTTTTTTCGGATGAAAGCAAATTTTGCATGTCATTCTGAAATCAAGGTGCCAGAGTCTGGAGGAAGACTGGGGAGAAGGAAATGCCAAAATGCCTGAAGTCCAGTGTCAAGTACCCACAGTCAGTGATGGTCTGCGGTGCCATGTCAGCTGCTGGTGTTGGTCCACTGTGTTTTATCAAGGGCAGGGTCAATGCAGCTAGCTATCAGGAGATTTTGGAGCACTTCATGCTTCCATCTGATTTCATTTTTCAGCACGACCTGGCACCTGCTCACCGTGCCAAAACCACTGGTAAATGGTTTACTGACCATGGTATTACTGTGCTCAATTGGCCTGCCAACTCTCCTGACCTGAACCCCATAGAGAATCTGTGGGATATTGTGAAGAGAAAGTTGAGAGACGCAAGACCCAACACTCTGGATGAGCTTAAGGCCGCTATCGAAGCATCCTGGGCCTCCATAACACCTCAGCAGTGCCACAGGCTGATTGCCTCCATGCCACGCCGCATTGAAACAGTCATTTCTGCAAAAGGATTCCCGACCAAGTAGCCTATTGCGTGCATAACTGAACATAATTATTTGAAGGTTGACTTTTTTGTATTAAAAACACTTCTTTTATTGGTCGGAGGAAATATGCTAATTTTTTGAGATAGGAATTTTGGGTTTTCACGAGCTGTATGCCAAAATCATCAGTATTAAAACAATAAAAGACCTGAAATATTTCAGTTGGTGTGCAATGAATCTAAAATATATGAAAGTTTAATTTTTATCATTACATTATGGAAAATAATGAACTTTATCACAATATGCTAATTTTTTGAGAAGGACCTGTATAGGGACAACCCTTTTAGACCATGCGCCGGGAGCGCCGACCATTTTTCCCGTCGTTAAACTAGCAAAAGTGGATTCGGACACGCCTAAACTGCACTTGCATCGTGCGCTTTAGACCACGAGCTTAGATAGTTAAAATAGGGCCCATTTTGTCTAAACACATCAAACTGTACCAGTTAAAGTGGCATGATTTGACCTCGCTTTTTTATCATTCTTACCTTGTAGGTACTTATAAGTGAAGTCATGTTGTCCAACAGTATGTTTGCCCTGGCCACCAGCTTATCTTCGACCTTGTCCGGAGGTCCTCCGTTGGTGCTTTTCACCAGAGCTTCTGTCATCTGTAGCTTGTCAGACACAGACTTCCCCAGTTCCTCAAGAATCCTCGTCATTTCCCCCTTCGCCACCTCGAACGTCTGCACCTCGTGGTGCTGGTGCGTGCCCTCCATCAAGCACTCGGAGCAGAGGAACAGGCGCTCCTGCACGCACAGGTACTCCGTGACCTTCAGGTGCACTGGGCACCTCTTCCCATCCCATTCTGCGGGGAGCCCCACTAAGACGTGTAAGGATCGGTGTCGTTCCTCGTGTTTCTTGAGGTGGCTGGGGCACAATGACATTTCACAGCGTGTGCAGAATTTCACCGCAGCCACTGGATGGTCCAGGCAATGGTCGCAAGGCACCGTCGGGCCTCCTCTCAGTCCGCCGCCCGAAGTGGCCGCCAGGAACCCATCCACGATACCGCTGAGCTTGAAGTTCTTCGGAAGAGTCTCCGGGCTGCCGTACTCTTCCCTGCACTCCGGACAACGTTTCGGGGACTTGGGATCTTCTGCGTGCGCAGCATTTTGTATACAACCCAGGCAGTAATTGTGTCCACAAGGAAGGGTTACGGGATCATGGTACAGCTGCAAACAGATCGGACAGCTCAACTCCAAAGCAAGACGCTCCTCAGGTTTACTTAGAGACATGTCTACAGGTTCTTAGTGAAGGCACTGCTGTGTGTTGACTTCGAGAACTGAGGGATATCAGATCGGTTACTGGTATAGCTTGTTCTGAGCCCGTACTGCAACATTCCAGGTACAGACAGCATTGCCGAGAAATGCAATTGGTTGTACCAGCAACACGAGAATGCTTTATAGCAACTTTCAAGATGTTTATGGGTGAAACAACCACTTCTAATGGAAAAATAAAAATGGATAAATGAAGCGCTGTGGGTATCTGAGCATTTTGATTAGAACCAAGGAAACCAGAGGAACAAAATAATAATGAAAGCAATGTTTTTTACAAAGAACATGTGCCGTGTTTCCTCTGTGTGAGGCTCCTTTGGTGTCCCATCTGAAAACCTTGAGAGTGCTTCATTCTGTTGCGCAAACCAGAAAAGTTTGGTACTTGTGTCAAGGAAAGGATCTGACTGTCTGAAACCGACAGTCACGCTATGGCCCCTTAGAGAGGGAATCGAAATCAAATGCTTTTGATTGTGCTGAAATAGGACATAATGCTTCACTTTCACCACTTAAATGCATGTCTTGTATTAATCACAGATTATATTGTAAAGATAAATAAATCCGTTTGCTCATGACACATGGGCGTTTTAAATAGGTATTTATTTCACTATCAGTCCTTTCAGAACACGTCAAAAGACTAAAGTTTGCAAAGCGTCAAATGTAAGTGCATTACATGTCTATAGAAAACCTCAAGACTCAGATAAGTGCTCAAGTATCTTTTTAAGATAAGTCAGACAACTGAAGCTCACTCAGGGAAGCCTGCCATCTGTAGGATATCTTAAATCTCATGGAAGTCTTGCTGTCAGTTGATTTGTGGGAGACGTGCGAGTGTTGTGATCAAAGAGTAAAACCCTCTCACTGTTGTCATCTTGTGAGATTCAGAAAGAATGTGAAATTGCTGCAGGGAATCTTGAACCAAAGCCATGGTGAGATATGTACAAAAGCAGAATGATCGTAGCAGTAGAACAATGCAAGTTTGCCCATGCAAATCTGTGCATCAGGTTCAGTCAAAAGCATCATGTTTGAATTGAAACTTGTCTTTCAAAACTTAAACGACTTTTTGTCCAGTCGAATACAAAATCTGCATTTTCCAATCAGGAAACCAGCTGCAACCAGCAGCCTGAAATATATTCTTGATCCATTTTCTTCCCAGAGTTGGGCGTTAAGGAGCAGCTGGGAGTGAAGGCAGAACGCCGTTCTCACTGTCATACGTGTCTGCCATCTTGTGGTCTGATACATATCTGATGCATCACAATATGCGTGGTCACATGAAAGAATAATATTTGTTTAATCAGTTGATTTCTGTTTTATTTAGAACTCTTTTAGAGGATGACATAAAGGAAGGGGTTTTAAAGTCTGATATCACTAGTGAAAATGCCTCTATTTTGCAATAATTTCTAATTTATTAATAATAAAATCAATATGGGTAAAAAGTTGATTTGAAAAACCAACATGATTTTCAGACATGTACACATATATTTTTATTACATTTGATTTGATTGATAACGATCCAAAGAGTATCTTGTGCTTTAGTGGAAGCAAGAACATCTGCTCGTCTGTACAGAGAGATTGACAAATATTTCTTCATGTTTGGTTTATTTTCAGGTTTAAAGTCAACAAAATCCTAGTTTTTCAACGTGGACCCACTATGTGTCCAAATGTTCCCACAAATGTGAAACCTACATTTGTAATGAGGAAAACTAGAGACTAAATTTGGCATTGTCTAATTTCACATTTGCCAAATGTTTAGGGATAGTGACTGGATTAGGGTTAGTCTATAGAAATTTGCTTAATTTCAAGTCAACAGGAAGTCTTACTATGATATAAAAAAGAAAATGTGCATGTGTTGTGTGTATAAACCACAGTTATGAGAAGGATGGAATTGTAATTCTCGTTTAGCCCCAGTTTAAACAGGGGTTCAGTATTCAAAGAGGCCTTTCCTTTCCTCAGTGCTTGTTAAAGCATCCGTGGGCTCTGCAGGTAATAGGGGACCCTAACCCAGCAATAACGTCCACTTTGAAGTGGAAACGCTATTAAATCAACGTATGGCTCCCCTCCTCCCACAGGAACAAACATGAGCCCGACGGAGCAGGGCCTTTCCCCACAAGCTACCACACAGTGCTGCCTCTTAAATTTAATTAGGCTGTAATAAAAAAAATTCTGAAACAAAGGTGCGCTAGACTGCAGTACATTCAGGGAAACAATTCTGTGTTCATTCTTTGTAGTTTAACCTTTTTGATGGCGTCTTATATGTCAGACTTGGTCATTAGAGGTTTGCAAAGTGCTTAAAGGGATAGTTCACTCAAAAAAATAATATTTATTCACCATCATGTCATTCCAAACCCAAAATGACTTTGTTTCTTCTGTGGAACACATAAGAAGATTTTTTGAAGAATGTTGGTAAGCAAACCGTTTTGGTGGCCATTGACTTCCATTGTATATACAAAAAACACAGACATATTTCAAAATATCTTCTTTATGTTCCACAGAAGAAAGAAATTCATATATGATTGGAACAAGATGGGTGAGGAAATGATCTCTGAATTCGCATTTTTGCGAATAAAAATTGGAATCAAGTTATATACTTGTTAATTTGAAAACTGACATCTTCTCCAATGCAGGTGGCATGATGAACTTGACTAATTTTAGTGTGTGTGTGTGTGTGTGTGTGTGTGGTGTGTGTGTGTGATGTGTGTGTGTGTGTGTGTGTGTGTGTGTGTGTGTGTGTGTGTGTGTGTGTGTGTGTGTGTGTGTGTGTGTGTGTGTGTGTGTGTGTGTGTGTGTGTGTGTGTGTGTGTGTGTGAATATCACATTTGATCGATTTTGATTGATATTAAGTACTGGTATTGCATATGTCAAGACAAATGTGAGTTGGAAAATGAAGTTTTTAAAATATACACTTTTATGAAATAAGTCCAAGAGTACAGTAGTTTTGTTTTAAAAAAACCCAGTTCATATTGGTTTTTAAATAGTGTTTGTGTATATGAATCATCTGTTCATCAACCATAAATCCAAGTTATCCTTGTGCTAGCTGATATGAGCTGTTACTGACACAGTTATGCTCATCATCCTGAATGCTGGAAGATTGAAGTGATGCATTAGTGATAAAGAGCATCGGACACATGGTGTGATGGGGTTATTGGAAGAATCTTCCGGCCTGGCAGTTATTTTTGTTCAATAGCATTTATATAAGACTTGAATGAGAAGAACCCATCTTGAATCGGGCAGAAACCAGATGCCCATGCAGACATTAAAAGGTCCTTTGGAGACGCAGCTTCAAAACGAATTTAAGGAAATTCCGCCTGTGCGGAACAAAAGCCCAAAGCTATTTATCCAATATCCATCAGAATTTACAGATCTGTTTAGATCTTTAAAAGTGTGTCTGTGCCGTGTGACTTAGCTTTAGTTTGATGTTTGGTCATCTAATGAAGATCAAGTTTATGATGCCTTTGGCACTTTAATGCTTTGAACGCTAATAATTAAGCTGTTTTTAGAATGTAAATATACTTCATGAGCTCAGAATCAGTTTTATTGCATGGAAGTCTGTATTTATTTATAAGATCATTATTTATGGATCTATGAATAAACAGAGTAGTCCGATAGTGGACACTTATGCCAACGTGCTTTTGAATAACAAAAACAATTAAAAGGCTTTAAACTGAGGATTGTTCATACATAGTGTTCAATGAAAGGAATAGTTAATCTGCAAAAACTGTCAATTAAATCAGTTTATATGTCCATATGAAGCCATACCATAGGCTACCATACCATTTTTTTTTGAGCTTGGCAAAAAGATCTGTGTTAAGATTTTTTAAACTTTCCACTAACAAAATAGCAGCAATGCTATTTTATATCATGCTGGAATAAGATGAAGGTGAGTAAATAATGACAGGATTTTCATTTTTGGACTATTGGTTTAAAAATAACGCCTCCTTTTCTCATTGATTTCTCATGACCTGGAACTGGCTCGATCTCACCTTTTCGCTGATCCCAGCACGACCTCTTGCAGAAACACCTCCATGTTCGGCAGAAGGTCCCCTCCTCCTCGGCGTCTGCCCACAGGAAGTGAGTCCTTTGGGGAGGAAATGGCTCCCAGATGTGTGGAGGTGACCCAGAGCTCTGGAGAGAGAGGTGAGCGTAGGTCGTCAGAAGAAGAAGAACAATAGTGTGTCACAGTGCGCCTTCATCGCTGAAGTGAGAATGGATTGCGTAAGAAAAACTTGCATTTGTAACTTCAATTGAAAACATAAAGAGCCGGTTCATCTGCTCATATGCCGCTTATGAAAACAAAAATCGGATGCATTTTCATGCGTTTCTGATGAATGGTGGTTATACACTGGTTATCCTCAACCTATCTGAAGGCATATTAAAGGGTTAGTTCACCCAAAAATGAAAATTATCATATAATTTACACACCCTCAAGCCTCATCCTAGGCGTATATGACTTTCTTCTTTCAGCCGAACACAATCAGAGTTAAATTAAAAAAATATCCTGCCTCTTCCAAGCTTTGTAATGGGTGTGAATAGAGCCTGAGTTGAAGCCCATAAAAGTAATCCATACGGCTCCAGGGGGCTAATAAAGGCATTTTGAAGCGAAGCGATGCATTTTTGTAAAAAAACAAAAT
>NW_027509142.1:1262500-1297500 GCF_051911475.1 Siphateles boraxobius
TGATCAAACATTTAGGTGAGATAATTATATATATTTTTGAAAAAAGTCTAAAAAATGGCCCTCTCCAGATAACGCTTCCTGTGATCAGCTCCACAAATCCAGATCGGAGCACCCTTAATGAATACAAGTTTTTTTAAACATAAAAATTGACTGTAGGATCGTCAAATCTGATCAGTGAAGACTAAATAGTGTTGTGGATAATTTCCTTCATTTCCTTCTTTATGACATCATCTCCATTTCCTGTTCTACCTAGATGTGTTGATGGACCAAAGAGTTTGTGCCTATTTCTACAGGTTTAATTCAATCTTGGACTCGAGTCTGGTCTCAAGTCCTTCTATGTATGTTCTTGGATTTTTACTTTTGACTTTATTAAATATTTGTGACTGAAAATCGTGTCTATGGCATATCAGACATAAGAAAGGGAAAAGAAAGATTTTCAACAAAATTTAAAATTTGGAATACGAAGGGGAAGGGGCAGGACTTGTTCCCTTAACTTTTAATAAAACCGAATTTGTCCCTCGCACTCCCCCTGTAGTCAATCATTTTATCCCTTAAAACTCATAACCAAAATGTCATATTTAAATGTTTTTTCCTTGTAAAAAAAATTCTTCATGGCTTAGATTAGCTTGAATGTAACTCTACACCCTTGCCTTATTTAGTATATGCGGTTCTAACAATGTGCAAATTAGCCCCACCTCCACTCACTCACTCAACTCAGAGATCCACTCGTTCAGGGGCGGAGTGGCAATCGGGAGAGTCGGAAATTTTTCCGGTGGGACGGTAGTGTTTCGAGGCCGCGAGAGCCGGTCTGATAATAGTTATACATTGCAAGTTCTTAGCAACATCATCCGGCGGCCTGATGTGTGGCCGCTGGCCACTTAACTGTGCAACCTCTCTCAACCCGTAAATAAATCCATCGATCCACAAGTTTTGTTTGAGTTTTAAATGGTCTAGTGGTAGATCTTTTGCCTAGCGCGTCAGAGGTTACGGGTTCTAATCCTCATTCGTATAGGTTATTTTTTCTCTAATCATAACTGAATATGTTCATCAGTGGTTACAGTCTATATCAAGCAGGGTACAATCATGCTCTGCTAGTTAACTGGAGATGTTTTATTGATTAGGTAGGCTACATCCGTGCCTTAATGTTTAAAAAACTGATGGGACACGACTTCACTGGATCTAAACAAATCAATCTAACCATAGATGTGACCAGTAGTGGTGGCTTTCTTAATATATTTTAAATAATTTTGCAAGGGTTCCCCCCCCTACGAAATTTCCCGGTACATTTTTTGGTCCCACTTCGCCCCTGCACTCGTTGATGATCAGACGTTGATCTGATTGGTTACAAGGTAGTTTGTGACGTCAGAAACACCAGAGATTTCAAACCGTGATTTTGAGACTGCAGTTTTAAGGAGAAAATACTCAGCAATTGTGTTAACTTATGAATTTGCACATGGTTTGTCTTAAAGCATATTAAAAACACCACACAGACATATGATAGAACAACATCAAAAGCTTGATTTTCACCACAGGGGGACTTTAAGATATTGTATGCTGCCTATAACTGTAAACAGCCCTCTAACATGGCACATTTTGTACTTTCCTCATCTCTGGCACTCATTTCAGTTCATGGGGCCTATGCTAATGAGCTGATAATGTTGAATCAGGTGTGATATTAGATATGGGAGCTTGAGTACTAAAGGTCCAGCAAAACTGATCTGACACACTCACAGCTCGGCCAAAGGTTGGCTTCTGATCACTCCTGAAAATTATGCATGATTTTCTTCTCTTCTGCTTCTCATTGCCACAAAAATAAAAATAGCAAGACAACACAAATAGGATACAGTTGCATTACTTGGCCACTCAGAAATGCATTGGTCTTGCACTGAACATTCTGTCCCTCTCTGTCTCTTGAAATCATTGCTGCACCCCTGCAAAACTGTCAGTTTTCTTAATCTGCTTGAAGACATTAAAACATAAGAGGGACTAAAATATGAGGCCAATTGTTTCTACTTTTAACTGTTGATTAGAGTACTTTTAAAGCTGCCCCTTTAAATCAATTCATTGTGTGTTTGAATTTCATACCATTCATTCAGCATGTTCTTTGGTTCTGAAACCAATTTTAAGTTCAGCAGGACTTTGTTATGAGATTTTGTAATTAACAATCACAATAATGGGACACAATCAAGGCAGGTTTGGTTTAATTTGAATTGACACATTGTTCTGAGTTGTAAAGGTCAAAATAAAGCTAAAAAATGGTGATGTAATAGTTTAATTCAGGGCCGAAATTCACTTTGTGGTCTTGACCAGTCCCGACACAAACAAAACCATATCTAATAGTGTGCTGATATGATGCAACATTATATATAAACACAGATTAGCGGTTTAAAGTTCACCATATTTTTCTTTGTCATGGTTTGACCACATTTTAAAATGTTAAAATGCAACAAAATTATATAGCGATCAAATATGCATAGACAACTAGACAATCAGTGGTCTTCAGTTTTCACTCAGCATGTTCAAAATAATGTTCAGTTTACCCCTGAAAACCTCGCCATGCCATAAAGTCAACAGAGAGACAGCATGAAACAGCATGCGAAACAGCAAGCCTGCTTCTCAGCTCCTTCCTATTGTCTGTGTTGGGCTGTGCTGGGGAAAAAGAGGAGGTGTGGAGTGTTGCAGCGGTTGAGGGGGTGTGTATGGACTAAAGGCTTGTTTTGAGGGAAATCTGGAACCAATATGCTTCAGACAATTTCAAGAAAACTCTACAGCAGAGTCTTTGCCACTACCTTAGTTCGAGCCCCCCTCCTTATGGCTCTGTCCTCCAATCACGGCACGCATTGCCTTCCTGTTTCCTTCGAGCGGCTCCACCCCTCAACCAATCGCTGATCAAAGTAGGTAGGGCTTTTCGAAGACTTACCACTGGCCTTTATAAAAGACCTGACAACCAGATGGTGATTTGAGGTTTCAAAAACTGACCTACAGCTACATGACATACTGCGAGAGAGAGATTTTTACGAGCCCAGATGCATGGCCGTATAATCCAGCACCTTCTTGAGTTGGAAAAAAGCACACCTTTTGCTTTGATTTGTTTTGCTTTCCCTTGAAATTGCTCTCAGTCAAAGACGAAAAAACGGGTCGCAAGCAAAGCGAAATAGGACAGAAGCACGGGATTGACAAGTAAAGGACGACGGACCGTCATGAGAGAGGAACAGACTTGTGGTGACTTTCCCGAGGGTGGAGTCCTACCCAGTGAAGAGGAGCAAGAGCGTCGTCCCAACAAGTGCCCTGTCGTCGTTGCACCCCCGGCTGGTCCTCGGAAGCGGCTGACAGGTCCCAAGAAAGAGCCTAGTGGACCCCTAGCACAGGAAGACAAAACGCCACTGGAGGGCCCGTCTACGCTCGTTCCCTCTGGCCCCAAGCGGCCCAAGAGGAATTCACCCTCGTCCTCATCAAACTCTTCAGCCTCCCTAGTGCCCACCGTGAGCGCGGTGTCACCTGTGCCCGGGCAACCATTCGAGGACCTTCACACACAACGAGTGATCGCTAACGTCCGGGAACGTCAGCGCACACAGTCCCTAAACGACGCTTTCGCCTCGCTGCGGAAGATCATCCCCACGCTGCCTTCGGACAAACTGAGCAAGATTCAGATCCTCAAACTGGCTTCGCGATACATCGACTTTCTCTACCAGGTTCTCCAGAGCGATGAGATGGATGCCAAGCTGGCAAGCTGTAACTACCTGGCCCACGAGAGGCTGAGCTACGCATTCTCCGTTTGGAGGATGGAAGGTGCTTGGTCCATGTCCGCCACTCACTAGACCTTCATCTGTTCCTAATCCTGCCGACCGACCCTACACCCCTACGAAACGCCACATCTAACCAGCCTCTGAACTCTGAACCTGCATTCTGCCTGAGAGAGAGTGACTCTGATTATTAAACACATTGCTTTCTATCCACCAGCTACGGCTCAAACTTCCCCATCAACAGCCATTTGACTCCTGCTGCCATGACCTGACCCTGCCTAAAGCTGACCTCTGACCCTCCAACACAGATCTTTTCACTTTTCCTCAGATCGACCCTCTACAGGTATGTCAGACCTCAAGTCTATGAAATTAAGTGTTATTAATGAAAGATGATAGCTGATATGTGCACATGGTTCTGGTTTATGTCCGAGTTGATGATCTACAAGTTAACGCTTTCTCATAAGCTAGAAAATGACTTGCTTATTGATTATGGACCTGTTGGGTTTATTTTATTACATGCATCACAAGTGTTTGGGGAATTTAGGGGCTACATTTACCTAACCTTTGTTTGTGGTTTATGTGTGGAATTATGCATAATCACACATGCATCCAAAACAGTTAA
This sequence comes from Siphateles boraxobius, assembly GCF_051911475.1. Taxonomy (NCBI): domain Eukaryota; kingdom Metazoa; phylum Chordata; class Actinopteri; order Cypriniformes; family Leuciscidae; genus Siphateles; species Siphateles boraxobius. The sequence continues at coordinate 1,266,866 of NW_027509142.1, forward strand.
GTGGTCATTGAAATAATTATTCAAAGACTAAAGAGGGCATAATCTCAGAATTCATACAGACAGACAATGTACCCTGTCTCAAATAGCACTGATCTGGAAGCTCTGTTCCCAGTTACAACAAACCTCCTAAGATATTACTTTTATTAATATAATATAAGTTATCATTTTAAGGGCACTATAATGAAAGGTTTTCTTATGGGTTTCTTGTAACTGCCTCATTGTTCACTGAACAGAACGGAGCCTATTTTTTGCGTCTGGACCTGTAACCAGCTGGAGTAGCTCTCACCCGCTGAACTGATGCTATTGGTCCAACAACAGTTTACCAGTTTCAGAATCAAATGTACACTGCAAATTCAATAGACTGGAGGGGGGAGGGGGGGGGGGGGTGTGCACATTTATAAATGCAGAGTATTTTCAATGCTGCATAATATTTCCTAGTTTTGCGCTAGTTTTTTATCTTGAATGTATAATAGACTGACAGATCTACAAACATTAGAATCAAATTGATTGTACATTTATTTTAGTTTTATGTATTTATTTACTTTTTACTTGGAAAAGGTTTATGAATCATAACCACAGGGGGAAAAAACACAACATAGACAAGACAGGTTACTCTCAAGATTATCGTCTAGAGGACATTTTTACAATATGTTGGTTATTGATGTTTTTTTTTCCATATAATAATTCTTTGCACCAGTTGTACTCATTTAAAATGGGCTAAATATTTACAATTTAAGATTTGCACGAATAGGTAGTTATTTACAAGACTGAAGATTTGTCGATTTGTTTAAATGAAAAGAACGAACAACCAATTAATGATTCAAATCCCAGGTTGAGGGTAATAGCTATCTAAAATTAAATGCATAAAAAAAAGTTGTCTCAAGAATCTGTGAGATATTAGCCATTTTGAGAATATAGCATGAAAATGAAACGCCTCTTTAATTCCAAGATCCTAAAACGTATTGTTTCACCACAACACGTCTGGGGAGAAAAACAGATACTATTCTTATTCTTATAGACAATTTATTCTTGTCATTTGATCCATGTTTATTCTGAACTTACCAATCAGGTGTATCTAAATACTTCTCAACACAACATTGACCTCCTGATATTTCGCTGCTCTTACACAGGCCGACTAGCGTAGCCTCTATTTGTGCTTTCATAGTATGTATTGTCTTAACCACCAGTACATTTAAATATACTGCAAGTATATATACTGCAAAAACAACAAATATTTTTTTTTATAAAGTTATTGTCTTCATAATTCTGTTCTGGTCAATTATACATTTTTGAATTTATAACTAAATTAACGTGTAAATAAATTATATGTTAGTAAATAAGTAATAACAATGTAATTAATATAAATGTGTACTTATTTTCCACTGAGCACATTCCACTGAACCATTGGTCATGTGTTGTTGTTAAAGATAAATAAAAACCATTATAGGAAAAGAAAAGTGAGTGAGCAGGAAGAAGGGAAAGGTGGAGAGGACTCTCCTTTAGCCCACGGGTGTAAATCGCCCTCCCTCTGCCCTTCATAGGATCTTGTATCCAGTGTCGTGCAATCAGAGGCGACTGGGCCTAGACATGCAGGAACCTAATGATTGGAAACAGTTGTGGGGTGTTACAGAGGTGTGTGTCTATCAGTGTGTGTGTGTGTGTGTGTGTGTGTGTGTGTGTGTGTGTGTGTGTGTGTGTGTGTGTGTGTGTGTGTGTGTGTGTGTGCGTGTGTGTGTGTGTGTGCGTGTGTGTGTGTGTGTGTGTGTGTGTATGAGAGATACATCCCATACAACACACACTAATTCAGTTTGTTGATATATATCAGTTTGATGTTAACGTATATGAAGAGGAAGATTTTAGTGAACATATGTGACTTTGTACCTATTTGAGCCATATGATACTATCGGTTTTTAAGCACTGATCACAGAGTTTGGAAATATTTTATTTGCATGGCTGTGTAATTTTAGGATTGGTGAAATCCCCCTGTAAACCTAACCGAAACAGATCCATGTATGTTAAGAGTTAGCTCTGCCCAGGTCCAGACTAAATCTGTACACATTTATCACATTTTCTGTGAAATGGAGCTGAAACAACTCACCATTATTGGTAGCTGTAATCAAATTAACTTAAATACTTAACAAAAGAACAGGCAAGGGATGTATAGAACTTACCCCAACAGAAAGGTGACAGTTTTGCAGTGTTTTCTGCTCTGTAAAAAAAATTATATGATCAATGAGTTATGATAACGTGTTTTTACATTGCTTTAACTCATCAAAATAGTACAAGCAATTTTTAACTTTTTATAAGTTATAAGTCAATTTAATGTCATTTAAGTTGAAATGTCTTAAACATCCAAGTTGATTGCACTTAATTTAAGGCCTTTTTTTGCAGTGTGTTTTTCTAAGGAGTAGCTCTTACATTACAGCTTTTAAATTTTGCTTTTAAATCACAAAAAGAAAGTATACTCTAAATTTTTTTTTTTTGAAAATAAACATTAAGGTTCCAACTGGAACTATGAAAGGTGCATTAATCAAAACATGGAGCCCTTATAAATTACTATTATTATTTTGATAAAAGTGTGTCATTACAGTCCATCTTATGATTAATAAGGGGGTCATGTTCTATTACAAAGCTTTAGACACAATATAACCTAAACAAAATCAAAATTATAATCTAAACAAACCAAAATCACAAATAACAAAAATAACTTGAAGATACTTGAAATTCAGCTTTGAACCAGTTTTCTGATTCAGGCCGGGCAGTTATCATAATCAATATCAATATCATAAAACAGTTAATTTGCATTGTTTTTGTTTTTTTACGTCATCCAGTCTTGATTGGCTGATTTGTGGAAAAATACCTGTGCTGTTAATGGAAACATTGGAACTATGACTCTTTGTCAGGACTTATTTTGGGTTGGGGTTTACTTGCACTTGTCACATTTAGCACATGCTGTATTACTTCAACAATGTACTTAATTTATATGAGATGAGTCTACATGTTTGCCGATGCTCATGGGAATGAATCCTTCGCTTTAGGCTGTGATGATGTGCAGATTCCAGCAAACCGATTGGGCAATTTAAATAAAGCTGTTTATGAAGTAATCCAGTTGCACCAATCCAAACAGTAAATACACTTCAACTCCTAAATTTTTTATCCTACCAATGTTTTAACTTTCTATTGTGTTCATTTTCAAATTTACTATTTTACGTTTAAAATACTAAAATATTCCATGTAGTCTCTAAATGAATTAAGATGGCAAAAGCTGCATTCATAATAATAATCAAAATTTAAGATAAGCAAAATGTTAAATCATTTAAAAAGAAGTATATAGCACCATACATACATACAAATAAGTATATTCTTGCAAATAGTCCATTTACAAAGGGTCTTCAGTGTCAAATTAATTTTTAAATGTATTACTTAGTAATTTTGATTATAAAACACATTTCTGACATCTTCTCCTCTTCTGTCTGTCTCAACAGTATCCCACTATCCCAGAGGACATCATGCTTCAATATCAAGCCAACAATCTTTCCCTTCTCCCAATGGAGCTATACATCAAAACGCAAAAAACGACCCTCAAGAGGAACAGACACCAGCGGTGGTCCGGTGACCAAACGCGTATCTAAACGAAGACTCTGTATCAAACTCTGGAAATTACTCTGATTCAGTGGCAGAGTGCTGATTTGAGATCAGCATGTATGGACACAAAGAGGCAGACATTGACTGTCATAAGGACTCTACATGTATAGCTAACCTTAGCCTGACGGAAAAATGCTACGTAGACTCACTATATTCTCTGATATACAGATCCAATCATTACAGAGTTGTTGCGCTTGTCATTTATGTTGTATATTAGCCAACATTATTGCTTTTGTGACAGTGTAACAATTTTGTCATGGTATATATACCACATTTGTCTAAATGTATAAAGGTTGTTACGCATTTAAAAAAAAAAATAAAGCTGTAAGATTAATTCTACAATATGACGACTTGGTGAATAGCAAATGCATAAAAGTAAGTTATCTGACAGTTACTTTATAATTATGTTACTGCCTTTTAGCACAATAAAAACTGTCAAAAGCTATAATGAAGAATTTTGATCCAGGGGGGAAAAAACCCTGAGAAAGTTTTAAGCGACAGATCAAGGTGTTGATGTTCTGTTAGTACAATTTCTTTAGGATCCAGCCAGACAGACACTGCTAATTACTTTATTAGAATAAAATGCTGGCTAAACGTGGTCTGCACATAAAACTATAAACTGAATATATGTCTGGTTGGCAAGAAATAAGACAGACCGCCTCACCACAAAAGTGCCACGTTCTGCTGTTTACTATGTGTAAATTAGGTAAGGCAATTACAAAATGTATGTTTGAAGATCACTGCAAAAAACACTGCCATAGTGGCCCAAACTAAAGCAGAAGCCTAAACTTGTTACAATAGAAAGAACCAGTGACCAGATGAACTGCTGATGATCCAGTGGCTTCAGGCTTCCCGCTCTCGTCATTGAACAAGTATTTCACATTTCTTTGGTTGTGTGGGTGAGCAATACTGGTTCATTCTTTTATCAAAATTTATCATGGCAACAGATAATATAAAAAGACTAAAAAAAAAAATATGGCATCTCCTTTAAATAGTGGATTTCAGTGTTAGTTTTTTTTTTTTGGATGAATAAATGACCAAATGACCCGTTTTACATTAGTAACAACAGCTGTACTTTGGTGGAGAATGCGGGCATTATAGTTACCATAGTATATTTTGTAATGGCGATGCTATGCTGAAATAACAAAAAGATCACGCTGTAGATCTGAGTGAATTTTTGACAAATAATAGAAAACCGATGGATGTGCATATGTGACACATTTGATTCATTTCATATATAGTGTAACATGTTTTCAGTGCAAGTTTTTTTTTTTTGGATACCCATATTAAAATTTTAAGTGCAATCAACTAAGTCATTTCAACTTAAACTGACTTAAATACATTAGTTGAATCTTGAATAACTTATTTTGATGAGTTAAAGCAATGTAAAAACATATTTTGTCATAACTTATTGATCATATAATTTTTTTACAGTGTAGTAACAACATTTGTATTTTGGTGGAAAATGCAGGTATTGTAGTAACCATAGTATATTTTTGTAATGGCAATGCTACGTTCAAATAATAAAAAGATCAAGCTGTAGATCTGAGTGAATTTTTGACAAATAATAGAAAACAGATGGATGTCCACATGTGACAAATTTGATTCAGTTCACTGGTATTTGATGTTCAGAGCACCAGAATGAACAAATAAAAATGACAAAGCCGAATGAAATTCAGGCAAACAAAAAGAAAATGCTTTCGTTTTAATTAGGAAGATAGAAACAGTACAAAATAGACATTCTTTTCTATACACAGAGAAATAAAAGAAGTTGGAAATTAACAAGGGAATCGTTAAGCACAGGAAGATTCGAAAACATAATTTCTGTTATTCTTTGTTAAACAGATCCAGTTAGTGGGGTCGACAGGTGAAGTACTTCAAGGCACATAGGTGAAGTCTCTCTGGTGGTAACTATTTACATTATCCATACAACAAGGCAAAGGGAAATAAATGAGAGAGGAATTAAGACGACACTGGTATGCTTTTACAGGAAAGAAACCACAGCACATGCTCTCCATTTTACTTCATAAAGGGTTCGGAGAGATGAGAGAATACAAACGCTTTGAGAGGTATATCGAAACAGTAAAAATGCACAAAGCTATTGTAAAAATACACCACTAGAATATAACTGTATATAAGACGCATAGCAGTGTCCGAACTGCCAGGGAATGTCAAGATCTGTTTGTATTCGCGGTCCGAACGGCCCGGCTAAACTGTCACTAAGTGCGTGCTGTTGAATTTAGTCGCTAACCAAGGTGATTTCTGGTTTTTATCAAACGTTGAAGGTGAACAGGTATGTTTTGTTGATGGTGAAATGCAAGTGCACCGTTTGAAGTACTATAAATATGCAGCAAGATCGCCGCTAATTTAGAGATTAGCTATGACTTCATTGATGGGTGAACGTCTGTCTCTGCTCTATTTTACAGCAGTCTTCATGCGGGTCTGATGGGCAAAGGCTACCCAGGGTCTTCATGAAAACAGCCATATGAACACAAAACATCAATAGATGGGAGGATGGTGCTATTTACATGGAATCATACAAGCCCATAACTATCCACAGTGGTTTGGTACGAGGCAAAAGAGGGAGGAAGTAAAAACTCATTGGTCGGGCAGGTGCAGCTGCAGCATTACGAAAATCTGTATAGGAATGCCTCTATTTAATTACATAATTTGTCAGGTCACGATTGTTTCTTGTAGTGAACGCAAGAAAGCATGTTAACGCTGTATTATGGTTGTAAATACAGAGGTAAAGGGTTGTGCAGACTCAAAAAAGATAATTTGGTCATTGTCATCCAAGTCATGCTGAATAACGGAACAAATCCTACACAAGAAATCAAGTCGTAGGGGCGTTCATCAACCCAAAAGCACAACGCAAATGTCAAACAAGCACCATGAACAGTTCTGCCAGTCCCGATAGACCACCATCTAGACTTTAACCGTGAGATATTGATACAGCATGTGGATGATAACTTCCAGCGCATTATTATTGGTGGTTTGCCCCGGTAGGATTACGCAACTAGAATGTAGCCGACAAAATTTTGGGCTAAACATTTAATTAGAAAGGTTAAAAAAGTGATAAACAGGATGTGCTGATGAGGGGCACAGCATTCGAGGAATCTGTCCGTTTCAGTCAACGGTTGGTGTGATATTAATTTTGGTTCATTGAAGATGGCGTAAATGTGAATCCCATCGGGTGAGAGACATATTTAATATCACTATAAAGTTCATCCACACAACTGGTGTGAATTATACATCTATGTGCAGGCTGTGGAAAACAGAACGCCATCCAAAAACAATGCATCCCTCGTAAAAAAAAAAAAGTGCACAGCAATGAAGGAAAATCATTAAATGCACAGACACTTTAGAAACGTCTCCTCCACAGGTTAAAAGGCTGGATATTTCCCTTGTTCAAAACAACAAAGATCAATGAAAAATACAGAGAATTGATTTAACGTCAAAGTGGCTTCGAGAGCCCATTCAATTGTCGTTTTACGTTTTTGCGTGTGGTCAATTGAGGTTTGGTTGTAAATACAGAACAGACTAAATATATGAATGATAGATACACATGGACACACACATATAAAAATCATACTCATATTAGTTTGGTCTAAAGAGAGACAGATCTACTTTGCGTTATAGTTAGTCTAGGGAAAGTGTAAGCACTTCCTGTGTCCACGTTATTAAATGTATAGTGGTCATATGGATGCGACGTGTCCTTGCGTGCACAAAAAAATATGGACATATATGTGTGTGTTTTGGGTGGGTGTGTGTGTGCAATAAACTTGCTAATAACTGGTTTGTCCCTCTGGCCTTTAAAAACATGAGGCGTAACATTAAATCAGATGCACAGAATCAGTACAAAGAAGTATCTTGAAGTTTTCAAGTTTACAGCCTTCATGCTGGGAATGCAGGTAGAATTTAACTGAACTTGACAAGAATGCAACTGTTTTTTGCTTCACTTTAAAAGAATGTTAAGCGTAAAACTAGATACAGAATTAGATCTTTCTTTTCCCAGAGGTTTGGAAAATTTCACGGTTCACATTATGGAATGCACAGTGCAAAAAAATTAAGATTTATAAAACCCACAGTTGTCGAGATCGTTATTTCTTCTTCTTCTTCTTTAGTGGTTAAATTGGTTAATAGTAATGACATCATAGAGTGGAGCCACTTTGCGGTTGCCAGGTGCAAGGAAACCCCTTATTTTCTCTCAGCACTTCAATAGTTCGCTTGTCAGGGGTCGTAAAGTGGACTGCCTTTAAAAAAGGTTAAATAATCCTCAACCGTTCCCACAAATCTGGTTTCGCATCTCCAGCTAAAGTAAATAGTCTCTTTTGAGGCACCAGAGGTGAATATTTGCAAGTTCTCGATCGCGTCCTTTTAGTGAATGTTAAAAACACACTAATGCACGAAGAGGCCTCATTCATTCTAGTGTGATTGTTTGCATGTTTCTTGAATGGAGATGATGAAGTGGATCCCAGAGTCCCAGCCAAACTGTAGCTGTGTTGTTAGCTTAGCCGCGCTGCGCTGGTGGTCAGTGTTGAGGTGGCGTCTTGGGGGAGGGGCCATGATGAGGAAGCCACACCCCCTGAGGCACTGCTGGTCTGAGGCACGGCTCGTTCACGTGATGTGGAGCGCCATTTGGTACTAGACAGTTTTTCAGACGAGTAAAGACCTGGTTTAAAGGGAGTCGTCGTCGTGCTCCATGGGTTCATCAGCAAGGCTGTAAAAAATTAGGTCTATGTTTAGCATCAAACAATTACCATATGGTTGTTATGCCTAAGAGTGCGTCAAAAGCATAATTTCCTACAGCAGTGAAGCCCACAATAGACTAGATGGGAATTGGACACCTAGGAAAGCATTAGCATGCATTAGTTTGGATTACAAATTTGCCTCTTTCTGCAAAAACAAAATCCTGTAGGACAATTTGGCTGAAATTTTTTGGTGAGTAAACTCAGTTGTAGAATGTGTTGTAAATCCCTTTGCTATTTTAGTAGTATTTATATAGTATTATAGTTTTTATTAACATGTTGAGTGACATTATATATATATATATATATATATATATATATATATATATATATATATAAATAAACTTTAATTTTAGTAATTTTATTATCTGCTTTTGTCATTTTACTATGTTTTTTAAAAATAGTTTTAGATAATGATAACCCAGGTTACACTGTAAATTACCACACATATTGGCCCTCATTTATCATTCTTGCGTAGAAACGGGCGTATATGTTGGCGTAAGATTATGCTTACACTCCTCTCACCGCCTGATTTATGAAGCTGTGCGTACCTTTGAAATCCAGGTGTACTCAATACCTGCCCTTGATAAATGCCGCGGCTGAAAACGATCGTCATTAGAATAACACGCCCCTATATATTCAAGTATCCGCTTCCCCCACACCCTCATTTTACGCCATGGACACACGGAAGACGGCAAAGAGGAGACACTTCTCTGGAGATCGAGACCATCACCATCATGAAAAATTATTATTAAATCAAACAACAATATTGTTGATGATAAATTCAAAGTTAATTGTATTTTTTTTTCAAAACGCTATAAATCCATCCATTTTTTGTCTAAAAAAACAACAACAAAAACAACAAGAAGAGAACATGCAACATATAATCAGGGACTCATACTATAAATTAATATAAATTAAATAAGTGCAACTGCATGAAATAAATAAAAGCCAAACAAAATAAATAGTAAAATAAATTAAATAGTAAAAATAAAATAAATATTTCCAATGTCACGTTCCAATATTGTCCACCACATAAAACAAATAATTTAAAAATAACACACAAATACAGTCCTTAAATACAACAATGTTAAAAATACATTCAAATCATTTAGTAACACATTTAGGCTAATAGTAATTCGCGCCGAACTTGAAAAGTAATGATAACAATATTCAGGCCTACTATTAGGCTACGTGTTGTAGCCATTAACTAAGTGCATTTAGTTTCATATTTGTTAAAAAATAATAATGTTATTTTTTCCCCATCTATGTTGATTATGAAAAGTGAACATAGGCTAAGATAGGATGCGCAATATATCGGGAGACATGCTCAAACATGATTTTGGCCACTTAATTAAGTTTTGTTTTGTAGAAAGCCTTTCTTTAAAGTGAATTTCGTTTTGTATAAATTGTATCTTAATTTTAATATTTTTTTCATCAACCAATTGCCTGGATTTAATAAATAAGAAGCAAATAGCAGACAATATAATCATGAGTCATGACATGGAGGCGCGAGCGCGGTCCCTTGCATTGCACGTGAACTGGAGCGCATCTCATCACAAATTAACCGAAACTCAGTATATGCCTCACAGACATTAGAAATATATCTATAAAGAAAGCTTGAAATGTTTTTAAACGAAATAATTATAAACGAAAAGAAATAGGCTACTCTGTCTATAGGCGCGTTCACTACGGAGATGGTGATCATCTATTTCATCTTTGCAGACACAACACTAGTTTATTAATAGAAATAAAATACAAATTTATTTTTAAAAATGGGGTTTATTGCGTTTCGGAAAAGAGCTCCTCAAATCTTTAGTTTGTCAGTGCGTTTTGTGGTGTTAGGAATTTTTTTTCTGCGCATTTCCGCACTAACACAAAACGTGCGTACATGTACACCACCTCCTGACCTGGCGTAGGATTTGAGCGTGCCGTACGCCAACGTCCATATTGATAAATATCAAAGTCACCGTGGTTTTGGGTGTACGCCAGGTGTTCGCTGGATATTTGGTGTACGCACTTTTGATAAATGAGGGCCATTGTGTACAGAAGAGGATTGAGCACTATAAAGGAATGACAAATTGTATTAATCACATTTAGCAAAATGTCTTCATCATGACGCACCTTTTGCTGGTCAAGACCCCCACAGAGAGGGACGCCATCGCATTGACTGTGTCTGTTTCCTCACAGTCTTTCCTCTGGGCACCCAGAAACGACATACCCACTGTGCTCACCAACGGCTTGAGTGACGACCAATACTGACCTGAGACAGAGGAAGAGACTTCACTGTTAACAGACAGGACTACAAGCATACTGGCAGCAAACAATTAAAGGAATAGTTGACTCAGAAATTATTTACTCTTCCTCATGTCATTCCAAACCTGTATGACTTTCTTTACCAAGTGAATCACAAAAAATATCTTTTGCAGAATGTCAAAGCTGCTCATTTCCATAAAATGAAACTCCGGAAAGTACAAAAAAGTAACTGCAAAATAATAGTTATTTATGTGACGAAAAGACTAAATTTAAAGGGATAGTTCACCTAAACATTAAAATGCTGTCATCATTTACTCACACTCATTATGTTCCAAACATATAAGACTTGTTGTTCATCTTCAAAACTCAGATGAAGATATTTTAATGAAACCTGTGAGATTTCTGTCCCTCCACCAAAACTTTGATAAACAGATTTAATTCAGGCTTTTATTCACATAGAAACATTGCTAAACACACATACATAGAGCACATCAAATATAGTAAGCAGACGTTCAAAGATAAAATCGCTAATCAATCTCGACCAATTAAACAAAACAAGGGGAGACATGAAACGACTCTTTTAATTCTTTCAAATAAATTATTTGCTTAAATTATTCTTAAATTGACCAAAGTATTCAAAGGGAGAAGGTTACATTTATAAAAATATATATTTTAACATTTGATGTTTAATCCACTATTGTGTATATAGAATTGTTCTATAGTCTAATGCAATTACATCAGAAGTAACTGTAATTAAATGACAGAGTAATCCCTTACTTTACTTTTTCAAGGGAAAAGTAATTATATTACTTAATAACTTAGTAATGATTACACCCAATACTGATATTAGAATACATTTAAAATAATGTTGGTGCCTTTTTTTTCTTATCGGAGCTTGACTGTCTGAATCACAGTACACTTTCATGCTCAGACATTCTGCAAAATATTTCCATTGTGTTGAACTGAATAAAGAAGGTCTTGAAAAAGTGAATGACAACAGACTGTTGACTGTAGACAGATAATGGCAGTAGTGCGCAGAAAGCGTGGGAGAGGTAGTGTACGCCACGTAGTGCGTCCCATACCGTTGTTTTTATTGGAATATTTTGGCAGAGCGGGAACCATGTGGTGAAACAACGCTGATCATGATTATAATTAATTACGAAGAATTAAACAAATGTGTGCTACCAGGAAGCCAGTGCATTTCAGGATAATTAGAGGCAGACCGGGACGAGAGACACTCACTCTGTATTTGCAGGACTCTCTGCAGCGAAAGCACTCCGTTGGCATTGGGCGTCTGCAGTAGAGTCGACTCAGGAAGAGAATCCTAACAGAAAACCAGATGAAAAACTGTTTTTTGTTTTTCCTTTAAAACAAAGATCACGTCATACAAGATTTTGCCAGAAAAGTCATGTTAACATACTTACATAACAAGATTCCTCAGTATTTGTTAACGGCAATGCTATAACAGGGTTATTAAGGTATAATGAATGTGTTATGAAGTATTTGGCAGGAGAATGCATGAAATCTGACCTCCAGGCCCAGCAGGGCGCTGACACAGGCCTCAGAAGCATCGCATATGGCCGTGAGGTCGTGACCTCCCTCTAATGCTAGAACCACGCGTCCTCCTGCTAACGTCATCAGCTGCCGAGTCAAAATCCCAAAACCTGCGGAGAGACCAATAACAGCATTACCGTCACAGTCCAAACTCAAGGACATTATAAGGATAAGGATAATATATCAAGGAAAGAAATTTCCTACATTTCGCAGTGACTTTGTATCCTCCCAAAGGAGCGGGATGTCCTTCTGCGGCGTCAAACCCTGAAGAGACCAACACCACGTCTGGGGAAAACTCCTGAGCAATGGGCATCACCACCGTCCTAAACATCATAACAACACACAGACATTGTTCAGTTAATATTATATCAGTGATCTTATAGGTAAGACTGCATTAGTATCTTTATGCGAGGATAATTCCATACTTGTGTCATTCCAAACCCAAACGACTATCCGTCTTCAGTGAAATATAAGTTATTATTAACGTATAATCTTCTCCTGTTAACCCTAAACTTGAAACCGAATCATAAACAGACTGCTTTTGTGAACCTGGATCAACCGATTCATTTAAAGATCCAACTCAAAAGAATGATTCGTTCGTTCTTCACTCTTGAAGTCTCATGAACATGGCAACGAACGTCAGGGCAGATGTCAAGATTGTCAGTGAATAACAAATACAATTTCAGGCCGTTCATGGATTCAGAAGACTTGGAATATAGTGCATAGTGCTTTTATGATACTTTTATGATGCGTTTGGATCTTATTTGAAGCTTGAAAGCTTCAGTGGCCATTCATTGTAGTTACATGGAAAAGAAACCAACTACATTCTTCAAAACATCTCCTTTTTCGTTCCACAAAAGGAAGTCATGGGGGAGAGTGAATTAATGAGCAATTTCATTTTTCCGGGTGAAGTATTCCTTTGAGGAGTCTTCTGAGGCATAACAAATATTATATTTTTAATGAAACGCTGGCAATATGAATATTACAAAAGACACAAAAGCTCAATAAATATTTGCATTTATTATTAATAATTCGCAGAATTGTTCCAGATTACTTTTATTCTTATTTATATATTTATTTATTATTTTGGGTGTATTTGTCAGTTCTGATCAAAGACTTTACAGAAATATGTTTCACATGAGAAACTATTTGCCCAAAAGACTGAAAAGAAGAAAAAAAGTCCAGCATTCCTGTTATAGTTGACAAATTCTACAAAAAAATTAATCTGGCCAAAGCACAGCGTGACAATCCCAATGACTAAAGTGTTTGAATTACGGTTTTGTTAATAACCGCCTCGCTCTCTCTTCCTTCCTCGTTTTCCTCGTCTCCCTCTTTCTTGCGCTAGGAGGACGCCAGCCCTGCCAGCGATTTCGCCTCTTGAGCGCATCACCGGCGAGTTCAAAGCGACCGCCGCTGCATCTGGTTCCCATTTGAAGCTTGTCGTTCTCCTCACGTCACTGACAGCCCGGCATCTGGGAGCCATTTGCCTTAATTACCCAGGATCCTCCACTACTCCCCCCCTCTCCGCCTACCCTCACCGTTGTTACCAACTCCGCCTCCTCTCTAGACCAATAAAACTACCCACGCTCCCCTGTGTGGAGAGCAACAATTTTAGTTTGGGTGGAGGGAAAGAGAGAAAGAGAGAGAGAGAGAGAGAGAGAGAGAGAGAGAGAGAGAGAGAGAGAGAGAGAGAGCGAGCGCAGCATTCATTAAAGACCAATAAAAGGACGAGAAAGAGTGTACAAGACACAGGAAGTCAAGGAGAGACGGGCTGGTTAGAGGCATAGCATTCAGTCCTGAAGATCTTAAAGGTCTTTTTAGACGCCCACCCACTTTCACGCAGGGATCCTGGTTAGTGTGTGGTTAGCTATGCCTCCCTGGACTAAAACCAAAAACCTGAAGCAGGCTTCCTTCAAAAATGCTAAAAACTTTTAATAAAACCACCCACCGGCGGCAATTAAGTTGCATGTGGAAGTGGCCAAGCTTGAGTTTGATCCCAAAGCAATGAAAAAGCTGGGAATCATTTGAAGGCCTGCAAGTGTTTCAGACTACAATAAACACCTTGACTGATACAGGTTGGCAGTTGCAAGGAAATGGACAGTCCTGTTTAAAGTTTCCACAACATGATCCCTCTTCAAATTCTTGTTAAAATTTCAAACATCTAATACTAGTGCACATGAACAAAGCAGAGAAACCAATGTGATATGAAGGACGCCCATAGGAAGAACACCTGGTTCTTGGCAAACCGATGATGGAAGGTCAAACGCTTCTTCCTGAACTCTGACCTTATGATGAACGAACCATGTAAAGGCTTAACAAGACATATTAAGTGGATGGTGGAGTGGTTGTGGTTAAACTTCTTGACCACGGACGATCCAAGAATAGAAAATTTGCTGGGTTCCCCAACACTAAACACCTGCTTACGCCAAAGACAGTTGGCATTCACAAATCCTCTCCCGTGGCCTCATGGGATATTACAGTGTCCATCGTATACACACTTCAGAATCTCACCGGAAGTAGTAGATGAGTACGGGTAATTTTCACCTAAGTGTTTTTCGCATACTATATACAAAGGAAGTATTCGAGGTGCGTTCACACTGCTGACACGTTTACCTGTTGTATTGTATCCACATTGTGTGCACGAAATAGATGAAGACGTGGTCAAATGTGCTAATTAAACATCATATTTTGACCAAAAAACAGAAATTAAATTTTTGCCATTTAATCAAATATTTTTCACTAATTTTACATGTTGCTAAAATTACAGCTCCGTCCCCTAACCCTGAAATCAGGAAATATATCACATTGAATAATCATGGTGTCTTCCAATGTCCGAATTAATTTAATTATGTGAAAACTGATCCATAAATTCAAATATGGCATGGTTTAAAGTCCCCCTGTAGTCAATAATTGTATCCCCTTAAACTCATCTTTGATAATCAAAATTACATATTTAAACTTTTTTTTCCCTTGAAAAAAAATTCTTCATGCCTTAAAATAGCTTGAATGTAAATCTACACCCTTGCCTTATTTAGTATGTGCGGTTCTATGAATATGCAAATGAGCCCCGCCTCCACTCACTCCAGCTCAGAGATCCACTCATGTTGATGATCACATGTTAATCTGATTGGTTACAAGGTAGTTTGTGACGTCAGATACACCGGCGATTTCAAACCACATTTTTGAGACTGTCTTTGGTTCAGTTTTAAGGAGAAAATGCTCTTGTGCATTTGCACATGGTTTATCTTAAATCATATTAAAAACACCACATAGACATTTAAACTACATTATAAGCTTGATTTTCACCACAGGGGGGACTTTAAATGAACATATTTCCAGGGAATACCGTCCTTGTTGAAGTTTTTCACTGAGTTAGTTGAGAATATAAAATAATCAAGTGAAAGTCTCACCTGAAGGCAGCCAGGTACTCTGCGTCGCCCATGGGAGGATCCAGTCCACCGGTCCACGCCACATTAACGTTGAAACCTTCACCGGCACCAGAACCCACCTGGGACCAATCAAACACAGACAGCACTGCTGTTAAACACTGAAAACGCTCCATTCACTGTGATCCTTTTGTGCTAAAGGCCATGACGCAGCTATTTCTGGTTTGGAAGACAATTGTGACGCATTGAAATCCTTCAATGAGTCGATGAAGGTTCTGTGAGCCTATAGCGAATTACAGCAATAAATAAGAATATCGACCAGGGAGTATTTGCTGTAGTGGTAATCGATGATCTTTGGGTACCGACCTCTGCTGGCCCACCACTTCCGGGGAAGAAGTTTCCATTGTCGTAGCGATGGAGGGAGATGTAGAGGACGCTGGGGTCATTGTAGAAGATTTCTTGGGTGCCGTTGCCATGGTGAACGTCCTGAATGATTGATGAGGAAACGTAATCAGGATAACAATCGTTTAAATTCAGTGCACAAAGGAACATTACAGCGACGTTGACATTTTATTTTATTTGTTAGCATTTTATTTTCTTTCATTTTTATTTTGGTTGCTGTTCAGTTAACATTAGCAGTACCTTTGTTTTGGCCCAAAAAATACCAAAATCTGGAAGTGATTTCATTGAAAGATTGATAAACTCAATTCATTCTCTCTATTAACCAATACAGTCCAACTACATTGTTTAAAAGTTTGAATCAGGTGCAAATCAGTTCATATGATCCATTCGAAAACAATATTTTCAATTAGGTTTCATTCAAATATCCCAGAATAATTGTAGAATTTTTGCAGTAATAAACTAGCGCTGTAAAAAAAAGTTGCTGCTCTAAATTTTTAAAGTACAATTTACTTGGAGGTTTAAGTAATTTGAACTTAAATTACATTAAACTGACTTTAAAAAAGTTAGTTGAATCTTGTATAATTCATAAAAATTGCTTAACTTATTTTGATGAGTTAAAGCCATGTAAAAACATATGTTGTCATAACTTTTTTTACAGTATATTGGCAATGTATCAGTAATAAGACTAGCTATTTTTTGTTTATCAGATGTTGTGTACCATATTTAATGTGAATATTTAATTGAAATAAATTGTTCTTTATTTTTCATCCTGTACATTACACTGTTGTGATGCCTGAACTTACTAACAAACTCGTATTGTTTTAATTTGTATAATAGGGATAGTATAGACATATTAGTTTAGATTTCCAAAATCAGCCATCATATCAGTTATGTGACATAACATGAATAAAATAATTAGCATTCGCTGAATGAGCTCTCACCCAGTCAACGATGAGGATTTTACTGGCACTGAGTTTCTGCTGGAGCTGCTTGGCAGCGATCGCTACAGAGTTGAAGAAACAAAAACCCCTGAGAGAGAGAGAGAGAGAGATAAAGTGAGGTCTCCCACATTAAATGCCAACAATTATTGGAAACGCAACAACAAAACTGTAGTAATATGCAAACAAATTTCCTCACGCAACTGAACTCAGTTTTATCATAACAGAAAAACCATCGAAAGATAATAGGTCATCTAAAAGCATTTAAATATGTACATATACACAAATAATAAACGTGGAAACTTCAAGCAGATGATTAGATATGCACTGGGAAGTCAGGGAGCGAGGTGAAACGCTGAGAAATTTGTGAAAGAGCGAACTCAGCACGCTAATAACTGCTGAAATAAATCAGCGTCTTTCCTCCTGCTCGCTCCAAAGCTTCATTATCAAGCCATAAATATACACACACACACTGACAGGCGTGCTGACACTGCAACACACACGCCGAACGCGAGGTGACAGAGTGCACATGTGCGAACACAACGCCCACGACAGACAAACACAACAATCCAAACATGCCATCAACACACATGTACAGGAAGAAGCATTTCACTCATGACCACAGTATATAAACCCAAACTCACGACATATGCACGACATACTGCACAAGCATTATTATTGTTATTATTTTATGCATGTGAAGAACTTTATATAGTAAGACAGTGGAAAGTAGACAAGGAAAAACGACACAGGCCAGATTTCAAAATATGCACACGTCTTAAAATCACCATTATATCAAAACTGACCAGTCTTATTTATTTTTATTTTTATGGGATATAGCAGTATTTGTGCTGGGCACTATAATAGACGATTCATTCTTGCAAAAAAATGTTTTAATTCACGTGCACATGTAATATTTAATCAGAATAACTTCTCCCTCTTGCATCGACATCTCTTCTCTGATGATGAGGGCAGGACTATAACCTGCCAATCACACGAGATCCACCAATAGCAAACCACAATCATCCATGGACAAAATCAAGCCCCGCCCACATTTGTTCTTATTGGAGAATCCTTTTCACTTACATATACGTCACAATAGTGAAGAAAATATCGCAACTTCCGTTTCATACCGACAATAAACAAACTCAAGCAATGTACACAGAGAAGTTTCTGTGTGTAACAGCCAGACTTACATGGGGTTTGACGGGTCTGCGTGATGTCCTGGTGGCCTAACCACAGCAAAGCCGTTCTGAAACATTGAAACCAACATGTCATTAACTGTGCATTTACCAAACGATGCTTTCACAAACGGGCCACCACTTTCAGTTAAAGCAATAAAGCCATTTCCCTGAAACATCCCCTATAACCTTCATTAAGTTTAATTACCAACCGGGGACTCGGGTGATTGAACCGTTCCCTCATGTTCGTTACAGTTTTCCACGTCTTAATCATTTCGGTTTGCTACTTGGTTCATTTTTATTTGAAGCAACGGTAATTGCAAAGGCTTTCTGAGAGGAAACGAGGACTTGATTCTGATTGGTTGACACATGATCCAAGAGTGTTGACTGAAGATGGATTCACGTCATGTCGGAATTGAACACAGGATGAATTTCATGTAATCTTTTACAAAAATGCCAGTAGCAAAGTTAAAGTTTTTACTCTTTACACATATTTCTGTTTATTATAGCCAGTGTTACTTGGTGTGATTTCTTTGATCTTCAATACTTTGTGAGAGGTCAATTAATGTGAAGTATTTCACTGTGGAGCTTTAAAAAAGTGAGTATCTCAGAGCATAATCTCAGAAGTGCCATTATTACAAGATGACAACCCTAATCAGTCAGTTAAAGATGCTAATAACTAGATTTTATAATTAGCATTACAGTGGATCAGTTTTATTCAAAGTAGTGAATCAAAATATTAACAAGCTACTTTTCCAAGCAAGTTGCAGAGTAGCGTGAAAAAAAAAAAGAGTTGAATCATTGTATTTATCACACTGGATTTCTCATTCAGGTTTACAGCAGAGCAAGCTGGGGCAATAATCCAACACTCACTCTTCTGTCTCACACAGCACGTCTGAATCATTTTACTGAATCAGTTTGATGATTCATGATTCATGTGATTCAGTGATTCCCTTTTGACCCTTACATCGAAACATTTAGGCTACTGAGGTTTGTCACACCATTGAAACCTCATTTAAACCTTCCATCTAGTAATTTAGATGTTTCCTGCCCGATGATGTCTTTACTTTGCATAATCTGATAATTACACATCAATGCAGATAAACAGCTTAAATGTAGTAAGTTTTATACACTAATGTTCAAAAGTTTTGGAACAGTAAGATTTTTTTTCAGTAAGAAATAATACTTTTATTCATCAAGGATGCATTCAAATTGATCAAAACAGACAATAAAAAACATTTATAATGATTCAAAAGGTTTCTATTTCAAATAAATGTTTTCTATTCATCAAAGAATCCTGAAAACAACCCAAACACATTTAGCAGCACAACTGTTTTCAACATTGCTAATAATCAGATGTTTCTTGAGCATCAAATCATCTTATCATATTGATTTATGAAGGATCATGTGACACTGAAGACTGGAGTAATGATGCTGAAAATTCAGCTTTGATCACAGGAATTACATTTTACAATATATTCACATATAAAAAAAAACAGTGATTGGTGATTTTGTTACATAAGGGTCAAAATAAAGTACTCTAAATTATTTGTAGCTTCTTTAACATTTTCCAGGTTTGTTTCAGTTCTCAATTTTGACTTCGATACCATGGGGAAAAAGTGCCATAAAGATATTTTTAATATTATCTCATAATTTGTCAGCAGGTTTATTATGCTGCTGTCACTTTAAGACCTGACGCACAGATCCATTACACTGTGACACACGCGTTTTCTCTTTCAACTGTTTACGTTCACTTAAAATATAACTCACTGTGTTTACGTGAATACTGACCATTTTGACATATTTTGTGAATTTGACTGTTTAAAGTGCAATAAGCAGCTAAAAATAACTAAATTTAGTGCTGAGAGGCGGCTTTATGTGCCACAGTTTAGGTGTGAGTGCAAATCCTGAGGGAATAAGTAAAATTGTGTGCATCCCACACCGAAATTCAAGTCCTGTAACATCAACAATATTCATTCGGAGTGGAGGCGGGTTTGTGTGTCACTCGCTGACGGAGTGATGAGAGAGAGAGAAAGAGGAGCTGGTATTGTGTGTCTATTCTGCGGAAAATTAGTATTGGACGTGTTTCAGAAATTTCAGCATCGATACGTTATCGAAAAATCGATATTTTTGACAACACTACATTTCACCTAGTTTATTATTTCAGATGCCTTTTTAAAAGACTACAATTGAAAAATGTATATATTATATATAAAATTCAAGCCGCTAAACTGGCTAGTAGGAGTGACTGCTGAAATACACACACTTTTGGCAGGGTATTAATGTTGTCAAACTAGTACCATCAGAATCGGCTGTTTCTAAGCCGGAGTGGTGTAAAGATGTTGGCACACACGTTAAAAAGTCGTACATGTGGCTGACCTAAAAAACTAAACAGATGTCTAAAATCAACAGTTTGAGTTTTTGTATATTGTCCTGAACAGACCTTGAGCTCTCCTTTAGCCACTCTGAAGGCCAGCTCGGTCACGCTGCCGGCCGCCATGCGGGACGCTGTGGAGGTGTGCATCTCGTTCCAGATGGTGTCGTTGTCCACCTGTCCAAATACAAGCAGAGAGCTCTGGTGAGGGCTAAAAAACTGTTGATTTACTTATTTACTCCACTTAGGAGTTACCAATCTGTTCATACACAAAACTGCTTGGCTCAGTGATTTATGTGCGTGTAAACCCGAAGTTAACACTTGATTTTGAGACGGTTTCACAGTTTGCGCCTCCACCCAAGCCCTGGCTCGCGTAATCCCTCAGCGCCGCGTACATGACACATAATCTATGTCAGTCACCCATTCTGCCAGAATAAAATGATGTAGCTGAATTGTCTTGGCGTACACTAGCACATTTATCATTATGACAGCCGTGATCAGCGTTCATAAATCTGCAAAGCCGCAAACAGCGGTTCAAGCGGAGGGCACGTCTGCACGATGCCAGTGTTACATGCTGTGCGACGGGCACTTATGGCAAACGTCCCCTCGTAAACTGACGAAACAGAGATGTCTTCGTCGACAACAAGACGAGCTGGAATCTGAACTCATATTTGAATGATCTCATCTTTAATTCTCCTTAACTCACAATTTAAACCTATCAATAAACTGACCATAATCCTATTCAAATAACAGATGAACGAATAACCAGCTGTATGCTTTCACACAGATGTTAACGCTGGAGATTTATGACGAAATATGTTTACCCAACCATATTTGTATAAAGATCACTCATGCTCGCAAAAGTATTTAGATGCTTATTTTTGTTGTAAGCATCCACAAGGCATAGTGTGTGTTACAAATTACACAACGTAAACTACATTTCAAGAATACACTAAAAGAAAGAGGCTAGAATGGCCGACACTATAAATAGATTTCCTGTTATGTGTCATACTAATGGTATGTTTAAATATTCTTTGTGTGGTCTCCATATTGCCATAAACACGGTCTCTCATCACTGCACCGGCTTGCAGATTACACGTATTATCATATTGGAGGACGAAAAATGCCTCAAATGTGATATTTTGAGCCAGATCAACCGTAGACGTTCAGCTAGTTCTTGTCTGTGCAAAACGTTCAGACACACGTTTTATTTTACATAATATTTACTAAAATAATTAGAAATATTTGATAAATTAATCAACTCACAACTATGGAAGCTTGTTTATGCCACGGAATAAAAAAAATATATAAGATCATTTCAACTTTTCATCTCACAATTCTGACTGTTTTTTCTCGCAATTGTGAGTTTATAGCTCACAATTCTGTCTTTATAACTCAAAATTCAGACTTTTTTCTCACAATTCTGTCTTTATAACTCAAAATTCAGACTTTTTTCTCACAATTCTGTCTTTATAACTCAAAATTCAGACTTTTTTTCTCACAATTCTGTCTTTATAACTCAAAATTCAGACTTTTTTCTCACAATTCTGTCTTTATAACTCAAAATTCAGACTTTTTTCTCACAATTCTGTCTTTATAACTCAAAATTCAGACTTTTTTCTCACAATTCTGTCTTTATAACTCAAAATTCAGACTTTTTTTCTCACAATTCTGTCTTTATAACTCAAAATTCAGACTTTTTTCTCACTATTCAGTCTTTATAATTCAAAATTCTGACTTTTTTTCTCACAATTCTGTCTTTATAAGTCAAAATTCGGACTTTTTTTCTCACAATTCTGACTTTATAAGTCAAAATTCGGACTTTTTTTCTCACAATTCTGACTTTATAACTGGCAATTGCATGTTCTAAAGTCAGAATTGCGAGATGTATACTCGCAATTGCGAGAAAAAAGGTCAGAGCTGTGAGATAAAAAGTCGCAATCAACTTTTTTATTTTTTTTTTCTGTGGCGGAAAGAAGCTTCCATAGAAAATCAATTGACTTCATAAAAAATAAATCTGTATTATAAACAGATTTATACTTCATTCTGTAACCATACAGTATTTTTCACAAATAAATAAGCTGCTGACGGACACAAATAAACAGAAGCAACAGTAATCTGCGTTCACTGGCAATCATATTTTCTGAAATAAAGACCAGGTAGCACTAACTTCACATAGTGAATAAGAAATGAATGTGACAAAGCGACCAACAGGATAGAGAGCAGCATAGTTCAAAATCAAGGGGTTAAAGGCGCTCGCTCGTGTCCCGACTGACAGCCAAAAGTCCTGCTTAAAAAATGTATCGACAAAAAAAATATTGAAATATCAGCTGATGATATCGGACAAGCCAATTATCGGTCACCCCTAATTATAACCCGTCCTCGTAGTCATACAGCCTGTGTATAATCTAAATGGAAAACCACATGCTCTACAGGTTTCCACACACCGATATCCGTACAAACCAATGAGATGGCGCTATCTGAACTGAAGTCGAAGCCATTTGTGCAATTAATATTAAAAAAATCAGTCATCGGATCTGTGCATTAGGCCTTGCATCCAAATTTTGCATCAGGTCCCTCCTTCCATGTAAGTCTATAGGATCACATAAGTGAAAAGCATAAATTCTGATCAATTCCAGGTATAATTCATGTCCGTAGCATAAACGTTGCTTTGAGCAAACCCCTCACTCGAAGTATGAGTGGTAGTAATAGTGATGTTTGCATTAGTAAACAGCTCTAGTAAGAGAAAAGACAATAATCTATAAAATCAGATTCATAAGGGGCATGAGAGTAAGGGGTGGCCATGAGAAGAAACAATGAGGTTATACATTCCCCTCTCCCTTTTGTTTGTTGCCCTGCTCCCCACATCTTCCTTCTCTCTTTTCTCTTTCATTTTCCCTCATCCTTTTTTTTTTTTTTTTTTTTTCAGAACAAGCATTGCTTGTGGTTTGGCACTGTGAACAATGAGAGGGCTGGAATTTCTTTTATCCTTCATGGCACATATTGTTCCAATCAATCCACATGGACCTGCTCTGGGCTTGATCGTCGGAGTGAAGTTTTCAACATTTTCTCCAAATTTTCAGCAGGGGTGCTGCCCGTGTCGACTGTTTTGGGATCAGTGCTCTCTGACTTGTTAAATGGACTGGCAGGACCTCATATGCAAAGTCCACACATGCCGTATATAGACTGTGCGCCAGTGGTTTCTGTGGAGAGGCGTCACTGGGGGCTCGGCTAAAGTCCGCATCGAGGGAATGGTGGCTGCAAATGTGCCACTCGTCATGAGCACTGTATTTAAACCTAATATTTCAAATCACTCTAGGGCAAGGGTGTCCAATCCTGCTCCTGGAGAGCCACTGTCCTGTCAAACCCCAATTAAACACACCGGAACCAGTTAATCAGGGTCTTATTAAGCATACTGGAAACTTCCAGGCTGGTGTGTTGAGAAAAGTTGGAGCTAAACTCTGCAGGACAGTGGACACCCCTGATTAAACTTCACCAATTTAAAATAAATAAATAATTCTGTCATCATTTACTCACCCTAAAACCCATAAGATCTTCCGAACACTAACAAAGATATTTTTAATGAAAGCTCTGAGATTTCTATCCCGATTCCACCAAAACTGACGCTTCAAAAAGTTCATAAAGAGACCGTAAAAGTAATCCATATGATTTGAGTGGTTTAATCCAAGTCTTCTGAAGAGACAAAATCCATTTATCTGATGAACAGATTGAATTTAGGCTTTTATTCACATTTAAACATTGATCAACATGACAACGGCAGCTCAAACATGCTTGCTTGACATGCAGAAACCAATGAGGTTTGTTCGCATGCATTAGGCAAGTACAGTTGAGACTCTGTCTACCATATTTGATGTGCTCTATGTATGTGTGTTGATTAATGTGAATAAAAGCCTTGGATTAAACTGTTTGAGTCACAAGGATGACTTTTGCAGTCTTTTGGTTCTTTTCAATTCGTTAAAGTTTTGGTTGTGCGGACTGTTAATAGAGGGATAAAATTGATAAGACAATATTACAAATATCTGGTTTAGGATATAGGATATATTTAGGATATTGGTTGTTTATTAGTACTTATAAATCACATATTAATGGCTTAATTTTCATGATCATATTCTACATCCCTTAATCACCCAATACCTAAACTTAACAACTACCTTACTAACTATTAATAAGCAGTAATCAGCAGTTTATTAAGACAAAAGTCACGGTTAATTGTTTGTTAATTGTGAGAACTGCTAAACTAACGTGTGACTTTAAACAAAAAAAAGAAAAAAAAGTAGTTTTGGTTTAAACTGACACGAGGGTGAGTAAACCATGACAGAATTTAAATGTTTGGGTGAACTAACCCTTTAATATTAGGGAAATAGAAAGGTAACACTTTATTTTAGGGTTCAATTCTCACCATTAACTGGTTGCCTATTTTTTGCATTATAACCCTTTCAATTTATGATACACGTTGATGATAAGGTTGATATTGATGTAATATAAACTAGTAAAAACATAATTTAGAATAAGGGTTAGTAGAATAAGTTGACATGTAGTTGCAAAGTCACTTATAGTCAGTAGAGTGTCTGTTGGAGGAGCATCTGAATAAAGTGTATATTAAGCATAAGTATATTACGTATATTAAGTGTCTACTGACACTCTAATGACAGCTAGTTGAAATGTAGTTGCAAAAGTTACTTGTAGTTAGTAGAATGTCTAAAGTGCACCTTCGAAATAAAGTGTTACTGGAAAATGTTCACTTATAGCAGATGATTCTGATTAAAACGACCCCAAACACAGCTATAAATTACACATGGATCTTTAAATAACCCTAAAAAAGCAACATGACATGATACCTTGGATAAAAACATCATATTTTTCCGTACACAAATTTTTTGTACACAAATACTGTCTTACTGTATGTGCCAAAAAATATATATTCTGTAAGATTCTCTGCTGAAATTGCCATAAAAATAATAATTACATTTTCCCAGTTACCAACAAATAATATAATGGCCAGTAACATATCACGCAACTCTATTTAATTTACGATCGAACAAGTTTCTTGTAGGTTTATGCTTAATGTTTTAGGTGTGTGTGTGTGTGTGTGTGTGTGTGTGTGTGTGTTTTCACTTACCCCGACTCCCCCACAGGGCAGCATGACGAACATCCGCTGTGACAGTATGCCTGTTGGATACAGAGTGACGTCAAGCAGATTAACTGTCATTCTAGCAATCGACGTTTGACATTTCCAACCATTTAGTCATTTTGAAAGTCGTTCATATTCGAGTGTTGGCGTGCCTGTGTGTCTTTGCTTTGAAAAATGGGGTGTTGCGCTGGCCAAACTGCAGCTGACTCATATCTATCAGATCAGAGTCATGTGTGTGTGATGATGATGTGTTACCGGCCAGTTTGCGATTGTCCAGTTTGAGGCGGTTGAGTGGATTGGTGCCGTACAGCAGGACGTGTCGCTCCGTGTGGACAGACTGTAACTCTTCTAGGGTGGCCTTTCTTCCTCGAATACTCTGAGGAGGAAGCAAACACATCAAAGAGGGTGAGGGAGACGAAATATTCTCATGCTGCAAACATGGTGTCAGCTGTAGTGACACTGGAGTTATTAAAAGCAAGGCTGTTTCGGGATATTTTGGTGAATTTCCCTCCTTTATTTTAATTTTTTTCAAATTCTTATCAGTATAATTGAATGTCAATAAGGACAGACGCTCCGAAAAGGACTAAAACGGGTGGTCAAAAGTCATTCAAAAGTTCTGTCTGAAGATAAGTCATTATTTAGCGAAAATTTTCAGCTGTTGACGAAATTTCCGCGGATTCACCAAAAATCTTCTTGAGAAAGAATTTAAGGAATGCCTGAAGATAAATTCTAAGAAGTCAGAAGTAAGAATGCGATTCGAGTTCTCAAATATTTTCGTAAAATCATCTTATTATTTTCTTAAGAAGTAAATGGTTTATCTGATTGTATGGAGGTTCTTGTAAAGACTCCCTGATCGAAACACAAAAACACCACAGTTTACCATAACACATATGACAAGCGCTGAAAGTGTTTTCATCGCGACTGTCTAAGCGGCCGCTTTTTTAATGCACAGTGTCATTTAAATGTGTTTTGTTGTACTACTTAATATTTGAAACAGCCAAACAAACTATTAAAACGACATGTTGGAGGGGGTCGTAACTTTCTGAGTTTTATTTACAATGATTTCCAAGAACATTCTTGTCAGGAATTAAAAATCCTTCCCCCTGTTTCACAGACAAGGATTAAGCTAGTCTCAGACTACAATGCATGTTTGAGCTGTTTTAACTGAAAGCAACTTTCACTAACACATCTTAAAATATGACAGTGCCATTGTTTTGTCTCAAGATCACCAGTAATGTGTATTTCTTTTGTAAGGCATGTTTATAAAAGCCACTTAAATGTCCTTATTGATTGAAACCTGGCTTAATCTAAGCCCCGTCTGTGAAACCAGTTCACTGAGCCAATCGGATCGCTTGGCTTGGAGAGCTGATTTCGATGGAGGACTTGATTTCTCATGACACTGATTTGTGAACGAATCTTTAAGACTTGTTTTGCTAACACATTTCCGAATAGCAGCTTAAATTTCAGCCTGTTCCTCACATGAATCAATCATGTACAAACATGCTACTTTTATGGTGCTTTTTGGAGCTTTACAGAACATTGAAGAGGTCTATAAATGTATCTTTTGTCTCCTCTAAAAGCAAAGAGCCACAGGGGGGTGAAGGATTGATGAGAGACTGGCTAAACGGTCCTTTAATGTGGATTAGTTGAAGCAAACATCACGTTAGAATGATAGGACGGATTATTCAGCGCCCCCTTTAGGAAAGGAGAGGAACTGTGAGTACCTCGCACTGGCCCCTGAGGCCCCTCTCCTGCAGGCGGGACCAGATGCTCTGGATTCTCCCAGCATGCTCCGGGTGGCTGCTGTTGTCTCCGCACGTGCACTGGTGCTTCAGCATTTGGGAGTCATACACCAGACCTACACACACACACATTAAGGCGGTGAGGTGTGAGTGAGGACTGAGGAGTGAAGTGTGAGGGGTGTGTGGCGCAGACGCTGTACCCGTGGTGAAGCGTGGTTGGCTCTGGGGCGGCTCTGTGGTCGAGGTCAGAGGCAAGGTTTTGTCCGGCAGCGTCAGCGAGGTGGAGGCGGGGGACGACTGCGTGCGGGACAGCGGCCGGTGCATGCCGCCGAGCATCATGGGTACCGTCAGCGTCTCCATGTGGACTGTCTGTCTGCGCAGTTGCTGGAGTTGTTTTTGCGTTTCCCACAGACGTGACTGCAAAAGAAAGCGTTTTAATCAAAACATGTTTGCACGCACTACTGGGAAGTGCTTCTCTAAACGCATCTGAGATAAATGTCTGTAATAAAATATAATATTCTGTTGGGGAACTATGAAAAAATGATGATATATGACATTAATGGTATTTGATTACACATGACAGAGGTGTAAATTAAAATTTTAAAATATAAAAAGAAGTAGCTATAACTTAAAATAAATTGTACTGCTTTTTTATTGTATCACAGTAATGATTATGTAATGGATAATAATGAGAATGTCATACAAACTCAAAAATAAAACACTGAAACATTTTTTCTAACTTTTTCTATTCATCAGAGAATCCTGAAAAAAATGTATCATGGTTTCCACAAAAATATGAAGTAGCACAACTTTTTTTTTAATATTATTAATAATAAAAAATCTTTCTAGAGCATCAAATCCGCATATCATGATGATTGTGACGTGACGCTGAAGACTGGAGTAATGATGCTGAAAACTCAGCTTCGATCACAGGAATAAATTACATTTTACAATATATTCACATAGAAAGCAGTATTTTAAAATGTTACATTTTAATAATATTGTTAAAATAAGTCTTGGTGAGCATGTGTTTTTGTGAAATTCACCCATAAACAATCATTGGAATGTTTATGGGTGTCATTTTTAATTTTTGGCTGTAACACAAATTATTTTGCCAGAGCTTGTGTGGCGTATTCCTGTTCTGACCTGGTTGAGAATGAGTGTGTGCTGCAGGTTGATGTGCTCCTCCTGATTCTCCATCTCTCGCTGTGACTCGGCCCTGATCCGGCCCTGATGGGCGTCCCCCGCTGACGGCCCCCCCTCCTCCGAGTCCATGTCCTCCGACGGGATCTGCCGCAGACG
The DNA here is from genome assembly GCF_051911475.1 of Siphateles boraxobius. Classification (NCBI taxonomy): domain Eukaryota; kingdom Metazoa; phylum Chordata; class Actinopteri; order Cypriniformes; family Leuciscidae; genus Siphateles; species Siphateles boraxobius. Next base: position 1,295,546 of record NW_027509142.1, read on the forward strand.
AGGCTTCTCGCTGGACTTCGACATGAGCTGGAGGACACACACATCCTTTTGATGTCATTTACTATAGTATGCTGTAGTGTACTGTACTAAAATGCTGAATTCTTCTTCTGATAACACTTTTTAATAAGGTTAAGGGGCCCCCATTTTAACGATCTAAGCGGTGTAAGTGCACTTAGGGCGTGTCCGAATCCACTTTTGCTAGTTTAACGATGGGAAAAATGGTCGGCGCTCCCGGCGCATGGTTTATACGGTGTTGTCCCTTTTCTCTTAATGAGTAATGGGTGTGTTTTGGGCTTTACATTCAATAAACCAATCAGAGTCTCCTCTCCCATTCCCTTTAAAGGGTAAGTTCGGCGTTTTACAAGTAAAGCCCTGTTTTAAGATCGTTTCTGATGAAATCGAACGGTTAAGATGGAAATTTGGACACATGCTGCTGTCCCGAGAATTTTAGGTTTTTGTGTTAGCACCCCCCCCCCCTCCCCCCACCTATACAATGGTTTCATAGGTGCACTGGAACAATCATTCATATAAACGCATTAAACTTTAGTTTACAAAGACGTGAAACTCACCGAGTGGTCTGGGGTGTTCACTGATATGCTCACGCAAAAATCGCTTTAAAAGATGCTTTCCAACATGTGATTTACCATTCGTTGTAAAACTGTGGAACTATTTTTCCAACGCCTCACAACCGCATTCTTCCAAAAACTACGATAAAACCTGTTGGTTTTATCCTAAAAAACCTAAGGGGTGCTAACACAAAAACCTAAAATTCTCGGGACAGCAGCATGTGTCCAAATTTTAATCTTAACCGTTCGATTTCATCAGAAACGATCTTAAAACAGGGCTTTACTTTTAAAACGCCGAACTTTTCCTTTAAAGGGAATGGGAGATGAAACTCTGATTGGTTTATTGAATGTAAAGCCCAAAACACACCCATTACTCATTAAGAGAATAGGGACAACAACTTACCCTTTAAAAGCCAGTTGCGCTCGCGCCATGGAACCGGATCTGCTCGTGCACTAAAGCTCAAGCAAAGCATCTACGGGACATGCCGGATTCACCATATCTTTATGTACACAATAATAATCTTTTACATTGTATCATGTATATTTGTATATTTTATCTTGTACATTATATTTGGTATGGTTGTGTTCTGCTGCTGTAATAAGCAGAGTGTGTGTGTAATAAGCCGAGTGTGTGTGTTATAAGCAGAGTGTACGCACGTTGTGGACCCGCCTATAGTGGCACATTACTAACGCGTTCTTTAAATAACAAAAAAAAATATTGCGCCTTTGACCAACGGAGAAGGTCAAGTTGACCAAAGTCAATGGCGAAATATTTTCTTTGTAATTTAAAGTCTATTTCAGTTCCTCAAAATAGCAACGTGCCAACAATGCGCTTGAACACACTCTCATTTTCAGACCAGATACACAAATAGGCGCAAATACATTTGCTATTTAAACAACATGGCGCAGGACGTAAAAATGATAACTGCGTCGGGCTGAAACTAGCAAAAGACGCTTGCGTCGGGCCTGGCGCCGCAATACGCTTGGTGTATGATAGGGCCCAAGGTCTTTAACATTAGTTATTCTACTAACCTGAATCCTAACAGTGTACTAATACTCTAATGAGAGTTAGTTGACATGTAGTCGCAAAATAACTTCTAGTTAGCAGAACGTCTAAAGTGGACCATCGAAATATCGTGTAACCGTAGTAAATAAGCCGTGTCTGGTGGTCAGTACCTTGCCCAGGTGCGTCTGCTGTTTGAGTCTCTCGAGGAGCTGAGCGCTGTGCTGGAGCAGGTGCGGGTGAAGGGCCCGGGGACTCTGGGGCAGCGGCTCCGAGCGCGTGCGGCTCAGAGGCTTATGAGGACCAGACGCGCTGAACTGCAGAGGAACCGGACCCAGACCTGGAACTGATCACAGGCAAATCTGCTTACAATCTCAGCAGATGAA
>NW_027509142.1:1302500-1342500 GCF_051911475.1 Siphateles boraxobius
GTGACTACCAGTCAAATTTATTCAAATTTGGGACAAAAAATTATTCTGACTTTTATATAACAGATCATGTTTTGCTGAAGTGTTTTTTTTTTTGTTTTTTTTATTGCTAATGTGACCTTTTTACACCACAGACTGAACAAAATGAAGCATTGCTTGGTAACTGGTTCACATACATTGGTATTATCTAATTGTGTACTTAAATTTAACAGCTGACAGACATAATTCAATTATTCAACATAATTCATCTGTGAGAAAGTCTAACAGAAAGATGTACAAAACCAGTGAGATATCAACTGATTGAGTTCTTGTCATATTGTATTACCATTTTCGAAACTATAAACTGTGATAATGTGCGAAATGTTGAAGCTTTTGGTTTGGTTTGTTTTTGGTTTGACTGTATATGTAATGACATTACAGTGGTTCTGAATGGGTCTCAGGTCTGTTCTGGCATCAGGAGAAAAAAAAAATACTAAATGCAAGTCATTAATGCAACTAAGAAAACATGAACCAGAATACATTAAATAAGAGTTTCACGAGGAGAATTATAGGGTGCCGAGAGCATGAAACCATCCAAATTAAATTTCGTTCAATAAACAATTTTGGCACAGTTTTGTGTAAACACTTGATGTCGAAGCGAAATGCGTTAATTCATTACTTTTATATGGAAAGCAACACGTTTGTTACTTTTATTTCACTTGCTCCCATGTTAGTTGGCTGAGGCTCACGCTCATTTGTGGGAGATTTTAAAATTGAAAGTGGTGTTTTTAATGTTGACGTGAGTTTTCCCTGGCACTGTTAGCATGACAGCTAGCCTACACCCCTGTACAGATGTTGTGCAGCTTGCAGTGTTGACAGCTTTGCTGGTTATAATGGGAGCAATGTAGTTTTGTCATCGCATTGCAATTTTCAATCCGATCCAATATTGTTTCTTTCAATATCACTATTCAACGAGGCTGGAATGCTATAGTGAATTATAACCATCTAAGACCGAAATAATCCATATTCGAATCGTTTTATAAACAGAAAAGTAATGCATGTTATATTTTTCAAACATGTAATTTGGGGATTAAATTGTTGTAAAAAAAAGTGTGCTTGATTGTATTGAAAGTGCACTTGTGGTGTACTTCAAATCTATATTTTGAATGAAATGAAAGGTAAAAGTTACACTTTCATGACGGTTTCAGGCAGTGTTGGGAAAGTTCACTTTCTACATGAACTAGTTCAAAGTTCAGTTCACAAATTCTAAAGTGAACTAGTTCAGTTCATAGTTCATACTTAAAAATTTTGAACTAGTTTATAGTTCTTTTTTTCCATATGTTGCTGCGAGCTATTCTCAAAATGACTGCCACAGCGCATATTGAACCACAGACAGCAATTATTTTATCGGCGGGGAAAGTTTGCACAGAAATGTAAGATTTTTCCCATCCTCACCGACCTTGTCATAAAACTCGTTTAAATGATCATACGACGCCTCCTTGCTGTTTTTTGTTTGATGACGCATGCGGCGGTGTGACGCTGGTGGCTGGTGTTGCCAGATTGGGTGTTTTCTCCACTACATATTAAGGCCTGTTTACGGTGTGAACAAAGTTAAACTGAGAGAGCGTGTCGTTCACAGACACCAGAATGAACGAGTTCACAGCAACGTTCATCAGGCAGTAATACAGTTCGTTCAGTTCACCTTCGCCCAAAATATGAACAAGTTCATGAACTATCGTTCAATGAACGCGTTCAGGCACAACACTGGTTTCAGGGGTGAATGATGGCGCTTGCGATACCTTGGTGTTGGCGGGGAGGCCTAGCGTGATGGTGGGCAGACTGGACGGATTCTGCACTGTGAAGTGAGCGAGAGACCCGTCCTGCAACAGCAGCCTCTGAGCCTGAAACACACACACACACACACACACACACACACACACACACACACACACACACACACACACACACACACACACACCGCAGGCACAGATTAAACCGCTATCAGGGAGGAAAATAACACAAAAGTCATGTTATCTAGCATGTGATATATTCTGTTTTAGACCTATGATGGACTTCTATAGACAGAAACCATAGTGACGTCACACGTCTCAGGACACAAAGCTGCTAATATTTTGGTTTATATTATAAAAAAAATAAAAAAAAGTAAAATCAGCTCTGAACACACTTGATGCAAACTCCAACACTTGGATCAGTGATTTCATTCAAATACTACCAGGAAGCAGACCGTAGAGATGTTGTATAATCTAGCATATTTTTGTATTCAATCATTATTAAGCATTTATAATATACATTTGTATATATTTATTTTATTATATATTTTTACATTGATTGTAACAAAGCTTTATTCATCCATATGTTTTATAATATATATTTTTGTATATTTATTTTTGAATATATATTTGAAATTTTTTTGTAGCAAAGCATTATTCATCCATATGTTTTATAATATAATTTATTGTATATTTATTTTATTATATATTTTTACATTTATTGTAGAGAAGCATTATTCATCCATGTTTTATAATATATATATTTTAGATATTTATTTGATTATATACATGTATTATAGCAAAGCATTATTCATGCACATCATGTTTTATAATATATATTTTATACATTTCTTTTATCATATATTTTTTAATTTATTGTAGCAAACCATTATTCGTGCATATCATGTTTTATAATATATATTTTCACATATATTTCATAATATATTTTTAATTTTATTTTATCAAAGCATTATATGTGCATATAACATTTTATAATATAATTTTTCATATTAATTATATTATATATATTTTTATTTATTGCAGCAAAGGATTTTTCGTGCATGTTTTATAATATGTATTTTTCTATATTTATTTTATGATATACTTTTAAAGCATTATTTGTGCATATAAATTACAGCTACCTTTATATTTGATGTTGATTTGTTTTATACTTATCAGCCATAAGTGAAATTTCACTTGAGAATGTTTTTCAATGAATAAATGCAAATTAAGTATTAATGATACTCTGTTGAAAAATGCCGTCATAAAGCTAAATAATTTCCATTGGAGAAATATCGTCTCCTAACAGAAAATCTGCGTGCGTGATCAGCTCTTGCGTGCGAGCGGACGGGGTTCCCGCGTGCGGCCCATCAGAGACTCCTGCATTTATGCGTGGAGTAATAAAGCGAGGAGGAGGCTGTGGATGGAAACGGGAGATTGGGTGTCCTGGCAGCTGCCTGCAGCTGTCCTTCTCCAGTGTCTTTGTTTAAAACATGTCATTATGCCAAAGGGCGGCGCAAACCTCCTGAAACAAGCCTTGTCGAGCACAAACAACTCCCACCAGAGCAATATTAAAGAACTGTCCCATCATGCCTCGGTGTGCGTGGGTGTGTGTGTGTGTGTGTGTTCGGCTGGGAGTTTGTCCTCTCTGCAACAGATTATATTTTTGAAAAAAGGGAGAAGCTAACTTCACTTAATTATTACATAATGAATCATTTTCCATAATTGTTTGGATCTGCAATTGCATTACCAGGACGTCCCATTACAGGGGAGGCGAGATGCACCTGAGAAGCTCTGCTGAGGAGTGTGTTTGGGGAGTGTTACCTCATGGCACAGGCTGGCGGCAGCGGGCAGCGCACCGTTCTCGTTGGGAAGGCTGTCGTTCGGAGAGCTGCAGCCCGACACTGGAGTGCTACTGCTGCTGGGGGACGAGTCTGAGGAACACACACATGCATTACACGTTTTACTTTAGTCACTTTTTAGTTACTTTAGTCACTCTTCACACACTGAGATGGACAGCAGTCTAAAGGACAGATCTACTAAACAGGGCAAATTAGCATGAGTGGTCAATCCCAAAAAAGCGCCGATGGGAGCGGAAAGTTCTGCGCGTGATCTACTGACAAAGTCCTGTCAAGCGCAAAATGGGTGAAGACGTGCTTTTTGGGGCAGTAAATATTGGCGCAAATACCAGTAAATTCACTACTGTGTACTTAATTCATTTAAAGTCCCCCTGTAGTCAGCCATTTTATCCCTTAAAGGGATAGTTCACCCAAACATGATAATTCTGTCAGTATTTACTCTCCCTCATGTTGTTCAACTCCGTAAGACCTTCGTTCATCTTCGGAACACGAATTAAGATATTTTTGATGAAATCTGAGAGCTGGATCACTCCTCCATAGGATTCAAAAGGATTGAAACTTGCCGGCCTCGAAAAGTTATTAAAGACATCGTTAAAATAGTCCAAGTGACTACAGTGGCTCAATCTTAAGTTTATCAAGCGACGAGAATACTTTTTGTGCGCAAAAACAAACAAAAATAACGACTTTATTTCAACTATTCATTTCCTTCTCTTTGGGCCTCTAGTCAGTTAACTAAGTGTAACTGCATAGAGCTACGTTACACGTAGGCTCACTATTGGCCGACGCTGGTCATGTGTGTGATGCGTGTGACGTACAATAACAGAAGATTACGCTGTTTTTGAGACTGTCTTTGGTTCACTGCAGTTTTAAGGAGAAAATACTCAGCAATGCTGTTGCACATGGTTTGTCTTAAAGCATATTAAAAACACCACATAAACAACATTAAAACCTTGATTTTCACAACAGGGGGATTTTAAATACTGTTCACTCACATTTTGCATCTGAAAGGGAAACTCCTACAAACGCATAAGAAATAATGTCAGCTGCAAGACTGTGTTTGTGTGGTGAAAACCTTTATGGAAGAATGAGTTGATTTGAGACATGAATGAAGTGTTTTGGTAGTTTTAGTGGATTTTGAATGTGAAATGAAATGCTGTGCCGAGCTGTAAGAACTGTGTGAAGAGTTGGGAATAAGTGACCTGAGTGTTGAGAAATACGTCCTGGTCCTGGTGAAAACATATGAATATAACTATGCCTCGATGGCAGCAGGTCTGCATGAGAACATGGTGGTTAAGTTACCCAGAGCATCAGGGCCGCGGTGCTTGACGGTGGGCGGCGCGCTCTCTTTGCGGGTCAGCGGACTCTTCCGGGTGTTCAGGTGCTTCTTTAACTTATGCTTCACCTTCAGGTTGGGCTCTGATCCTGCGAAACAAGAAAGAACAACAAAAAACCATAAAGGATGACAAACTTTGTGTTGTAAAGTAGTCTGTCAACTAGCTCATCTACTGTACTTCTGCAGGCTCAATTGTTGTTTGTTTGTTCAATAAACATGATTTTTCTTTTACTTTGAGGGACAATGTGTTGTGTCACTGCGCTGTTTAAAAGAAGCAATTTATGATACAAATAACAAATAACATCCCAGCGTATACAGCACCATCAATTAAAGCTGCGTAACCACGACAAACAACCAGCTATGTGTTCACAGAAAACCTGTGGCTTATAAAAACTGCCTAGCAACACCTGAGATTTAAAGTAGATTGTTTGAGAGTCAACACAAATAAGCCAAATAAGAAAACTTGACATTAGGCACGGGTCATTTTGGGTAACTAGTTGCGCAACAGCCGACTAGTGAGTATAGCATGCTATCGTTGCGTCTGTTAGCATCTGTATATCTCATCAAACGTCTCAGGACTTTAATCGTGTGAGAACCAATGAGATTTCTACTGACGCGTCAAGCAAGGATGTTTGAGCCTTTGGTTTTGTATATTTGATGTGCTCTATGTATTTGCATTGATGAATGTTTATATGTGAACAAAAGCCTAAATTAAACCTTTTCATCATATAAATGGATTGTGCCTCTTCAGAAGACTTGGACTAAGCCACTTGATTGATATGGATTACTTGCGATCTCTTTATTGACTGTTTTAGAGGGATAGACGACTTCATAAATGTAGGAACAGAAATCTTTCAGATTTCATTAGAAAAATCTTTATTTGGGTGAACTATCCCTTTAATACCAACTAGTCCACTACACATTCAAATGACCCACCAATTGGTTGATTTTCCATTTAGAGGTAGTTTTGCACATCCCTGTTGACCTATAACTATTTATATGCAAATGTAGCATCTACTTCCTTTGATCACACAGATACAGCTCAATGCTTTTGTTGCTGGTTCAGAAAAGACAAAGGAATTCCCAAATCTCTTCTCTACTTCCTACTAATTGTTTTAGTCGTTTTAAAAACACACTTTCACCATCAGCCTTAAGTTCTGGCAGAGGACATGTTGAAAACCATAACTCCACAGCTGGATTTACTCAACTTCACCAGTACATGACATTGTTCTGCGCAGCATCTTGTGGTTATCATGATAAATGTTTGACTATCGAGCACAAAGTGATCCTGACTGACGGCACCGAACTGATATGAAGTGGACAGGTCAAGTGTTTGGAAACTCTCTCAAGGACTACTTGAAAACTTCTGCAAAATGTTCTGTTCTACAATGAAAACTGAATGATAGTCACAATAAAACTTTTATTTTTCCTAAAGAAAATGTGAGTGGTGTTTGCCAGTGGAAGGTTGTTGCGATTGGTTGCTATGTGATACTATGCGGTTACTAACGTGTTTGAATGCTCTTCAATGCGTTTCAGAGTGTAATACCTCAGGCCTGTTCACAACAAGACGATTATTCTGTGCAAAACTTTGGTGCGATAAACAACTTTATAACAGCTGATAATGCATCTGTTCAGACCGACACAAACATTATTTATGCCGTCAGTGTGACAGATTTTTTCGCGACAGAGGTGTTATAAAGGAGCTATATTCCATCGCACTGTGAAGAAGATTGGCCAGCCAATGAGATTCATGCTTTTGGTCACATGACCAGAGCTGCTGCTGTTAGATAAAACTATGACTAGTTTGTTAAAGTTAACAGACTATTTTGCTAAGCGAGAAAGAATCCAGAACTGGGGTTTTTCTGCTTTTCCATAAGCGCCACCTACTGTCAGGGAGTGAGTTTGCATTTTATTTCAGACCTTCTTCCGTTTTATTACGCATCGATTTGGACAGACAAATCACATTCAAAAACCAGACTCAATTTGTGTTGGTGTGGACAGGCCTTTTACAGTTATGGGTTTAGAGAAAATCCTTAAACCTAAGAATGGGCAATTATTACATTGTTGATTGCTTTAGCATTAATAAATAAGCTAAAAAAAACTAAATCTAAACCACAAATTAAACAAATTGCAGAACAAAGATTTTTGAGTATAAAGCCCAAAGTATTCTGCAGTTTTTATCAAGCGGAAACATTCTGGTCTCTCTCTTGAATCTAACACGGAAGTGTCTTAAACTGCAATTCATCGACCGGCCGCTAGAGGCAGGCTCCAAAAGAGAGTCAATCATAATAAACCCCTCAAGTTAATATGCCCAACTTTACAGCAGAAAAAAATATGTTTACAGCCTGGTGCAAATAGTGGTTTTGGTCTATATAGCTAATTTTGCCCTTCATGACAACTGTGAGGCGGGTGAATCTTTTTATAACTCATCCGTTTAAATGATATTAAGCCTTAAAGTTCTGCATAATTAAGGGCGTGGCCACTTGACTGACAGGTGGATTGCTCTGCTGTCACTACTAGCCGTTTGTCTGCTGTCTGTTAGCGTCACGTCACCTCAGCTAATCGTCTCTTTGCCCGTTTCCGGTTATCCGGGAGTGACGCTGGCGACCAAGATGGCGACCGTCTGCTCCGCCCACTTTAGGCTTCAAAATCAGTCTTCAAAAACCTACGGGTGACATCATGGACACTACATAGATATTTTTTTACAGTCTATGGTTTTTACGCGTCTGCGAGGGTCCACTTACAGTGCGCATTTCATCACCTGAATAGAACAGATTTTTTTAAGTGACAATTTTTGTAACCGCACATACTTTGTACACACTGGTGGCACATGTGCATTGGATTTGTTTCAGTAATCAGTTTTCCAAAAGATAGCAACACTGGCCCGGGACGTTGTTTCACAGTAGAAAACAACACTAAACAACAACAACAAAATACCAGAGACTGCAACAGACGTCCACATCGACAGGCGCTTGTGTGAGGGGGAGAGACGCAACTTTAGTTTATAGGAATACAAAGACATTTTTATCGGTCATAACCTCTGGAGAAAAATAGCGAAGACACTGATCAAATATGCAACTTTCTAGAGAACATGCGTTCGCGCACACTATCAAATGGAGAACGGAGCATACGCTAGGCTAGACTATGCGTAAAAAAACAAGTATACTTTGGGCTTTACTGGACGTCCAGTCATAGTTATTATGCGATAATGGCTGGGGAGTGTTCTCGTCTTTCAGAGGTAAATGAGAGGCTTAAGCAAGGCCTTGTTAACAGCGTGCTGCCTGGAGCCAGAGCGAGGCGCTGGGAGTGTGTTTGATCAAGGCAGCGGCGCTGGAATGCTTCCACACACACACACAGACACACACACACACACACACACACACCTGCTGAACGACCAGCCCTGTTCTCCTGCTCTCAGGTGTGTGTTTGTGATCTGTATGTAGATGGTGATGTCATGCTTTGATGAATGAGCTCTCATGTGTGTGTGTGTATGTTGGAGGGTGACGTACGTGCTCGTCTCAGGTTCGTCGGTTCGTCGGATCCTTCTGTGTGAGTTGGTTTAGGGGACGGCAGGAGCGGCTGTAGGGGAGCGCTGGGATCTGGAACCAACTCCCTGTCAGAACACAAAAGGTGAAAATAAGCACATGGATCTGTGCACATGTGCACTTCAACTGCTGTGGGCGGCAATGAGAGTGGCTTCTAACCGGTAGGCCACTGATGCGGTGCTCAGGGGGTTGGAGTTCGTCCTCTCCAGGACCGCTTGCTTCTGTTTCTTTAGAATCACTTGCGCTAGTTTCTGCTTCACCAACGCACTGGCCACAGCACCTGTCAATCAACACAAACAGCCAATGAAATGACAATGTTTCACTCAATTGGTTTTAACGAAGCTGCATTGCAAAAAAAAAAAAAAAAAGTGTAAAAAGTGTCAAGACATTTGTCAGGTGTTTATTTATTTGATTTTTAAAATAATAAAACATAATTGAAATATAATTTATTTTAATACTTTTAGAGAGTTTATCCCTCAATCAATACAACCAGCCAATTAAATAATGCCAAAACACTTTTTTTCTAAAGTGGCAATGCAAAAAAAAAGTCTGTTTATGAGTCTCAGGTATACTGTTTTAATTGTATTTTATTTTTTATTTTTATTAATTTAATTTATTTTTTCTTTTCTTTTTTACAAGTCTTTATTTTATTTTATTCCTTTAGTTAGTTAGTTAGTATTTTAGTTTAGTTTAATTTAGTTTGCCCTGGACTAAGTCATTTTATGTAACTAAAGTAAGTAAATTTATTTTTGACTAATATTTAATATTTTTAGAGAATGTTCCCCTCAATCAAGCCAATGAAATCATCCCAAACCACTATTTTTTTTTTAAAAAAGAGAAAGAGTTCGAGGAATACTATTTTAATCGATTGTATTGCTTATATTTCTTATAGCAATAATTAATTATAATAATAATTCATATACATTTATGTAGCGCTTTTCTCTGCGTTAATTAATTAATCTTGATTTTATTGTTTTATTTAATTTTTAATTTAATTTAATTTAATTTAATTTCTTTATTCTATATTTTATTTTACTTTATATTTTATTTAATATACAGTATTTTAATTTAGTTTAGTTGGCTCTGGACTAGGCCATTATTAAAAAAAGCCATAACTAGTCACTGAACCGTTTTAAAATGGCAGTTTTCTCTGCCAGCGCTGTTTCTGTGAGCGTGGTTCAGTTGTTTTGTGAAGCTGTGTGTCCGAGGTTGCTCTGGGGTCGAGGGAAGGAAACTGTATGTTGATTCAGTGCCTCCCTGTCCTTCCAGGCCGGCCACGTCAGAGTGGCTCTGACCAATAAGGTCAATATTGACACGGTTACAGTTTGCACAACTCAATTTAATTTTACTTCTCTGCAGCTACTTTCTCTCACAACAATCTTATCAACTGTGATAAAAGCCTCGAGCTGCAGTGATTTATCACCAGCGAGAGACACCTGTGTGACGCCTACACACCTCTGATTGAGACTGACTGCAGGATATGCAGAAACGTGTTTTGAGAGAGTAATTGATCGTGATAATACATTTGATTAGACTTTACAAGAACAGTATTGGGTGTTGCAACAAATCATTCTCTGCTTACTGGACAGTTTATCAGCAAACCTGGTGGTAGTAGGTTTCACACTCCAGATGTTGTTTAACTCTAACAGTGTAACGTGACTCAAAAGGAAAATGAATGCATGCTCTCATTCAATGAAAAATAAACAACAACAAAAGTGGTATTAATGTTTTGCCCGTGTGACCAAGCGCTGCAACATGACACAACTCTGGAATGACAAGACTGTAATGATGACAATGGAGTAATTCTACCACACACACACACACACACACACACACACGCACACACGCACGCACGCACACACACACACACAAACACACACACACGGTACTATATGGCATGGTCTGGTATGATCTGGTACTGTATGGTCTGGTACTGTATGGTCTGGTCTGGTACTGTACTGGATGGCATGGTCTGGTATGGTCTGGTACTGGATGGTCTGGTCTGGTACTGTATGGCATGGTCTGGTATGGTCTGGTACTGTATGGTCTGGTACTGGATGGTCTGGTCTGGTACTGTATGGCATGGTCTGGTATGTTGTGGTACTGTATGGTCTGGTCTGGTACTGTATGGTCTGGTACTGTATGGCATGGTCTGGTATGGTCTGGTACTGGATGGTCTGGTCTGGTACTGTATGGTCTGGTACTGGATGGTCTGGTCTGGTACTGTATGGCATGGTCTGGTATGATCTGGTACTGTATGGTCTGGTCTGGTACTGTATGGTCTGGTACTGGATGGTCTGGTCTGGTACTGTATGGCATGGTCTGGTATGTTGTGGTACTGTATGGTCTGGTCTGGTACTGGATGGCATGGTCTGGTATGGTCTGGTACTGGATGGTCTGGTCTGGTACTGTATGGCATGGTCTGGTATGGTCTGGTAGTGTATGGTCTGGTACTGTATGGCATGGTCTGGTATGATCTGGTACTGTATGGTCTGGTCTGGTACTCTATGGCGTGGTCTGGTACTGGATTGTATCGCAGGATCTGTAATTGCTGTAACTGGCAGGTCACCAGCAGCAGTGTGACAGTAAATCACCTTTATAGAACAACAGGGTTCCCATGTTCAGAGACGAAACTCCTCCCATGTGTTTTCAACCACAAAGTTTTGTTTTTACTCTCAGAGTCATTTCCTGAAAAAGCCGTGGCCCTGTTTTAGTTGAGGTATTATTAAAGACGGCATTGGCGTAACATAATAAAGCTTTTCTCAGTGAAATTGATACATTCCCTGAAATTAAAACTGAATATCTCTAAACTGTTTGTTCAACCTCCACATCATCTAGTCACTTGTCATTTGTCCATTGTTTGGCACAATCCATTCATGCGATTTATTTTGTACAATTGTCTGCTTTTTCCCACATTACTAATTGCTTATGTCATGTTGATCAAAATATATCATCCAGACATCTAGGCATTACTGGCTGAACACAAGCTACTTGTGCACTGTACACCTCTTAGATGCTTCTTAGCTGAAGGACTGTGACAAACTAAACACTTTCTTGAGGGTAAAGATGCACATTAGTCACATTTGAGTGATCAATAGTCTTAAGTGCTTAATTTTAAAGGCATCTCATTCATGAAATGACATGGACTTCAGAAACTCATAGTGAAAAACAGAAACACTTTCTATCATGCTAATCAACGTAACCCCAACCCTAGCCTAGCATAATATGTGTAGTCTCTCTGTGTAGGCATTCTTATAAAGCAGTGTTGCTATGTAAGTACACAGTAAGTCTGTGTCACTCACTCTGTTGACTCTTGTCCTTGTGTTTGAGTTGCTGTAGCTGTTGTTTGGCTTGTTCCTGGTCTCGTAGATGCTGCTCCATATTATACTGCTACAAAAAGAGAATAACATCATAATTATACATATTAATGCTAACTAGCTTATAAAGTTCATTAAGTGCCCAGTATGTATATAAATTGGGACTTATTCAAATTAGTTTAATTCATCTATTTGTGCATGAACTATATATAGTTTCAGCTATACAGAAATTCATCGTTTTCTATTTTGTGAAAAAAGGTACAAGAGTAAATATTTTAGAAGGCATCATATTCTGTTTTAAAGGGTAACTTTTATGCTTTTTACAAGTTCAACTTTCTTTAGTGTGTAATGTTGCTGTTTAGCTTGACAAAGTAACAAAGTCCCTCCAGCCCAAACTTGAAATGACTGGTTGATGATAATTATGTTCCAGCACCAACAAGAAAGTCGATTGTGATAGGAATGTGTGCTATTAGGCTAAATCACATTAAGGGAGGCGCTATTTAAATCAGTGTATGACTGGATGTAATTGAAGGGGTTAAACGGCAGTGGTCTCAGAGGTATTTGTGTCACATGACCTGTACCTGTATGTGCTGCAGCTGCGACTGGCTGTACTGGGAGCAGTGCTGCGCACTGAAGGGGCCGATCAGCAGAGGGGGGTGCAGGGGGGACAGGAAGGCCGTGTCCGAACCTGGACGCACCAGACGCTCGCCTACACGCAGGTCCATGGGGACGGGGCCCGTGGGACGAGACAGTGACTCTTCTGGATGGACAGAAACACACACGCGCATTTATTATTATAATGTTTTAATATAAAAAAAAAGTACAATTATGACGAAAGACCTACACGAATAGGAGAAACATAAGATAAATATTATTACAATTTAAAATAAGTATGTTGTAAAATGATATTTATTCCTGTGATCGAATCTGAATTTTCAGCATCATTACTTAAGTGTCACATGATCCTCCAGAAATCATTCTAATATGATGATTTGATGAAACATTTATGGTTTCAACAAGTGTTGAAAATATTTGTGCTGATTAATATTTTTTGTGTAAACTAAACGTTTTTTTCAAGATACTTTGGTGAATAGAAAGTTCAAAAGAACAGTATTTATATGAAACAGACACTTTTGGAAACTTTTGTCTTTATTGTCAGTTTAATGCATCCTTGGTGAAGTATATTTTAGGATGCTTATTATTTGCATTGTGACAATACTTTCATGACAATTAAGCACATCCCACACAATTCTCATTACCATAATTTTGCTTTTAGTTTTTTGTACTTTTTTTAATATGCGTGTCTTCTAAAATAAAGTAACACAAAGATATTTATCCATAACACAATCGTTTAATGTTCTAATTAATGATAACACACATAAATGTCACACAATGGAAAAAGGCCTCTTTTCATAAAATGTAGTCCTTGCATCATAACTACCCCCCGGTCACCCTCCATATCAAAACAATGACAGGACATTTCCATTGGTGGGAGAGGGAAGAAGATGAAAATGCAGGAGAAGAGAAGAGAAGGAGAGAAGGAGAGAGAGAGAGAGAGAGAGAGAGAGAGAGAGAGAGAGAGAGAGTGAGAGAAAGAGAGAGATGTGTGTATTAGTGCAAGTGCATGTTCCCCTTACGGCTCATTCCACAGAGATATAAAGTCGGCCTGATTTCCATAACTTTTACATGCAGCTTTAAGAATATTTGCATGATACCTGTGACTTAATGGGACGCAATGCCTCACCCTTCCATCAAGCTCTCTTACAGAGACCAGACAGGAAAATCACAAGCACACTCACAAAAACCATCCGTGTGCATGTAGGTTTCTGCATATCTGGGCTACCACAGCTCTGATGTCACTCATGCAGCTCTGGCATATTGCCCAGGTAAAACCAGAGCATGTTTATGAATGCGCTCGACAAGTTTCTGATCTGAAGAGTTAAGCAAGCACTTCAACCATAGAGTTTTCAGTATTTCCCAACTCTTTCCCACTTATTTCCAATAACGACTCCCCAAAATAGCTGTGAGACAGATAATACAAAATATTCTCACACTCGCAAGATCTAGTGCCTCAGAAATTGTGACTCATGCCCTTTTGCCGCCCCATAGCACATATACCATTGTGTTCCTGTGAATTGTGACTGCTTTGTCACCTTTATTCTGACACAAATCTCCAAACAAAAAGGCTTTCTACAGCAGACCAATGAGCAGTGTGGAAAATGACTCACGAATGACTTCAACCGGTGAGGAACAATATGTACCTCTGAGCTGCTGTGTTATGCAAGAGGAAGAACCTGAGAAACAGAATCAGAAATGTGATCAAAGAGATATATCAGCCGATATATCATGATATATCAGCCGATATTTGCCATTTTTTAATTATCACATATTCAATGAGGTTTTCTGTTTGGCTGATGTGACGGAAGCGAGACTTTTATTTTGACAGCACAGTTTGTAGTCCTTGATGTCAAACTATGATGCTCTATTGGTGCGTTCAAGTCATAGGCCTATAAAAAAAGGTTGTATTTAAGAGTTGAACGCACATGAATGCCACCACAAAGTTGTAAGTACGAGTGGAAAGCTCAGGATTTTATTTAAGCCCTGATGTTTACGTGTTTGAGGCGTGCCAGTGAGAAACGTGGAGAAATACCACAATATGTATAGTTCTTAATTTTCTGGAAGTAGAGTGTAAAACCCTTGCTGTATTTTTGTGTTGGTAGTAAAGAGAAGGTACACCACCATTTTGCTCTGACTAAGTGTGTATATATATATATATATATATATATATATATATATATATATATATATATATATATATATATGTATATATATATATTATAATGTTCCATCGGCCACCTTGCTCTGTAAGATATCGGCACCAGCCATCAAAAAAACAATATCGCCTTACTACTAGTTAAGACGAGAAAACAGAGTGCCGTGTGAACGGCCAGAAGTGACCCGCTAGAGATGTTTACATGATGAGGGATGTCCTGACATGTTCTGACACAGTCCAGGATCTCCTCAGCCCCTTTTTAGGATCTTGAAATGGAGAAGAGGAACATCTTGGCACCGCAGCCCTGGATGCCAAACATGTTTTGGGTTCTTGCTTCCCTGAGCTCTCAACATATTCCCACCCAGACGTGTACAAGATCCGCAGAGCTCTACTGTATTCCAGGAAATAACACGACTCCCACATTTTTTTCCCCCTCAGCGTTCCCTTCCCTGATAACAGAACATTTTATATATTCCACCCTGGATTATTCCAGCTTTCAGCATTGCATGGCATTTGGAGAAATGACCTGTCGGCCCAACGCTGACAGATCCAGGAAAGGAACTCAAACTCCCAGAGGGAAAAGAGAAGGAATTGAGCAACATGGTGTTTTCCGACCTTTAGAGTGCTACGGATATGAATATTCTTACAAAAAAGTACTATACTAATATTATGGTACTCTTGGAAGGAATACTATAGTATATGAATATGGTAATCATTCAGAACCAAATACCTGTTATGGTCATTTATAGTACAATACATACAGTTCAATCATGACAACTCTCAAAAATGTGAATTAAACAGCATTTGTTGATAAGAATGGAATGTACAAAGGCGTTGTCTTGGCGGACTAGATCTGCTGCGCTGCTGGCATGAGTGAAGGCTACTGTCAAAACATGCACATAAATACAGGGAATAGCATTCAAGCTGCTGCAAGGAAAGCGGAGAGGGAGAATCCCGAGCAGATTTAGGCAGGTGGTGCTGGGGAAGGTGGAGGGCTTGGATAAAACACATACAGCGCTGCATTGAGTTGAGCCAGTTCAGGATGGAAATAAAAAGGTTACATAGATAGAACAAACAGGGGTGTGTTTCCTAAAGCCAACTATGGTCACAAGTTCTGTCATAACCTATAGACCCCTTTTCAGTTGGTAAACATGGTCTAGAACTATGTGATGAATGGTCATGTACAAGACTTGTGTGGTACGATCCGCAGTTCTGCCTAGCCAGCGCCAAGAAGACGACAATGTAAGAAGTGACATTACGGTGCAATTTTAATGATGTGAATATTTTCTAGAAATAAAAATTCCAGATACAGCATATTAATTTTTCATTGATTATTGCACCCAACAACACAACAAGATGACATTTAATAATAATAATAACAATTTAAGCTCCTTATTATGTAGCCGAATCTGTGCTGGATTGTATTGGCCGTCTGCAGTTTTCCCTTTGTTTTGCCTCCAGCTAGCGCCGTGACGTAACTGTGACGTCGGCTCGAAATTGGTCTATAGAGTTCAATGGAAATTGCGATCATACTTGGCCAGCAATGCTTTAAGAGAACCAATCAGCTGTTTGGAAGAGTTTCATGACTGAACTATGTATGTAACATAAATAATGCATGAACAAATGTGTGTGTGTGTGTGTGTGTGTGTGTGTGTGTGTGTGTGTGTGTGTGTGTGTGTGTGTGTGTGTGTGTGTGTGTGTGCGTGTGTGTGTAAGCATTTTTTGGTACTCCTACACAGAAAGCCAAACAATAGTATCTGAGTCAACTCAACAGAAACAGGCCAACAGATACACTAATAGAAGTGACAGACAAGCAGATGTGCAGTGGAATGCACACAAAAATGTGTGTGTGTGTGTGTGTGTGTGTGTGTGTGTGTGTGTGTGTGTGTGTGTGTGTGTGTGTGTGTGTGTGTGTGTGTGTGTGTGTGTGTGTGTGAGGGGCATCTTCCTTCAAGTGCAACTGTGTGTCTGCAGGAAAATATGTGTAAGTATGAATCTGCTTCAGAGGAAACTGTGAGTTGGTGAACATAAGCGTAAGACTGACTGCAAACGAAACTGGTTGTCAAATGATAAAAAATTAATTGTTAAATGTTGAATCTGCAACAAATACTTGAGTTTATTCGTCAATATAGTCTGGGGTTAGACAGAGTTTGTCTTTTTTAAATAAATGAATATGTTTATTGAGCAAAAATACAATAAATTGATAAAAAATGACAGTAAAGACATTTATAATGATTTCTATTTCAAATAAATGCTGTTCTTTTTAACTTTCTATTCATCAAATAATTCCTTGAGCATCAAATCATCATATTAGAATGATTTCTGAAGGACCATGTGACACTGAAGAGTAATGAGTAATGAGTTCAGGTTTGATCACAGGAATAATTTTTTTTTTTTTTAAAAGATCAAATAAATCTTATTTTAACTTATGAAACGCAGTGTACCATGGTAATGCCATTTTATTCTCTAAAACATCTTGGGATATAAAAGTACCATGGTATTAAAGGACCATAGCAGTTTAAGGCTAATTGCTGGAAAAGTATTACATTTCTTGAAATAAGGTCTCTATGATATTCTGGTCTCTGTATACGTCTCGTGTCCCTCAAGGGGCTTTTTTATATCGGTTTTATTATCTAATACTAATAGTGATATTATTGGTAAATAATTATTTTTAGAACAAGGCACCATTCAAACTATGATGTAGGACACTTGATGCACACTTTCTGATTGCACTTGATAACTTCCTGTAGTTGCCAAATCATTATGCAGTGAGGAAGAAACGCTGGCACATCAGAGATAATTGTAGGTATTTGGTGTGCAATATCTCACTAGTTCATGCAATGAATGCAAAACATAAAATGTGAAGGAGTTGTCGAGACTCTTAAATAGTTTTTCAGCGGTTCTCTTCAACATCATTAGATCAGACAATCCCTTTGCTTGTTTACTGTACAGGCGTCTTGGATTGATTACAGAGAACTTTGACAATTAAAGACGTTCTAGATGTTATATTATCAGTTCTTCGGTTCAATGCATTGTTTGGGTTGATTAAACACATTTTCTAAAGAGCTAGCTCTTAAAAGTCCTTGCTTAAAGTTCTGTGTTGAACTGAAAAATGGTGTTTGCCTGTGCTAAACATGCCACTATGATGCCAGGGTGTTGTCAGGCAGTTGCTAAGGTGTTTAAAGTGCATAACTATTCCAGGCAGTTGCTATGAGAGATCACTAGGTGTTTATTTACTGGCTCAAGTCAAAAGAGCAAACCAAGTCTGGCTCATGTTCCTTTTGAATGTAAGTCTCCTGGATTTTGACCAGTCTCTCCTCAAAAGAAATGGTGTAAGACAAGTAATAAATGCTTAACTTGGTGTATTGTCACAGCAGTGACTATCAGACATTTATTTCCGACAGAAAAAACACAAGTTCCAGTATGTAACACACTCCCGCTTCCAGCACTCTCACACCCCGACCTGTTCGACCAGCACAACCAGTTAAAGGCCTCTCTCTCAACAAGCACTCACTGTACGACAAGCGGTGTGTGTGTGTGCTGTTATAATCAGATGCTGACTAACTTCAGAACCTCTATGGATCATAAATAACTCTTACAGGTGAAATAAAGTGTGACTTGCTCTATAGAGCAACTCAATCTCGTAGTTACACATCAATCAATGGCTTCTGTTCATCTGTCTTTGTCTCTTTATTGTTCTTTGAATTTAAAAGCATGACTAAATGACTAAATATGGCATACATTTAGACATAAACTTATATACGCAATGAAGATGGATTCATTATTCACCTTTCATTTAATAAAATTCTCTTTTAGTCCGTGTATAGTCACCAAAATGAGACCGGCCTCTATGGGATATGGAAAACCCTTACAATGTGGAAACCATAGTTTCCGCCAAAATAACAAAATTCAACAAAATTATTGTAACCACACTGAAATAAAAAACAAAAAAAAACAATGAATGATGTTTTTTAAAGCAGATACAGAACCGTGCCATAACCAGGCACAATGTGCTAAAAGGATAAAAGTCTGCCCAAATATGATTATCTGTGTATCCCACTGGAATCCAATCTAAAATTACTGACTGTCTGCAGTGTATAGCAACTCTTCAGATCTGATTTGTGTGTCAATGTCAATGTCTTTAATTTCCAGAATATCTGCATTTGCAATGACGTTGTGATGAATGCGCCAAAAACATGGAGGGGTTTGCAATACAGATGTTGTATTATTTGACGATGTGTAGCCGTAACATCTCCGTTATAACTCGTCACGCACTTTGCAACACAACCTTGCAACAACACAACCAGAATGACAACGTCTGACGTTTACACATTACATGGCATGAGAAAGTGACATAAACCACAAGAAATCCAAATCAGAGCGGTCAGACTGGAACGGGTTCCCAGAAATGAATGATTTCAAACCAGAAATGAATGGATCTCGAAATAGATCGCATTTGCATATGAGCTGCGAATGCTCTGCCATTCGTGGACTTACTAATTATTATTAACACTATAAATTGCTTTAAATTAACACTATAAATATTATACCTGCCTGCCTGTCTAACCGACGTGTGATGTCTGTGCGAGCAGAAATACAGGCATTGAGGACATCAAACCATAGCATTCGGACCGTATGCAACGATTGGACGAACATTTTGTGGTCCTAGGACCTCCACAGAAGATATATCTATATGTTTTAACATTTAAACCACTTCTATTATTGATTGCTGTCAGGATGTGAAGAAAGTTTCAACCAGAATAATAAAAAGTGTTTATAAAAAACACCTACCCAATCTTTAAACATCATAGTCTTTATTAAAGTCATCGTCTTTGGCGTGAACGGCCCTTTAGCCTGAATTTGGTAAAAAAGTGGGATAATGTTGGCTTGTCAGTCAGTGCTGCTGAGACACCACTTGACCTTCATGAACGAGTCCGGTCCAAGAACACCAGCTGCATGGTCAGGACGAGTGTGAGCCCCACACACACACACACACACACACGCACACACGCACACGCACACACACACGCACACACACACACACACACACACACACACACACACACACACACACACACACACACACACACACACACACACACACACACACACACACACACACACTGCTGTTGGCAAGCGATGTCGCCTGAGTCACAGCAGAATGGGAAATGGAGAACAATAGGAGGCAAGCTGTCGCTGTAAATTTGGGAGCCTAGAAAAAGAGCCGGTTTGTGTGTTTGTGAGTGTGTGTGCTGATCTGAAAATAACACCAGCCAGCAAAACAGGAAGTGCAGAACGAGTGACATCTGCTTGTACGGGGTCAAACCCCCCCGCCGTGAGATGTTGATGTTAGGCTGCGTAATTGGCATGTTTTCTGGTGTGTATTCTTTTTTATCTCCGATCATTTCAATGCCCACTTTTGTGTGTAATGCTCATCTGACAGCAGAGGAGGGGGCAAATGTGCTACGAACTTCCTCAGGGCATAAACTTCCTTCAAGAAGAGAGGCTTTTTCTCTTGAAACAAGGACTGTTGGACAACCACAAGTTGGATTCTTGAAGGGTCTGATTTGATATGGTAGCTGACGTGGTTCACAGAAGCGAAAGTGGTCATCGTTTGATGTGTATGCGTTGGCTACTTCATCCATGGCATCAGTTTTGTGTGTGAAAGGGTTGTGGTGTGTGTGTATGTGTGTGTCTAAAACCGTACGAAGAACCTGACCTGTCAGAGTATCTGTGCAAGTGCGTGCACTTCAAAGAGATTGAAAACAAGCTCTTACTGCAATGTATTTATCATCAGCTTTAGGAGTGTGTTGAGTGACCACAAACACACACACACACACACACACACACACACACACACACACACACACACACACACACACACACACACACACACAGACACACACACACACACACACACACACACACACACACACACACACACACACACACACACACACACACACACACAGCTGATTTATGGGCCTCTAGAGATATCTACAAAGCTTTCAGGTTGTATGTTCATTATCAGTGGAGATTAAACTCTAAGTGTTCCTTCTTCACTAAACTGCACACTGATGACTTGCAGACAACTTGCCATTTAAATATAATTTAAAGGACTAATATGAGTTAATCAGTTCAACCTAAATTACTCAAATGCTTATTTAACTATTAGAAAATGCTGGTTAACCAGCAGCCAGTAAATGAAATGATGTGGTAGTAATGACTTTTGACTTTCATTTGGTTTTTAAAATGAGCAGTAACCAACAATCATGAAAATATATTGGTAACACTTTACTTATATACCTTATATAAAATTCATTATAAAAGTATTTTTAATGCATTAATTATACCATGTAATGCACCTTATAATGCATTTTTTAAGGTCTCATGAATAATTGTAACCAAAATTATAATATACTTCAGATATAACAAGGAATCTGCAACTAATTATAAAGCATTTCAACTAGTTCCAATTGTTTATGAAAAGATATAATGCTTTACTACGTACATTATGAATACCTTTATATTATAAGTTTGTATTATACATAAAAGGCCTTAAGTAAAGTGTTACCAATGTATTTACTGTAATTCATCAAAAAGGAAATCGTGAAGTGTTTTGGGTTAAACTGTCTGTCAAATGGGGGATATTATTTATAAATATTTATATATACCATTATACTATTTGTAGAAAAAAACAAAAACTTTTTTTGAAGAAGAAGTTTTAGTAATTTTGATTTTCCAGACTAATTATAATGATTTTTTTAACATTTCTATTTATCTTTAATTTATGTTTATTTCAGTTATATTTGTTGTAATTTTAGCGCTTTAACTTATTTTACTTTCAGTTAGCTGTGTAGGCAACATTACTAATTTTCACTTACATTTTTTTTAAGTTTAAATTTTTCATGCAATGTTTTATTTCGTTTCGATTAATGACAACTATTTTTAATAGTCTTAGTTCTAGATTACAATTACAACACTGTTGAAAACCTGTTTAAACAATCATTATTTAAAAATTATTTTATTTTTAAATAACCCCAGAAAACCTGTTCCTCAGGCTAAAGGCTTTTAGCAGCAGGGATATGAGGCTTGATTTACACACATATTTCAGGAAAATGTGTGTAATAATATTGTACTTTGGTGTTACATGCACATGAATCGCAAGGCAGTTGTTTATCAGTGAAACATCAAAAAAGTGTAAAACCAAGTTGCGACATTAACAACAACGCAAATGTATTATTGTTAAGAAATGATGCTTAGATAATGTAAGTGTTTTGTTTTTAAAAAATAATCAACAACATGATTGTCTGAGGTAACAGTTTGTGGGTCACAGATGACATGAGTTTTAAACACAGAATATATCTCGACTAAACTGCCTGAGAAAAGTGTCTGTGAATATCTACTCTCGTGTCGTAGCTCTGACCTCTGTAATGCCATCCATATCTCCTCAGATCCCGGAGATGAAAGCTTTCTCAGTGTGTGTGTGTGTGTGTGTGTTTGGAGGTTCAGAGAGAGCTGGGGGGTATGGGAGTGGGGAGCTGATCTGAAAACCTGACACTCCTGAGAAAGTAACTCAAGAGGACTCCGGTCAGCCGCCAATGGAGCAAGAGAGAGCAAACGCTCGCGTCAAACGAGGGTGTGTGTTAGCTAGTTTATGCGCGGTGACGTTCATTTAATAGCTGGCAGAGTGGGTCTTTGTTGTGTTGAACTACACCACTGGTTACTGAACTGAGATGGCATTTTAGATTTGTACAGACATAGACAAATAAGTTGATTTGATATCCTTTCATTTACACGCACACGGATGCCATCCATAAAACCGCCAACGCAGGTCTGTTTATAGTAGCACATAGTAAGATGCATTTAACATGTTTGGACTGCAATGGAAATGTGTGTTTGGAGTTCAGACTCGCACATGACCTCACCTTATAATAAATTATCATTCAAGATCAAACCTCAGACCACACAAGATTAAGATTTACAGTAGGCCGCGCGAGTACGCTTTGCAAGTGTGGTCCCATAATGTGTGTTACTGTGGCAAAAACAAGCCTCTGTACTTCATAGGGCGATAGAGTTACCTTGTGTTATTAAACAGTGTGATCCTGTATAAATTACCATACTTTAGCTCTTTCCTGACAGTAGTCAGTCTGACAGAGAAAACTGTAAACGTAAAGACTTTAAGCTATTGTTCACTATAGAGCCACTTGGGCAAATGTAATGCGTGCTTGTATTGCATTATGAATTCCATTCTGACCGATTTCATAATGCAATGAACATATTGAGGAGCTAGATGTATTACGCCAGGTTCAGAATACATGATATCAGCCCGGGTTTGGCACAATCCATTTGCCGTGGGGTGTTGTGGTGATTCGCAAACTACAATGGGTATCGGGACGCAAGAATCCATCGCTTTATCTCGTATAGTGTGTCATAGTGGACCAACGCGTGTCTGCAACACCTCACGACGCCCCGGAAGAAAGACTAGCATGTTTAATTTTGTTGGGTCCTCCACAACACGTTCTGTCACATCTGTGGCGTTGACCAATAAGAGCACAGAAGCTCTTCCGTACACAGCTTTCAAACATGCTAGTATTAGCATTAAGCGACTACAACCGTTGTTCGTTGTTTCCACAAGCCAGTCACTAGCCCCGCCTTCTTAATGACATCACGCAAGTCGTTAAAGACGGCAAGCGATGATTGGTCGGGAACCAGCGTGTAATCTGACAGTGACTATCGTAACAGACAAAAATATTGTATAGTCTGAACCGAACTTTATTCAGGGGTCTAGCTGCAACATTAGGGATGGGATAAAAATCGATTCACCGATGCATTGTGATTCTCTCTTTAACGATTCAGATATTTTTTTATTACTTTATTACTTTATATCTGCTTGTTTTTGAGGCTATATTTAGTTAGTTAATCATTCGTAACATAAAATAGTTTTTGTTATTATTTTGAAAATATTTTATAAAGTATTCATAATTTAATTAAAATGCAAAAAAGTCTGTAAACCCATTAAATAATAATAAAAATGTAGATCAAGAACTGTTTTAGAATTGGATCGCGATTCCCAGAATCCCCCCTAATAAACAACCCGTTAGCTAGTTTACCTAACTTCAACAAATTGCTCAGCAAGACTCTCTGAAACCGCTTGCTCCGCCATGACCACATCTGACTTGAAAGAGAAAACCGACCATAATAGTGGAGTAAAAGAAGAAAATATATTCTAATATAGCGCCCCTTGTGGCAAGACTGAGAATGAACATGCACCACAATGTGACGTTAACGTTCATGTACTTGCACTGAGCACACGTTGCAGCTCTAAGATCCATTCACTGCTGGTGTAACCATAGGACTATTAACTGGAAATACAGAACAAGTAAGACTTACAGAGAAACACGGGACGAGACGCTCAAAGTAACCTGATAGTGGCACAACGACACAGCTCAGAGTTTGTACACACACACACACACACACACGCACACACAATATGTAATGTGAATGTGTGTGCTTTAAAATACTCCGCGTGTTCGGGACTATGCAAAATACTTTGGCATGTTCATAAACCTGTTTTCTGAAATACCATTGTATTGTAAGTTGCAAAAAAAAGTCATATTTATATATATTGACACTGAATGTGCAAGAGTTGGCACAGATTATGTGCGAAAACACACTATATGTATGAATTTGTTGCACTAAAGTTGCATGTTTGAGTGTCTGAGACAAAAACCAACATGTGAGGACATTTGGTCCGCTTCAAATCTAAAATGTCAACAGGTTTGTGTGAGGTTCGATTTATTGGAAGGCTTTAGTACATATCTCAGTATGAAAAGCATTGCATTGAAGTCTCTGTCTGTGTGTGTGTGTGTGTGTGTGTGTGTGTGTGTGTGTGTGTGTGTGTGTGTGTGTGTGTGTGTGTGTGTGTGTGTGTGTGTGTGTGTGTGTGTGTGTGTGTGTGTGTGTGTGTGTGTGTCAGGTGTGGAACATAAGCTGATGTATAATGCATCCTGAGTATAATATTCCCACACTGTCTCGACCCAAGTTTCCAAAACTGCTCATGTTCTCTGTCCGATGACCCCTGAGCACCCCCACTTAAACATTCATCAGCAACATGAGCTTCAAAACACCTCAGGACAAAAGATCTGCTTCTCTGCTGTTTCACTCAGCCAGAACGATAACAACTAACAACTGACCAACGCGAGTCATTCATATTCACTGAATCGTTCATGCTTGAAGTCCTATCAGACAGCTCTTTATACCATTACAAGAACATTACGTCCCATCTATGCTGAGTGTCAAGGTGTGTCTAAAGCTAAAATGCTAGCATTATAATCAAGGCAAACACAGTAGCTCAAGTGTTCTCGTTTTGTCATGTCACTCGCCAAAACGTTTTTTTTTGTTTTGTTTTTTGCATTACACTTGCGCTGATTTTTCATTGTTTCATTGTCTTTGATAATTACACATGTTGTGTCCCGCATCTTTTGCAGCCTCTCGATCATAAAGCGGTGTTCTAAAAACATGGCGCTCAAATAAAAAAAAGTTATAAACTTTTAAAAAACACATTTCGAGACTTTTTGGGAGAAAAAAATCAATTCCACTGCTCGCATCTCACAATTTAAAACGCGAAAACACGTTCTGTGGCTGTTTCCTGATTCCTGATTGTTAATCGATACTCATTTATCGACCGAAGCACATTTACTGCTTATCGACGGATCTGAAACACTTTACACAAAACAGAGATACTCACACTGAGAGACGCAACTTACATTGGAATCCACTAGAACTTGGTGCTAGCATGTTGCTAAGCTAGCAATTTTAATAAGCACACATATTAGATAAAAATAGATTTGTATTAGTCTATGGAAGCTTGTTTCTGCTACTTAATAAAAAAAATAAAGAAGTAATTGTGACTTCTTAGAATTGGACTTTGTAACTCGCAACTACGATAAAAATAAGCTTTTTTCCTGCAATTGCAAGTTTATAAATCTTAATTCCGACTTTTTTCTTGCAATTGTTATTTCTCGAGTTTATATCTCACAGTTGACTCATGAACATGAATAAGCATAAAGTGTCCAGACAGGGTTTATGCAAGTTCAGGGCATTCTAACAAAAACTTTGCACGGTCTAGTCATCTCACACAAAAAAATTAAGAATTTCAAGAAAAATATTTAAAAAAAAATAGAATTTCAAGAAAAATAGAAAAGTGGCAATTACCTTTTGTATTTTTTATTCCATGGCGGAAACAAGCTTTCATAAAATGTAAAAAAAAAAAAAAACGTTTAAAATATGAAATAACTGAAAAAAGCTTTTGCGCACACTAAATTGTAGTCTGTAGGAAGCTCATGTTTTGCAACCAGTTACAGTGTTAAAAACGAAAAAAAAATACAAATACCACCAGTTAGTGTAAAAAAAAAACATGAACATGAATAAGCATAAACTGTCCTGACAGGGTTTATGTAAGTTCAAGACATACTAACAAAAACTTTGCACGGTCTAGCCATCTCACAAAAAAAAAAATAGAAGAATTTCAAGAAAAATAGAAAAGTCGAATTTACCTTTTGTATTTTTTTATTCCATGGCGGAAACAAGCTTCCATAAAATGTAAAAAAAAAAAAAAAACTTTGAAAATATGAAATAACTTTGAAAAAAGCTTTTGCGCACACTAAATTGCAGTCTGTAGGAAGCTCATGTTTTGCAACAAGTTACAGTGTTAAAAAGGAAAGAAAAAAAACATACAAATACCACCAGTTAGTGTAAAAAAAAAACATGAACATGAATAAGCATAAAGTGTCCAGACAGGGTTTATGTAAGTCCAAGACATACTAACAAAAACTTTGCATGGTCTAGTCATCATGCAGAGAATAAAAAATATGGCAATCCAGTGTAGGAGGAACAGACAGTCCTCACTGGATGTTAAAGACGCCTCATGCATGCACTTTAGGGCAGCTGTGAAAAAGATGCACCAGATGCACAAACAGGGATGACAAATAAAAAACACATTTCAAATACAAAGAGAAAGAAAAGTAAAATGGCATGGCTGTAAAGAAGACATGCATGGAATGCAGAACACACATTCTTAAAAGAGGCATTTGTTTTTCTTGCACTCTTAAAAATAAATGTTCCAAAGGGTTTTATTTTTTTTGCACCGATGCCATAGTAGAAACATTCTGGTTTCCCACAGAACCTTTTAGTGAAGAGTCCCTTTCTCAGCGTGAAGAATATTGTGGGGTGTGTTCACAGGTTTGGCTCAGATCTGCTGTGAGGAGACGCGGTTCTGATCCGGTCCTGAACTGTCATGGGTTACATCACGACTATGACGAGAAAAACAGGTTTGCTTGAGCATTCGGTCCTTTTTAGGGTCGCATCTTGTGACATTATATCCTGCTTTTGGTTCATTTACATGTCTTTGGTCCGTTCATATTCCAGTCAAACCGCATCAGAGTTAAAATGAATCGATTAAAACGAACTCTGACGCGATTGCTCTGTTAGTGCGGCTCATTTGAAGAAGTGTGAACGCTGTTTTCTGAACCCTGGTGCCACCAAACAAGAGGACCGAGACGCTGAAAAGATGAGTCTTGTTTTGCTTCCAAACAAACTCTGGTATAACTATAGACATTTAAACAAACCAAAAACAGGACACGATGTCACAAGATGCGACCCTAAAAAGGACAAAATGCTCAAGCGAACCTGTTTTTCTCCTCATAGTCGTGATGTTTCCCATCACAGTTGAGTACGGGATCAGAACCGCGTCTCCTCACAGCAGATCTTCATTTCTGTGTGTGATGGAGGGATTCCTGACGCTGTTTTCACTCCTTTACACAAGCTCTTCTCGAGTTCCCAGCTCCTTCATATGTAGGCTACGCACATACGAGTGGATTTACCCCAGTAAAGCTTTGTTTTGGATGTTCGACAATTTCTATCGCAAAGTATACATCATAAAAGCCTTTTTTGTATCTGTAGTTCGCTGTTGAAAATGATAGTGAACGCTAAGTGAACCAGGACTAAATGTATCATTTTTTGGTCCGGACCAAAAGAACCGAACTACAAGTGTGAACACACCCATAATGACCTTTGCCCACTATAAAGAACCTCTTGTGGAATAGAAAGGTCCCATTGATGTTAGTCGTGAACCTTTATTTTAAAAGTCCCCCTGTGGTGAAAATCCAGCTTTTAATGTTGCTTATATGTGGTGTTTTTAATATGCTTTAAGACAAACCATGTGCAAATTCATAAGTCAACACCATTGCTGAATATTTTCTCCTTAAAACTGCAGTGACCCAAACACACTCTCAAAAACACAGTTTGAAATCGCTGGTGTTTCTGACGTCGCAAACTACCTTATAACCAATCAGATCAATGTGTGATCGTCAACGAGTGGATCTCTGAGCTGAGTGAGTGAGTGGAGGCGGGGCTCATTTGCATATTCATAGAACTGCGTATACATAATGAGGCAAGGGTGTAGAGTTACATTCAAGCTAGTTGAAGACATGAAGACATATTTTTTCAAAGATTTTTTTTTATTATAAATATCTCATTTTGATGATCAAAGAGTTTTAAGGGATACAATTATTGACAACTGTGGGACTTTAAGAATGCATTCTGGAGACTGGTAGTTCATCTGGTGACTATATCTCTCTCTATTTTTTTTCTTCTTCTTCTTGTCTAATAACTACCCACACTACAAGTGCTGCAAATAAGTGTCGGAGGCCCCAGAGGCCAACAACACACAGAACAAGGGGAGGTTTAATCAACAACAGAGGAGACCTCAGCCATTTTAATTAGCCACACACACACACACACACACACACACACACACACACACACACACACACACACACACACACACACACACACACACACACACACACACACACACACACACACACACACTGACTCCCCTGGGCACGCTGGCGATAGTGCCTGGATTGTTTGGTTTCCTGTTTGACTGAGGAAACACTGGTGATTACAGCTCCAGCCATGGCTACCTCAAAAACAAACTGCAGTTTTATATAAATAGCCAGAGGATGAAGTCCGTTTTTGCACTCTTAAGCAACACTTCTCTTTCTTTTTTCATTCTCTTTCTTTCTCTGAACTATAATTAGTCAGTACTGTTGCTCCCAGTGGTCGCATTTGGTCAGCAACAACATCCTCTTTCACATATTACCCCCGTATGTGTCTTGCTCTTTCATTCTGGCTCTTTTCTTCTCACACGTTTAACTTTGTGTTGGTTTCGAAGGGTGCTCGGGGCCATCCCATAAACACACACACACACACACACACACACACACACACACACACACACACACACACACACACACACACACACACACACACACACACACACACACACACACACACACACACACACACACACACACACACACAAAAGAGAGAGTTAGGGCTGCTAGTTACCATAGAGACCTTTCTGTGTACATGGAAGCCGTATAAAAGTGCAGCAATGAGAGCGAGTGAGGTGTTGATTACGAGTGCAAAACTTACAACAGAGGAGAGACAAAAAGAGTGAGCGGGACTCTTCCTGTTTGCTCTCTTCGTTTCCTGTTCGTGGCTTCTTGTGTGCGGCTATTTTTGTTGCTGCCAGTTTCTATTGAGGTAGAAGAAAACAGTTCATGTTTCAAGGCCGAAACGCTCATAAAGCTACATGTTAGCATAGCTACGCGCTAGCATACCTTCAAAATAACAGCTTACTCTTTTGCTAACACACACAAAATGCATTTTAAACGTATTTCCTGGATTTCAAGTGTTTGTTCAGAGAATAGGCAAGCATTGTAAAACAAAACTGTTTTTATAGTGCTATAACCGAATATTCAGTGCTTCACATCAAGCAAAGAAGAAGAGCTTATACCGTAACTGGACTCTTTTCAACAAAGCGAAGCAAGACAAATGGAAGGGATAATTCTGTCCATCTCATGTGGCCATTCAGAAAACAAAGCCTCCGATATGTCGCAAAAGCCCCATGGTGTGAAGAGTTCAGTCGCGTAATGGCTAACTTAGCCTAGCGTCTGATTAGCCCTGAGGGTTTAGACCCTAATCAGGAGATGGAAAAACTAGTTAAGCATGAAACCGATGAATGTCTGCTTTTCCGTTCATATTGCCGAGCTCCCAAACCTCTGATAACATACGCAATGCTGCTGTCCTGCATGTTTCATTAGAGATTCAAAACTAGATTTTCTTTGTGGACTTTTGCCATATCTACTATTGATAATGTATACGTGCGTATCAGGTTTAGCATTCTAGTCATTCTACAGAGTAATCGTCAGTTTTCCTCATTCCTTGCACTACATTTGAAGGCAAAGTGAATAAACTTTTCAAAGTGGCAGTGAGATTGTCACATTCAAATAGGCCTCTTGTTCTCGCTCTCTATTTTACTGTTGCTAAATCGACCTTGTGCAAGACAGGATCTCCAATTTTAGAAACATTTGACCGCATTCACATACTCCCTCTCGCTGCGTTCTTCGCTCGCTCCTAATCTCACTGTCTGCTTTCCTTTCTTTATCCCTCTATCTATCACTCCTGTCCTGATATTTCCCATTCCTCCTGCTCAGAGAAACCTAATGTGACATGATTCAAACCTTTACAGTCCATTCTCGCTCTCTCTATATATATACAGTATGTATATCTTTATTTTTTTCACACACACACACACACATTCAAATCTGTAACTCTGTACACCACACAAATAGCACTCACTATTGATTACAATAGAGTTTAACTTTAGCAAGTTACCAAAATAACAACTCGACATTCTAATAAGCAATACAAAAACACACATAACTATAGAGCAATCCACAGTCTACACTCTAAAAAACGCTGGGTTGTTTCAACCCATGTTTGGGTCAAATATGGACAAACCTAACCATTGGTTTAAATTATTTAGAGCAACTGTTAGATTTGTCCACATTTGACCCAAATATGGGTTGAAACAGCCCAGCATTTTTAGAGTGTATTTTTTATTAGATGCATTCATCATCAATATTCTAGCATTATCTGAAAAAAACCTTGTGAAAATTAAGTGTGCTTAATCGTATTGAATGTGCAGTTTGATGTGAATCTTGACTAAATATATATTTTTTAAAAGTTGTACACCTAAAAAGAGACACTTTCATGACACATTTAAGTACACTTCTTAAAATTGCACTTTTGCAATAATGTCAAATTAAAGGTTTTATGTTAAACTACATTTTAAATCGTTAAGTTCTATTAGTAATAATCTTTTGTATTTATGTGTTGACTAGCAAATACTAAAGCACATGTGAAGTCATTTTAACTGTAGGGTGTTATTCAATATTATATATAAAGAAAATATATATAATATAGACTAAATTGCAACTTCATCATTATAAATTTGTAATAACAAATGTATTTAAATACATGACATACAAGTTTCAATAGAAGTGACATTAAAGTATATTGTAGTTTACCATAAATTCTCTAATTTAACCATATTTCAAAGACAATAGAAGTAATTATGAAATTACATATAAAGATATACTTAAGTCCTATTAAAGTGGGACTTTAATAGTATATCATACACTTTCATTTAATTGCAAATATCATGCAATTAAGTGTCTGAAAACATTGCATTTAGTTGAAACTGTAGTCAGTTCTTTTGAAGTATATTATTTCCATGATAAGTACTCTTTTTAAAAGTGTACTTATTCTTCACAGGGGTACTTATGAAGTCTTAAAATACTGTGCAGACACCAGCTCTTGTTTAGGAACAGAGCAACAATATCTCTTCCTCTATTTAGTAATAATGTATATTAAACGGTCAGCTGAATATAGGAAACTATTTTGCTCTTTCATATCTCAGGAGGCGTAATGGATTATGTTTAAGTATCATTTAATATAGAGATTCATACGGTGTGTTTTCATCCTGAGTGTTCCTGCAGAGTCCACAGCTGTCTGAGCTATTCAGACCCGTTGCTTCCGCGGCAGCTGCTCGTGTGTGTGTGTGTGTGTGTGTGTGTGTGTGTGTGTGTGTGTGTGTGTGTGTGTGTGTGCTATTCTAAAATTTATAGCTGGTCAGAAATACTTGAGCATCTGCAGATACACAAGGCATGTGTATTCCTGTCAACAAGAAGATGATGGCTTGTACGGGAGGAAGAGTGTATGGATTATTCAGTGATTCCCTTTCAGTAGCGGAGAAGGTTTCCACTCAATCCCAGACTTTTAACGATGCCAGTGTGTTATTCTGGGATGATGGCCAGTCCACACGTAATTTAACTCAGATTCACTCAACTCAAAACAAATGTGAAACAACAAAACGGTGTATGACGTAGATATTAAAGGCTGTCTGCTATTGGTCTGTGGACGTGTAAGGGTTTGTGGTTTGAAGGTTTCGGCTGGAGGAACCATTTTAAGGCTCAGACAATTGATTAGGTAAAAAAGAAAAGTTATTTCTTTAAGTATCAAATTTGTCTCAGATTTTCCTAAAATTGACAAAAATGATTGTTTACATACAGAGCTATAAAATGTCCACGGTTTGGTTAGATCAGATCATCTGTCCTCTTCAGAAACTCTAACGGAGATACGTGTGAGATTTCGTTCTCAGAAACATCTGGGAAACAGGCGGCTTGATCTCGTCGCTGTCTATGAGAAACAACGTAGATATTAAGATCTTATTCCATTCTAAATCTGTTCGTATTATCATCCAGATTATTCTTTAACTAAAACTACATCTATTCAAAATATTTTTTGTCCATTGATATAAAGCTGAAATAAAATACAAATACAAATATTAGATTAAAACTTACAGAAAAACATAAATGAAAATAAGAAATGTTGCTTGCTTGGGCAACTAATTGAAATAAATTGAAATAAAGTTTAAATTGAATTACTAAAATTACTGAAACTAAAATTGAAAGTAAAATAAATTTTAAATGGAAATATTTAAATAATCTAAAAAAATGGCAAAGGCACAAAATAGAATGACCAAACTAAAATTAAGATTAAAACAGAAAATATAAAAATAAAAGCTTATGCATAATAATGATAAATATTATTATAGTATATAAATAATACTAATACTATAAATAATACAATTTATCAACTATATATTATTTATAAACTATAATTAATAAAATACTAAAAATAACACTTTTGTGGAGAGGAAAAACATGTATTAGCCCATAAAAGCTTTTGCAGTCACACAGCTCTCATTCAAAGTTTAAAAATCGTCAAAATAAACAGTTTGTTTTATTTGTCAGTTCTCTCTAAAGACTGCTGACTACTTGTCACTCTGTGTGGCTTCTAACCCAACGTGTGTTACAACATGACTGAAAAGCCAGAAGCAGATTTTGGAGTCATGCCAGTCAGCTGATGCGACTCCACATCATCAGGAGTGTGTGTGTGTGTGTGTGTGTGTGTGTGTGTGTGTGTGTGTGTGTGTGTGTGTGTGTGTGTGTGTGTGTGTGTGTGTGTGTGTGTGTGTGTGTGTGTGTGTGTGTGTGTGTGTGTGTGTGTGTGTGTTTTTACGGCCAGCTACTGCATTTTATCAGAAAGAGTAACTGTCTTACCAGGGCAATGAGAGGAATGTGTCTGAAGTTGAAAAGATAGCATGATAGAGGAGAGAGGGCAGGAGTAAAGGAGCGTTGCCTCGGGGTGGGGTCACATCTGTGTGTGTGAGATGGTTTGAAAGGTATGTCCCACTATGAGAAGAATACTAAAGCCTAAAAAAAGTGTGTGAATATAAACACTTCTGGCTACGCAAGCTCAATGTTTATAGCTGCTTCCCTGAATAGCAATTATAGTTAAGCTCGATTTCACATTACTTGAAAAGAAAATTCATAGTGCATCACAAGTACGCGTTGCCAAAAGGAGCGCCTTAATGACACATCTTGCCTAAAGTTAATATAAAATAATCATATTTATTTCCTTAGTATAGTTGACCAGGGGTGCGTTTCCCACATGCATTGTTAGCCAACTATGGTCGCAAGTTCTGTCGTTATCAGAATAATTCAACGAGTCGGTGTTTCCCGAAAACCATCGTTCCAACCAACATTCGCAAACAGCATCGCAAAGTTGTGTGTTTGGAACGACAGCTCTCTTCTGGTTAGAAGCAGTTTCTTGTTTGCATGACATGTGGACTCAATACATCCTTGTCTAGAGCAAAATAAGCAAGCTGACATTCAGTACAATCTGTATCTTTTATTTAGAATGTATACAAATGTCATTTACGTCTTTTAGTTTGTCGAGAGATTTAAAGCGTTGTTTTTGAAGAGTGCGCATGTGTGAACGTGATCTACTGCGTAAGAACGAGCCTATGATTGAATCTGGAAATAGAGCAAAATAACTGAGAAAAATGAGAAATAGTCCTCAGATGTCATGTACGTAATTTATAGCAAAACATCTAGCGTTAATTCAATCTCAAACCGTTTAATGAAAAGAAGTTATTACTCCACCACCTGTGTGACGTCATTAACCAATGTGGTTGAATGACTAATTTACGACAGTACGGTTTCAGGAAACAGTCGTGAATAGCTAGTTGGTTTCTTCAACGATGCATCGTACTATAGTAGTGAAGCAGCGAGTCACGTCGTTGTACAGGTAACGCACCCCTGATCTTGCTATAAATTATTCATTGTTGCACATTGTTCCAAAATAAAAATGATTATCTCTTTGTATCTATAATCAAAATTGAATAACTTGCGAAAGCTTTGAAATGGCTTTTTCTTCAGTTGACATCACCATGCCAACTTAATTTTCATTAAAAAAACTGTCTTTCCTGTTTCACTCGGAAATATCTCACATGGACGTACCATTGAGTTACAGACTGTATCGCCCCCTAGAGTATGGAGGTTCGTTACTGCCGAAACGACACGTGGACCAATCATTCACGTTTGCATATTAATCCGACCCTCGCAAGTGTGTTCGGTAGCATTACAGCATAATTGGATTGTGCTTCTGCTCTTGGTATGGTCACAGTGCAAATCATTTTTGAAAGAGACAGGCACGGAGGAGGTTACGTCTACCCGCAATTTACTGCACACTCAAAATGGCGCCACTCAACAGTGTAATTCAGTGAACTCCAACAACTCTGAACTGGACACAAAAATGCACATAATGACACCTCTCCACGCAGATTTCCCTCTTTCCTCTTAGCCCTTCACTCCCTCTCGCCCTTCCTCTGCTATCCGTTCCCTTTCCATGGAGTCTTTTTTATTAAACAACCATTCTGGGAAAGCATTCGCCAGGAACACATCTCATACATATGCAGCCTCACGAACTTCTGTCTGAGCCTCCGACAATGAAGGAGGACATTAACATTCCCTGTAACCTCAAATACACACACACAAAAACCGACTCACACTGGCTCACTGAGCTCTTTTTGTGCCATGCTCTCTAACAAATGAGCACCTTTGTGTCCTTACACTTCCTTGTCTCCAAACATTCAGGGGGTCAAACACAACGTTCTGATCCTCACAGACCTCGGTTGAACTTACTTCTAAAAACAGCAGGCTGGTGTGGGCTGCTCTGGGAAAACAGGATTAGTTCATTCCCAGCGACTCCAAAATCGCTGGCACAGTTTTTATATTGTAGATAATAACCAAGAGTGTGTGACGACTCGTTTTTACTAAGTGTTCCAGGAAAGTTATTGACTATTTACCTAATGTAAATGAAACGGCGTGTGGTCTGACGGCCAGCTGGAGAACACGTCCCATTCTGTGTCTCAGTTTCACTTTTATTTTCAGATTCTCTTGTTATCTTTGACTGGTCACATAGCAATCAATAGTGGTAAAACTAATTGACAAGCTGGAGGAGCAATACTTTACTAAGCAAGAAATTGTTTTTTTTTTCCTCCTGCTGTGCAATGGAAGTCACATGGTGCACAACTAGTCAACACAAGCTCAAACCTCAAATAGTGGTAACTAACTGATTAGTTAACTAGCCAGTGCAACTATTTGCTAACCAAAAAAAAAACAGTTGCTGTCTTCAAGAACAAATGCAACAGGAGTCAAGTGATCCACTGCTAGTCGAAAAAATACTATAACATCTAACAGTTGCAGAACTAATAGATTAGTTAATTAGTCAGTGCAACAATATGCAAACAAACAAAAATGCATTTTCTTTCGCCAAATAGAACAAAGACAAAAGACGTCATGCCGTGCATGGCTAGGTCTACAACATCAAATAGTGGTAGAAATAATCAGATAGTGAACTAGTCAGGGCAAACCCTACTAAAAGGGAATCTCAATTTTCCTCCAAATATAGAGCAAACACAGTTATGTCACATGGTCCCCAACTAGTCAACGCTGGCTCCAAACATGAAACTGTTCGTGCAACAATTTACTAATGTAGGATAAATGCAACTTGAGTCAAGTGAACTACAGCTAGTCAACACAGGCCCCAAAACAGCTAATAGTTGCAGAACTAATAGATTGGTTAATAAGTCAGTGCAACAATTTACAAACAAACAAAAATGTATTTTCTATCAGCTGTCTCCATATAGAACAAGGACAAAATGCATGTGGTGCATGAGTAGACAATACAGGTCTAAAGCATCAAATGGTGATATATAACTATATTCAATTACTTAACTAGTCAGTGTTCCTAATCAAAAACTGAAATTTCTTCCAGCTGGCTCCATAAAGAACAAATGCAACAGGAGTCAAGTGATTTACAGATAGTCAAAGCTGGCTCAAAACATCATGTGGTGCATGACTAGTCAATACAGGTCTAAAACATCAAATAGTGGTAGAACTAATCAGATAGTGAACTAGTCAGCCCAAACCCTACTAAACAGGAAACTCAATTTTCCTCCCAAAATAGAGCAAACACAGTTATGTCACATGGTCCCCAACTAGTCAACGCTGGCTCAAAACATGAAACTGTTTGTGAATTTACAAGCC
The DNA here is from genome assembly GCF_051911475.1 of Siphateles boraxobius. Lineage (NCBI taxonomy): Eukaryota > Metazoa > Chordata > Actinopteri > Cypriniformes > Leuciscidae > Siphateles > Siphateles boraxobius. Next base: position 1,338,966 of record NW_027509142.1, read on the forward strand.
AAAAACTTCCAGCTGTTGTCATATAGACCTAACACAATGCAATTATGCAATCCATGACTAATCCACACAGGCTCAAAGCATTGAGTAACTGAATAGTCTACTAGTTTGTAAAATCTCTACTTATCTACAACTGGAATTAATAGAACAACATAGTGTCGGCCCACATCTGGTACGGCTGGAATCCACATGTACCAGATGTGACTTTGGGAAACAACACAACAACCTTCAAATCTTTGATTTTGGTGAGTAGATAGTCCACGGTAAGAGTTACCTCACTTAGAAGAACTGAAAAATCACACTCAAAATCAAAGATGTTTCAGAAGCCGGCACTGTGACATCCGGGATGAATCACAAAGGGCTCAGATTTACAGGTACGAAAGCAACCTTGCTCATCGATTCATCACATCACTTCGATGTCAGCACCATAACACAGCTTTTGCCTGGACCCTGCGGTGCGTGTGAGAGTTGTACATGTTAAGAGTTAACTTGTGCCTTGAAGCTGTTAGTGTCTTTTTTCCCCTGGTCTGAGCGGCGATGACAGCCGCAGCGGTGAAGGAGGCTGGTGTCAGCTGACCCCGCTCTCAGCCAGTAACAGGAAATGTGATCTTTACTGCAGCTCCCTGAAAAACAATCTCGCTATTGTCAGCTTGACTCTCCTGTCCCTCTGCCCCTCACGGGGGAGGGATGCAAAAAAACACCTCACAACGAACATCTTCCCATCATTCCTGTCAGCTTACACATAACCCTGTCCTGCAAACTTTATGTTGCCCCGCAGGTAAATCAATTTCAATGAACTGGGGGTTCTTTGAAAAAAAATCACAATGGTACGCTTTAAAAAATGTTTTGCAAACATGCAGTTGTTAAGGAGATAGTTATACCTGACAGTGATTTTTGTTGGTATGACCTAACATAGTCAGGTTGATTTAGTCATATTAAACAAAACAAAAAATGTAGGTACAATCCACTTGGATTGTTTAAGTCATTTCAACTTAAATTGCATCAAACTGACTTAAAAAATGAAAAGTTTAAAGTTGCTGAACTTATTTTGAGGAGTTAAAGCAATGTAAAACAAATGTTGTTATAACTTATTGATCATCATTTTGGTAACACTTTACAATCAGGTTCATTAGTAACATTAGTTAACTACATTAGTTAACCTGAACTAAGAATGAACACTACTTATACTACAGCATTTATTAATCTTAGTTAATACTAATTTCAACATTTACATTATTAAAATCAAAGGTTGTATTCGTTAACATTAGTCAATGCACTGTGAACTTACATGAACAAACAATGAACAGCTGGATTTTTATTAACTAACATTAACAAAGATTAATAAATACTGTAACAAATGTTTTGTTCATTGTTAGTTAATACATTAACGTTAACTAATGAAACTTTGTAAAGTTTTACCATCATTTTTTACAGTGAACTTTGGGTCCTGAAAACCAGCAGTTGAAATTCAACAAACGCAAATAACCAACACACATGACGCAGGTTTAGTGCTTTAAGTGTATGCTGGTACATTATGTTATGATTATTACATGACTGCCAGAGAATTTCTAAGGCATTAAGATGCACTAAAGCTTTAGGGGAAGTTGAATACATGTCAAAACCACTGTTGTCTTCAAAAAACGCTCTAGAAGAATTCACTCTGAGGTAGTTTACACAAACTGTGGCTTAGTTACTGAACGCAATGTGATTAGGCACACTAGCTCAGTCGCATTCCCCAAAATCATCTGTAATATAAACTATGAGGAAACTATATCGGGTCACATAAATGGAGGGAAATACAAAAGCCGGCACTTCTACAACAGAGCGTTCTGCGGGCTTCACGAGCGGCTCCGTGGGGCCCGGTTACAGATGAACAAAAGAGCATGAGCGGTGTCGGATCCCTGAAACTTTATCCCCGCGCCGCCAGCCATGACCTCATCGTGTTGTTCCCCCGCAAACGCTCGGGCCGCTGTGGCGCACGCAACTCGAGCCGAGCCCGAGCTACAGGACTCTAGCGCTTCGAGCAATATCTGATGCCAAGCAATATCAAGTGCATAGAGCATTTATGTTTGTTTACACTACCATCCGCTGAGTCACAACTAGTTATAGATGTAAGATAGTGATTTTAATAATTGTGCTGGTGGCTTATTACAATATGACATAATGGTAAATCTGTTCAGTGAACGTGATCAATGCATTTAATTATTTATTAGTTGGAGATATCAATTTGTTGTGTTAAATGTCTCTCAGTCATTGGCATGAATTAATAATTCATTCTCATGTTCTGTTGAGATTTACTTTAGGTCTACTGTCTTGATGGGGTCCCATAAACATGATATACGAGTTCAAATAATAGGTTAATTTTGAATTTCAAGTTTAACTTTATGTTTATAATTAGTAAGATTAAGAAAAGCGCTAAGTATCCGACTAATCTGATTACTAATTATGCACTACCATTCAAAAGTTTTTAATGTTTTTGCAAGAAGCCTCTTATACTCCCCAAGGCTGCATTTATTTGATCAAAAATACAGTATAAACAGTAATATTGTGAAGTAATATTATGATTTAAAATAAGTGTTTTCTGTGATCTAAGTGATACATATTTAAATGTAATTTATTCCTGTGATCAAAGCTGAATTTTCAGCATCATAACTCCAGTCTTCTGTGTCACATGATCCTTCAGAAATCATCATAATACGCTGATTCGATGCTCAAGAAACATGTTTCATATTTGTGTGGAAACCGTAATTTTTTTCAGGATTATTTAATAAGTTCAAAAGAACAGCATTTGTTTGAAATATAAATATTTTACTGTCAATTTTATGCATCCTCGCTGAATAATTTTTTTTTTTTTCATCGTACCGACCCCAAACTTTTGAACTGTAGTGTACAGTGGCTCCAAAAAGTAAAGGACTGATAAAAACGGTGACAAAAGGAATATGCACACAGTGGATGTCAAATGTGAATCATATCTATAGTTAATGTGACTCTCTCCACATGCGGTTACTCGGCTAGCGCACCTGTGTGAACTTAAGAACTGACGTCATTCAAACACCAGAAATCACCTTGTTTGTTAGAATTACACACACACAAAAAGTTTCTTCTGAGAAAACCTGCCCATTTCCTTGCAGGGGCCAATTACTTTGCCATTTTGTTATTTAATGCAATGACATCCAAACATTTCAATACTTCTGGGGTCCACTGAGAGACTTCATGACCTATACAGCAACATAGTGTCGGCCCAGATCCGGGCCACATCTGGTACATGTGGATTCGTACCAGATGTGGGCCGGATCTGGGCCGGCACTATATTTGTTGTCTGTGTATAACTCCATGAATGTCCATGAAGGAAATAGATTCTGTTAGTACGGCTTATTTATTCTCTCATGTAGAGGCAAACACGGGAATGTCACAGACTTCTTGAGAAGGTTCCTAACAGTTGAAACTCCTATGAAATGAGGGGAACATCAACATACCTGCCACTCCCCAGTAGTGAATGTCCCTTTGATCTGACTCGACGATCAGTCCCGCCGCACAA
>NW_027509142.1:1347500-1372500 GCF_051911475.1 Siphateles boraxobius
TGCTGTGCTCGTGGTTTACATCTTGGGAGAAAAACATTTTAGTGAAGAAAAAAAAAAAGTGATAGTTTGAGGCAATTTGATTTAGAGCAGTTCCTCTCTGCCAGTTGAGTTTCCCTGATTTTCATGGCTGTCCCGTCAGGTGAGAAAACCATGTTTTTCATCCAGTGAAATGATCAACCCTCTTGGACTGTGATTATTTGTCATGATGCTTGCTAAGCCAAGCACTTGTACTGTTGCTCAGTTTTACCTGGTGATAAAACAGACCAAAAAAAACCCCATAAAAAACGCCACAGACTTAAACAGAAGGAGGACCAATTCAAATTTAGAGACTGGAATATCCTTGAGCCTATTATAGCGCCATCCGTATTTAATATATATAGCATTGATATATAGCAACGCCCTGGCAACCACCCAGAACACTCTAGGAACTGTACAGCAACATGTTCACATTCACTTGGAATGCCATAAATGACTGCATAGCAACTCCCTAGCAACCTAGGAACTATATAGCAATGTACTAATAATCAGTTCTAATGCTCTTTAATGTATATAGCAACATCCTGGCAACCACCCAGAACACTCTAGGAACTGTATAGGAATGTGTTAACAATTATTTGGAATGCTTTACTGACTGTATATAGCAACACCCTGGCAACCACACAGTACACCCTAGACACCGTATAGCAATGAGCTAAAAATCACTTGGAATGCCTTGATGACTGTATATAGCAACACCCTGGCAACCACCCAGTACAACCTAGAAACTGTATAGAAATGTGCTAAAATTCACTTGGAATGCCTTAGTGACTGCATATAGCGATGTCCTGGCAACCACCCAGAACACCCTATACACCCTATAGCAACGGACTTACAATCACTTGGACCAGTTTAATGGCTGCTTAGCAACACCCTGGAACCCCCCCCAGAATACCCTAGCAACGGCATTGCAACATAACAACCATTCAGAACTCTTTATTAAGAGCACAGCAACACCATAGCATCATGATGGTGGTGCATGAACAAGCAACACTCACATTTTCTTAAAGTCTTAGCAAGATATTCTTAAATTAAAAATATTTCATACACAAAGGTCAAAGTAAAAAAAAAAGTATAACCCAGCTCCACACTGTCATACTTATTAAATTTGGGAGATCCAAGAGAACAAGGTTTGTTCCCCTTAATTCATACAGAAACCGTATTCTCCCCTTCTTTCTCCTCCTTTCTCTTTCTATTTCTGAGACAACACATTATTGGGAAACTGATGGCAGGGAATGCCAGCAAACTAGTCATATGAATCAACCAGATTTGATTACATCTCTGGCCTCAATGTGCTCTTTCAATTTCAGCTACACTACCTTCCTCTAAAATAACCACACACACACACACACATTCAATGAAAGCATGGCAGTGTTCCTCTGCTAATGTGGCAGGTTTGATTGGGATGGGTGGCGTTATAATAGCAGCCATTGATAAGCTTTAATCGGATTCTCTGTGGCATTTGGATAGACAGTAAAAGAGTCATGCACAGGCCCGGAGTCTGTTGTGTGGAAATGTCAGCAGTTACGATGGCTCTGTTCAACTCTCAACCTCCCTTTACCCTTTAATGCCTGAGTATAACATCAGCCAAATATGCTGATACTGATGAATATTTACATTTATGAATTTGGCAGACGCTTTTATCCAAAATGACTTGATTGCATACAAGATGCACAATTTGAAGGTCTGCATTCCCTGGGAAACAAACCCGAACCCTGCTTTAGTGCTTTGTTGTTTGAGAAAATATGCAATTAGTAGCAACTCTAGCTGTACGTTTACATGGACACAATTTGTTTCAGACAGAATGAATTCATTAAGACCGATGAATCCGAACATAATGTTTACATGAACGCTAAATAAAGCTCAAGACTGGTAGGCCACTGAAGCTAAGCAGGGCTGAGCCTGGTCAGTACCACGATAGGAGATCTCTCAGGAAAACCAGGTTGCTGCTGGAAGAGGTGTTAGTGAGGCCAGTAGGGGGCGCTCACCCTGGGGTCTGTGTGGGTCCTAACGCCCCAGTATAGTGACGGGGACACTATACTGTCAAAGACCACCGTCCTTCGGATGAGATGTTAAACCAAATCCTGACTCTCTATGATCATTAAAAATCCCAGGATGTCCTTCGAAAAAGAGTAGGGGTTCATCCTGGCCAAATTTGCCCTTGGCCTCTGTCCATCATGGCCTCCTAATAATCCCCATATACACTGATTGGCTTCATCACTCCGTCTCCTCTCCACCAATAAGTGTATGGTGGGCGTTCTGGCGCAATATGGCTGCCGTCACATCATCCAGGGATGCGTTTCCCGTACAACTACGTACAGTGACTCGCTGCTACCATAGTACAATGCATCGTTGAAGAAACCCAATTAGCTAGTCACGACTGTTTCCCGAAACCGTACTGTCGCAAATTAGTCGTTCAACCACATTGGTTAATGACGTCACACAGGTGGTGCAGTAATAACTTATTTTTTAATGAAACGGTTTGAGATTGAATTAACGCTAGATGTTTTGCTATAAATTACAGACATGACATCTGAGGACTATTTCTCATTTTTCTCAGTTATTTTGCTCTATTTCCAGATTCAATCATAGGCTCGTTCTTACGCAGTAGATCACGTTCACACATGCGCACTCTTCAAAAACAACGCTTTAAATCTCTTGACAAACTAAAAGACGTAAATGACATTTGTATACATTCTAATTAAAAGATACAGATTGTACTGAATGTCAGCTTGCTTATTTTGCTCGAGATAAAGATTTATTGAGTCCACATGTCATGCAAACAAGAAACTGATTCTAACCAGAAGAGAGCTGTCGTTCCAAACACACAACTTTGCGATGCTGTTTTTTAGAACAAATTCGGGTCCTAATTAGGAGACGACTAGCACATTAAACTTTGTGTCTGCTGCTTATATTTATCAAGCAGTGAAAACGCCCCTTCCCACGCCCAAAACAAGGCGTCTGTGGATGGGAGTCTGAAGCAAGGACTGGTGGGACGACATTCTGATGCTCACTTCAACGACGATGAGTGGAAGGAGAATTTTAGAATTACACGACAGCCATTAATGACACTTCATTCAACAGCAGCAGCTCGATCCATGCGTCATACGTTATTGCACAAGCGCAGAACTTTCCAGTTTCAGTTTTCAATTCCGATGAAATGTTTAAGTGTCCTATTGAACAGATTAGTAAAGACCTTAACGATCACCTCCCTTTTTGAGCACATAGACCTGAAAATGCACTATTCAAACTTAAAGTCCCCCTGGGGTCTAAATCCAGCTTTTAATATTGTTTATGTGGTGTTTTTAATATGCTTCAAGACAAATCGTGTGTAAATTCATAAGTCAACACCATTTCTGAGTATTTTTCTCCTTAAAACTGCAGTGAACCAAAGACACTCTTTTCAAAAACACGGTTTGAAATTGCTGGTGTTTCTGACATCACAAACTCCCTTGTAACCAATCAGGACTGCGTTTCCTAAAGCCAACTATGGTCGCAAGTTCCGTTGTTACCTATAGAGTTCAATGGAAATTGCGATCATAGTTGGCCAACGATGCATTTAGGAAATGCACCCCAGATCAACGTGTGATCGTCAACGAGTGGATCTCTGAGCTGGAGTGAGTGAGTGGAGGCGGGGCTCATTTGCATATTCATAGAGCCGAGTATACCAAATGAGGCAAGGGTGTATAGTTACATTCCAGCTATTTAAGGCATGACAAAACATTTTTTCATGGAAAAAACTTTAAATATGTCATTTTGGTGATCAAAGAGGATTTTTAAGGGATAATTTGATTTACTACAGGGGGACTTTAAATGGTTTTGGACTTTTTAAAGAGGTTTTGTTTAGGCACTAAACCAAAAATAGAAACTGGGTGACACACATTTCATTGAATTTTTTTTTTTTTTGCGTTTTGTCAAGTTTTAAAAAGATTTGATTCTAAAATAGTACTGTCAATTTTGTAATAAGAAACATGACAGTGCCCACTAGCTGGGAGGAGCCGGCTAAAAGGTTTACAGTTACGTTTACAATTGTTACACAATGTCTGATTTCAAAGGATGGATACTGGTGGTGTAAGCTTTCGATTCCTAATTTATGATGATAAATAAATGGGGGAAAATAAAAAGGCAATACATTTTTTGAGGTGTGTGATTTAAGAGTGTAGAGATTGCGTTGTTTTTCTTTTATATGGGAGAAGAGGTCTAACATTTATAATGAAATACATTTAATGCTTTTAAATAATGCGGCTTCGGTATCTTTTAAAAATAAATTAAATAATTTGTATTTTATTATTATTATTTATTAATTTATTTTTAATTAGTTTTATATGAAATACTATTTATTTTACTTTATTTTACTACTTGTGCCACATTTTCCTCGTGAGAGAGAGAGAGAGCGAGAGCGAGAGTGAGAGAGAGAGAGAGAGACTGAGAGAGAGAGAGTGAGAGAGAGAGAGAGAGAGAGAGAAAGAGAGAGAGAGAGAGAGGGAGAGAGAGAGAGAGAGAGAGAGAGAGAGAGAAAGAGAGAGAGAGAGAGAGAGAGAGAGGGAGAGAGAGAGAGAGAGAGAGAGAGAGAGAGAGAGGGAGAGAGAGAGAGAGAGAGAGAGAGAGAGAGAGAGAGAGAGGTGTGGGGTGTTATGGCTTGCCAGAAGGGTCTGTCCCTTAAGAACCCTGACGGAATTTGAGGAATGCTGGATAAGGAGAGAGAGAGTCCTGAGAGGCAGAGGGCAATGGGGCCAGGGAGATCCAAGTGGGAGAGGCATTGAAAACACAGAGAAAAAACAGATGGAATTGAAGGAAAGGAGATAGAGTGCAAGGCAAAGAGAAAAGCGAGGGTGTGGAGAGAAAAGGAGAGTGTGTGTGATGGGAATGGGGATTATTAGGGAGGAGTGATTCAGGGTGGGGTGTGGAGCGGCGTTACACTTCAGATAATGTGACTCATACATGACTAAAGCGAGGCAAAGCTAACACAAACTACAGCACATTGTGTCTGACAGTTTACTTTGGCTTCAGGCTGAGACTGGCCTCCAGCCGCTAATTAAAAATCCCATGTCAGGAGTTTAAAAATTGTACAAAAGCCTCGTGGGAGGTGCAGTATTCCAAGAATCTTGGAGGCGATTCAAGCTCTCTGAATTGGAGGATTTGGGACTGATTTGGGCACATTTGACGGTTTCTGCTTTATTGGTTTTTCTTCAGTTGCATTGAAACCTGAAGACGTTATTTTTCGTTGTTGCAAGCCCTGCAAAAAAAGAAAGAAAAGAAAAACACATGCATGGCAGAAGTGGTAAAGGTTAAACACTGAGTTGGGGAATCTTTTCATCCATAATGACTGGAGCGGTGACTCACATGAACACCACTTACCATGAGGAGCCACGTGACGCGGTTTTACCGCTGTTGTGTGCATTTTACACAAGTGCAAATCTCCCTGGTTCTGGAGATAGAATTATACCTCGTAGCGCATCAAAATGAAACTCTTAGATTCAGTTATTAAAGGGATAGTTAACACTTAAATGAAACTTCTGCCATCGTTTACTCACTCTTATGTCATTTCGAATCTGTATGATTTACTTCCTACGTTTGTACACAAAAGATGTTTAGACAAATCTTCATGCTGCTCTTTTCCTCACAATGACACTTCATAGTGATCACAGTGGAAATGTGAATGAGATTTTCAGTGAACAACAATAGAAATGCAGTCTGACTCTGTTCTACGCATATCTATTAAGGTGACTTCAGAATACTCTATTTTTAGTGCCTTTTGTTCTTCTGGAGCTTGACAACACCTTTTGCATTCATATATGTGAAAGAGCAACGTGAACATTACTCTAAATCTATCTATCTATCTATCTATCTATCTATCTATCTATCTATCTATCTATCTATCTATCTATCTATCTATCTATCTATCTATCTATCTATCTATCTATCTATCTATCTATCTATCTAGCTATCTATCCATCTATCCATCTCTCCATGTCAAGTCAAGTCATCCTCATTTATATAGCGCTTTTAACAATGTAGATTGTTTCAAAGCAGCTTTACAGAGATAAACATATAATTTAAGGTAACAGAGATTGGTTTGGTTTTATAGTGGCTCTTGAAAAATGTTTTTTCCAGCTAAAGTTAGTTTTGATTGATTCACTTCCGTCTAAATGATCATTTGTTATTAAATTAGGGGCCGCTAAGACGACACCGTTCTCTCTAAACAGACTTTAAACGTGAACCTGTGATAGACGCTGATGGCGTTCACATGCGCATTAAGAATTGATTCTATAGTTATGTGCGTTTGAATATATGTGCGCAGGTTTGAAATTCCTTACAAACCATGCCTAAACAAACTACTTGTCTTGTCTATAAATTGATGCAGAATTTTATTTTATCTTATCACTTTGGGTAGGTACGCGAACTGAAAAATTCCACAACGCTTTATCTGTAGAGTGGTATAGGGATCCTCCATAGGGAGAGGCTAGTTGGCACTTCAGCACTGCATTGTCATCAGGTCCAGGCGAAAGTCCTTCGTCAGATCTGGAAACGGCCTGGATCCAGCAGGCTGCGGGAAAACCTCGGGATAAACAAAGACACTAAAATTAGCGTAGATGCCATTCTTCTTATGATGTAACGAGTATATCAGGATTTGAGGGAAGTGTTCCCAGTTCCGGCTGACCTAATCTAAGCAGCCTAATATTGAATTATAGAAGTCTATAGAGTGTTATGTGAATGCTAGGTCAAAGAGATGTGTTTTTAGTCTAGCTTTGAACTGACAGACTGTGTCTGCTTCACGGACAATGTTAGGAAGATTTTTCCAAAGTTTTGGTGCTAAATAGGAAAAGGATCTACCGCCAGCAGTCGATTTATATATTCTAGGTATTATCAACTGGCCGGAGTTTTGAGATTGCAATAGACGTGAAGGACTATAATGCGTTAAGAGCTCGCTCAAGTACTGGGGAGCTAAACCATTTAGTGCTTTGTAAGTAATCAGCAATATTTTAAATTTATACGATGTTTAATAGGGAGCCAATGCAGTGTTGACAGAACCGGGCTAATATGGTCTTACTTCCTGGTTCTGGTAAGAACTCTAGCGGCTGCGTTTTGAACTAGCTGTAGTTTGTTTATTAAGCGTGCAGGGCAACCACCCAGTAGAGCATTACAATAATCTTGCCTTGATGTCATGAACGCATGAACTAGTTGTTCCGCATTTGTCAATGAGAGCATATGACGTAATTTAGATATATTTTTTAGATGGAAAAATGCGGTTTTACAGACACTAGACACGTGACTTTCAAATGAAAGATAGGTATCAAAGAGCACACCCATTCATCCATCCTTATTACTAAAATGTTACTGTATGCAATTCACATGGTGAGATGTGTTAATTTTCTTTTAGTGTTTGAAGGACAGTTTGATGGTCAGAGGTCACTCAATGGCTGCTTTTTTAATGATCCTCAAACAAGCTGTTATCACATGATAATCCTTTAACTCAAATACTGAAGCTAATGAGTAGGCTACAGTTGCACAATGTAGTGTACACTTAACACACACATGCACTTATCAGTGACGCACAGGTCACTGCACTGGGTTTCTGCTGCTGGAAATGATGGCTAACAGTCTCTCACACTCTCTTTTTAAATAAACAAAAATGCACAATGCATAAAAAAAACTGCAGGGAGATGAGGTGAGAAGAGCGACATATGAAGTGTTTCCACACTCTCTTTCCAGTGTTTTTTGGGTATGTGGGTAAGTGTGGGCAGCTGAAAGCGTACCGGTGCAGTGCTGAGAGTTCAGTTACTGCTGCTGGAAACCGTTTCATATGAGACGATCACCTACATCAGAGACCCCCAGCACATCAATACATCAGTCTGTACTCAATTACAGCATGGAAAAAAAAACATAGTGGGCACGGACGAGGGGCTTTCAAGAAAAATACACTCAAACAGTCCAACCAAAATGCTATTAAGCTACTGGTATTTATTCACAGTAATGAACTACAATGGAAGTCTATGGGGAAAGTCCTTGCAGAGGGTTTAAACACTTATTTAAAACTTGTTAAAGCAAATTTTGTTAAAGTGCTTGTATTACACTTTTCACAAAAATGTGTTACTTGACCATTAAAGTTTTCTAAATCAGTGTTTCTCAACTGGTGGGTTGAGTGTGCAGTCAAAGAAACGACATGTTTTTTTTTTTCGTTAAGGGATTTTTATTTTGAAAGACGTGCTTGGAAGCTGAAATATGATATGAAGCAAAGTCTCAGTATTCAAATTCTGTCCTATATTTACAAATATAATAAATAAAATATTAAAAACATAAAAAAAAATGTATATTAAAACCAGTTCATTTAGATGTTACCATTTTACAGAGCCCATAAAAGGACATGGTGAAAGAAAGAAATTATGAGATGGGAGAAAAAATGATGTCAATGCTTTTGAATCCTCTGACAAATGTTTTACATTCATGAAACTTTGAAACTTATATATAAAAAAAAATAAATAAATAATAATACCGTTTTGGCGCCGTTTAGTGTGGTGCGTGATAGCTAGATCACTGTAGTGCCTCAGTTCAAGAGAAGCGGCAGCGCGTGAACTGATCATCGCGCTTTAATATCAGTTACAGCAACAAATAATCATGAATGAACATCTGAAGGTATGTTAAAAGATACAGTACAACTTACCGAAATCCGTATATCGTGTCTCATGTAATCACTCAATCCGTTTCAAAAGCGTAAAGACGTCATTAAAACAGCAATGTCACGTAACATCACATTTACCTCAGAAAAAGCACATCCAGTGACCATAAACTCAGCTAGAAAAATGAATTTTAGAGAGGAGCATTTTGATAAATATATGCACCATATTACATAGCCCATTAAAATGTTTTAAATGTTCTTCATATAATTGCATGTTTGAATAAATCCGTCAAGTTGACAGCCACCATTTAAATGTTTAAATGTAAAAAATCCTGGATTATATTTTTCAAAATGTTTTATTTTAAAGTAGGTATACTAATCAGTTATTTTAACCTTCAATAATAAGCTATAGTAATGTAGTACCAACTGACTCCCATGTTTACAGCATTAGTTGAGAGATTTTTCCTGATATATACAAAATAATCGAAATCGAATTGAATCTGGATCGAATCACAAGCTTGTGAATCGAAATTGTATCGAATCATGAAATTTGTGTCGATACCCAGCCTTATATGTTGTCTACTGAGTTTAATGTTTAAGTTTATAACAGGAAACAATTTTTTCTTAATTTTGTTTTTGTTTTTACAGTCTGAGGGATGTACTGAACCACTATGGAGATGGAAAAAGGCTTTGGGTTCCCTGACAAAATGTTTGTGTTCGCTCGCAAAGTTTCAAAGTTTCATGAATGTACAACATTTGTGAGAGGACGCAAAAGCATTGACATCATTTTTCCTCCCATCTCATAATTTCTTTCTTTAACCATGTCCTTTTATGGGCTCTGTAAAATGGTAACATCTAAATGAACTGGTTTTAATATAAAATATTATGTTTTTAATATTTTATTTATTATATTTGTAATATCATACATTGTTATATATATATTATAAAAATATTTAACATCACTGAACTCACCTGTATGTGCATTAGTTTACAACAATACTCATTTTTATGGGTTAAATCAGGTAGAAATAGCTCTTTAAGATTGCAGGTTACAGCTTTTTACAGGGTGAATCGTCCCTCAGTTTGAAAAAAAAGAAAGAAATGGAATTAAAATGAAAATCTCTATAGGGAATTGCATCAATGCACCAAAACTCATGTTGAAACACACTCACTTTGGAAATTATAACTCAAAGACTTTAAACCCAACAATACTTGCACTTAACTTGTATTCAGGACATTTCTATAACTGCCAGATATGGTTTGAGGAAGTAAAGAAGTATTATGTCTTTCTTTGAGAGATGCAGCTTCTTTAATTCCCTAAAATCATCTCTAGACAGATTTACAGAAAGCTTTGAGACAGATATAAATATAGGAACCTCTAGGTTAGATTGAGGAACTCCACAAAAAGACTAAATTCAGGGAAACGACAGAGATTTTCTTAAATAATGTGTGGTAACTGGATTTACAGCAAAGTGAGTACATAAATCATTGGAATATGAAAACACACTGAAAGACGACACAGGTATAATTCACTTTTTGCCCTAATAAAACTGGTCAAATAAAAGCAAGTACGATGGAAAAAAATTGCCATCATAAACGCATACATATGGTTGTATGAGGCACAGAATTTCCTGAGTGGAAACTGTAATGAGATTTCAGTTTGCAGAGCGATATGGACGGCGAAAGAGCTCAAACCGACACTGGGTAATTCCCAGCAAGCTTGGAGATGGACGTGATGTACCGCCACTGACAACATTTGACATCATTCGACAGCGGGCCCACCTTTTTCAACAACAACAATCCTAAAAAGGTGGGTGGAAGAGGTGGAAATGAGTGCTAAAAATAAACCCGGGCTGTGTCTCTACTCGTCTTCGCTCTTGTTCGTCCTCTCTCGCTAACGTTCACCCGTTCCTTTCAGTGGTTATACTGTGAAGTCGTCCCTGTCGTATTTCACTACTGAAATCTGTCTCACCCAGGAAAACACCTATAGCTGCTGCACTGAGAGACCAAGCTTGAATTCATTAGTCAAGCCCAACAAACAACAAAAGATCAGTCAAAGGTCACCCTAAAGCCCTGTATGTGAAACCAGGCCATTTAGTTTATTTTAGTACTAAATGGCCTGAAAATGTTTCCTTAGCAGCTAGCTAATATTACTTATATTTTATTTTAGTTAATGTTTATTTTAAGTAATTAAGACATTTTAGTGTAGTTACTGATATTACCCCCTCTGAAAATGTAAAATTCACTTTCTTAAGTCATTTGTAAGTCACTTTGGATAAATGGAATGTATAACAGAATTTTTTGCTGGATATAGATGAATTTTAATTCGAGAATAACTGTTTGTAAATCCTAACAGCTTGCCCCGACGGCCTCAGACAGTAAAAACCTTATGTGTTTTTAACTGTAATCTTTATTTTTTATTTTAAAAGTTAAAGGGTTAGTTCACCCAAAAATGAAAATTAAGTCATTAATTACTCACCCCCATGCTGTACCAACCCCGTAAGACCTTCGTTCATCTTCGAAACACAAATGAAGATATTTTTGATTAAATCTGAGAGCTGGATCACTGCTACATAGGCTGCCTGAGGGAATGAAACTTGACGGCCCAGAAAGTCATTAAAGAACATGTTTAAATATTCCATGTGCCTACAGTGGCTCAACTTTAAGTTTATCAAGCGACGAGACTACTTTTTTCCCGAAAAAAAAAACATAATAACGACTTTATTCGACTATTCCTTTTCATTCCTTGTGGGCCTGAGACGAGAGTTCAAGAGATTTCCACGACGCATGCGCGAGAACTGAGAAGAGAACGTTCTTCTTCTAATACTTCTTGTTCAGTTCTCGCGCATGCGTCGTGGAAATCTCTTGAACTCTCGTCTCAGGCCCACAAGGAATGAAAAGGAATAGTCGAATAAAGTCGTTATTATGTTTTTTTTTTCGGGAAAAAAGTAGTCTCGTCGCTTGATAAACTTAAAGTTGAGCCACTGTAGGCACATGGAATATTTAAACATGTTCTTTAATGACTTTCTGGGCCTTCAAGTTTCATTCCCTCAGGCAGCCTATGTAGCAGTGATCCACCTCTCAGATTTAATCAAAAATATCTTCATTTGTGTTTCGAAGATGAACGAAGGTCTTACGGGGTTGGTACAGCATGGGGGTGAGTGATTAATGACTTAATTTTCATTTTTGGGTGAACTAACCCTTAAGCAACCCATTTTACTTCCGTTGAGTGAAACAGAACTGAGAGCATATAGTTACATATTGTAATTGCAGCACGTACTACTTTGCAGGAAATGATATAAGAAAACAGTGTATTTTTTAATTAATTAAACACGTTGTCAAATTTTATATAATGGCATTATATATGGGCAGACACTTGCATGTGACATTATATCAGAGCCGGTCCGAGCCTTTTGGGGGCCCTAAGCAGAATTTGATTTGGGGGCCCCCTCCCACTACGCGGAGTCACCTGTGCTTGACGATTATTGACACAAATGTCACGCAGTAATGGTACATTATAAATGAATACAGTGAGGTTATATATTAATACAAAATAAATACTTAATAAAAATAGATGCCTACTTTAAAAAGTTTTAACTTTTACTTTACTCTTTTACTAACTCTTTGAAACTTCTTAAAATAAACTGTAATACATAACAAAAATAATGACAAAACTGATAAATCAGAAACATAATAAGAGCAAGGGTTCAACAATGACTATTATTGTTGAAAACTGTAAAAATATTTTTACTTCTCAACTGTCTCAATACAGTGTAACTGTCCTCAAAATCTTTTTTATTATTATTATTGTAACAGACTTTGTTTGATTGTACATGACAGAATCCAACAAAGTCTGTTACTATAATACCGGTAATGATGTACTGGCGCTCGTTGTATGTGTGTATGCAATCTATTTTTCCCCTCGGGGCTTGCCGTAGATAGGAATGGGTAGTGCGCACTTGGTACTGGAGTGTCGCGGGTTTTTGGAGTAAGTGATCTGATGTGTGGTATAATAAAGTGGAGAAGAGTTCAATCTGCTATGTTTATTATTTATTCAAACTGCTACCCTTACACCTACAAGGGTAAGTTCCCCTGCAGCTATTTTCTCCAACTTAAACCGAAACTGTGACTATGCGCAGTTGGGCACGAATTGTCTATGCACTCGCGAGGTGTCTAGATTATGCGCATGACTTAAACGCTGGCAGACACAGCAGCAGTTGTTGGCAGGTATATTGATCATGAAATCAGAATTTTCTTGTCTTGAATTATTCATTCATTCATTCATTTATGTCACTTGTTTAAGTCATCTAAAAAAAATATATATATATATATTTAAACTCGATTGGGAACAAGCAGCCGCTTAGTTCGCTTATGCCTCGGGCCGGCCCTGCATTATATTATTAACATTTTACCGAAAATCAAGTTACAAAGTTTTTACCAGCGTATTTTGGACATAGAGTCGGGCATAGGCTATGTGTTTTGTCCGTCATTAGAACGGCCACATCTGAGGCAGTAAAGTTATGTTTTCATCAACTTACAGGTTCGAAAGTGTATGCCGTGCATCCACCAAAGTGTTTTTTTTTCCTGTGGCTAGCGTATTTTTCGAATTGTTTTCAATTGGAGCACTGTGTTTGTAAAATGTCATGGTTGTAACGAGGCGCTGAGCGTTTATTTCACGCCGAGCGCTCTTGCGTTTTTACCGGTCGCCGAGAGTTGAAGAATGTTCAACTTTGGGTAAAACCAAAGTGCCTTTAAGACAAGTCATTTCACTCAGCGGCCATCTTTGAAACGCCTCTGGGGCGGCAAGTGCAGCTCCTGTCTCCTTGAATGGGGGAAACATAAAATTTTCTAAAACTGTTCGCCAAGCTTACGATTAAATTTCATATTTGAAATCGCCAATGAAATCTGACAACAACTGTATCATACATTTTGTTTCTAAACGCTCAAATCATGACAGAAAACGACATTTTTCAGGCTGGATCAAGCTAATACACATGCGCAGTGGAAGCGCGTCTGACTGTTTCTATGGGAACCACTTCTAACAACTGCAGTGACACGACGACTTTACCAATCGCCGATTGGCTCTTATTTAGAAGGCGGGACTTATTCCGCCATATTGAGCGTTGCACTTTTCCCCATTGAAAACAATAAGAGTGACAAGTCTTGTGTAATTCTATAGTCTTTGGGTAAAACGCGGCACAACACTGACACTTTTTATCCAGCCGTCCAATCAGAGTGGAGGAGGGGCGGGACAGATACCACATCGACCAACAGTCACATTCTGCTTGTACAACATAAACAGATGATACCAACAAGAAGCATAAATAATTTAAAACAAGAGCCAGAGCAAATGCTTTACATTGTTTCACCATTTTTAACAATACAGAAACAAACCATCTGTAAAATGAGATACTAATAACACGTATATATTCCGCTCTCAAGCGCCCAGAGCAAGGCATTTTCAGCAGAGCGTCTAGCGTTTTCAGCTGGCTAAAAACGCTT
This sequence comes from Siphateles boraxobius, assembly GCF_051911475.1. NCBI lineage: Eukaryota > Metazoa > Chordata > Actinopteri > Cypriniformes > Leuciscidae > Siphateles > Siphateles boraxobius. The sequence goes on from NW_027509142.1 coordinate 1,361,656, forward strand.
TGGTGGACACGCGGCTTTACAATATGGATGCTGGTTTTCCCGTCATTTGGCCAAAATCTGATGTTATTGAAGATGAAGTGCTACCTGAGGCTATTTAAGACAGTACTGGCTATGACTCGACGACAAATGCTAAGACTCTCTACTCCGCTTTTAAAATACATATCACATAGCCTTTAAATATATAGTGTTTCTTGAGTAAAGACAATGCTGTACTTATTTAAATAACCAGTTATTTATTTACCCTTGCATTGCAAACAAGCAGAGACGGTCCAAACTGTGTGAGGTTTGACTGACAGTTTAAGGAGCCAATGGAGTTACAAGGATAAGCCACAAGCTCTTTTTAAAACTTTCCAGTGGTGAAATATTTCACTGAAAGACGTAAAGGATGACCAATAATGATTTATGAAAATAAAAGACGAAATATGAAGGAATCCGCCTGACAGTGAAGATATGTGAATATGTAGCTACTAACAATTTACCACCAGACATGTGAAAGCTTTTCAGACGTTTAAAAAAAAAATGTTTGCAAAAGTATGTCGGGGACTTTCAGTCCAGTACTGAATGTTTGTCCAACATAAAAATACTTATGATGTCTTTACGCATGAGGAAGCAGACGTGCAGTTGAATGCAGATCGACCAATGTGGAAAACAGCGCTCAAGATGTGACATAATGGAAACCTCGATGGCTTTACACGTCAATTTCTTGTGCTAGACAGTGATGAAACACGGCGGCGTGGACGAAGACCCTCGAAGTGCATGAGTAATGCAAGAGAGTTCCTGTCATACTCTGAGTCACATCCAGGAACGCATGAATACAGCCCTCCAACACAGAGATCAATGATAAACAAAAACAGGTAAACACATGGACAGCTCAGGAATGAATACTACCAGTGGACCAGAAGAAAAAGAAATGGTGTGAGGCAGGTGATGTCCATTTCAGTTTTAATACCAAACCTAAAGCATTCACTTTGTTTACTTCCTTTATTTTCCAGCCAGTGACCCTGATGCACAAATCCTCACAGTTCTGATGAAAAAGGTAATTTCTTTAGTATTTATAAAAATGTGTTTATATTTTTTATTAACCCCAAGCAAACCTGCATTTACACATGAAAAACTGATTCAAGCTTATAGCTTGAAAGTTACAAATCTGTTTGTGCAACAAATGCATGATTCACTATGATATCACAGCATGTTCAGCTGCATACATGAATCAGCTACAGCAAGCACTTCACTGGAAATAATATATTAATAACTGGCCATTCTATGTGTGTTTTTCCAGGAAATGTTTGGACTGCCATCAGCAGGTTTTCCCCTACTTTAATAGACATTTGTTTAGCTGATAAGGAAGCGCAAAACATAATAACCTCCTCTAATTGAGAGATAGAGAGCGAGATGATGTTGACATCCCAGATGTTTACTGGACAAGTTAATCTGCTTATGAGAAATGTAATTGGTTCTGAGATAGGTATTACATCGTTTCAGATGCTTCTCCAAAATGCCCTTAGAAGAATTTAAAATATCAAGTATACAATTCAAGTACAGTGCTTTGAAACTGTTTTGGCTTTATTGACTCCGATTATTTGGTGTTAGAAGAATCTGATGAGAAATTATTAATATTCATATTGACTTTTGTTTTGATATCTTGGGAAATCGAGAGGAGAAATACATAAATAACATAACAAATACATTGATACACAATGTACTTATAATTATATAAAGAATAAAACAACACTAATGCATCATAAAAGGCCACCAGGTCACCGGATAAACTGACAATCATAACACACATAATTATTCAGCACATACTTCCTGTGGTGACAATATATTCAGAAAAATAAAGATGGAAACATATACCTAATTCCCAAAAGGAAACAGATCGAAGGCAAACTACCACATACTTGACAAGTATTTCATGTAAACTGAGTGTCTGGTTTTGTGGTTTGAAAGCATAACACATGCAAGAGGCTTTTCCATCCACTTATTATAGACATTTCCTATTTATTCAATACACTGAAGTCACCAGAGGAGGGCATCAAACACATGACCACATCTGAGAGGAACCTTCGTTGCGATTCTATAAACAAAGTACTCATGTGGATAATCCCAAAATTGTTAAGGACAAAAATAGTTTTCTCATATCCTGCTCAGTATGGAGCTGCACTATCATGCCATGCATGGAAGATGTTTTTCCATGTCTCAAGCAGCTTGTGTAAGTGATTACAGCTGATGAATTCCAAGCGCTCTAAAAAGGTAGACACTTTTCTATGCCACCTACTGATGCCTTTACATTCCATATAAATGGCTTCATGAAATAAAATCCTATCTGACATTGCAAGAAAATAGTATCAGTCCACTTCAAGACTCTTCAAATATTTGTTTATAGGATCATGCAGGCAGGATCTTCTGGGCTGTTAACTCTGATGGTGTGGACATGTGGCGTGTCTGGGAATGGAGAGGTTTAAAGATCAATCTTTGTCTGAAGGGATGTGCAGTGAGGCGACCCCTTCACCCCTTTTGACCGCAGGCCTCTGGGAGAACATGTTTCTGAGTGCTGCTTGCAGATCAGATTTCCTGTCACACATTTCCAGGGTTGACCATATTAATTAGTGCTCTTGCCAAAGCAAGCATCTGTAAAACCCACCTAGACCCCCTAGCAACCACTAAGAACACTCTAACAACAACTTAGCAACGTTCTAGAAACCACCTAGAACACCCTAGTGACCACTTAAGAATACACTAGAAACAATTTAGCAACACCCACCTAGACCCCCTAGCAACCCCTTAGCAAAACCATAGAAAACCCCCAGAACATTCTAGCAACCACCAAGAACACTTTAGCAAATGTCTAAAACAGCCAAAAAGCAAGTTAGCAACCACACAGAACCCCTAACAACCACTTATTGACACTCTATTAACCACTTAGAAAACCCTAGCAACTCTTAACAATGCCTTAGCAACCCTGAACATCCTACCAACCATTTGGCAACAACAAAGTAACCACCCAGAAAACCATTGAAACCATTTAGCAACACCTTAGTATCCAAACAGAGCACCTAGCAAACATCTAGAAAAGTATAGTAACCATTTATCAAGACCCTAGCATCACTCACTTAGTGATGCTAGGGTCTTGACCCTTTACCTCTGTACTGATAAAACATTGTCGGGATAATTCCGATTCACGTGGCTACGCGGAAGCGATAAAAAATTCTCAGAGACACCAGGCACTGCTTTATGCAAATGAGCGGCCGGATCGCATTAAAGGTTTTCTGTTAGAACGGTGCCATGTTAGCGGCCCCTAAGTTAATAACTAATGATCGTTGCATCGGAAGTGAATCAATCAAAACTAACTTTAGTTGGACTATAACTTTATTATAGAGCTGCTGTAAATCCAAAACAATCTCTGTTACTTTAATTTCCTATTATCACTGTAAAGCTGCTTTGAAACAGTCCATATTGTTAAAAGCACTATATAAATTAAGGTGACTTGACTTGGCTCAGAAATGCCCTAACAACCACTTAGCAATGTTCTAAAAACCCAGAACCCCTAGCAACATCTTAACATCCTGACAACCACTTGGTGATGTCCTGACAACCCCTAAGCAACAATCTAACTACCCAGAAAGCCTAGCAACCTCTTAACACCGTGACAACCATTTAGTAATGTCATGACAACCCCTAAGCAACAACCGAACAACAACCCAGAACGCCTAGCAACCTCTTATCATCCTGACAACCACTTAGCAACACACTATAAACCATCCTGAACACCCTTGCAACCCCTTAGTAACGACTTGAAAACCCCTTGAAAAATACTCTAGCAACTACTTAGCAACCCACCAGAACTCTCCCAGAATACCTTAAAAATCATTGTTTATTATTGTTTGCACAAACCGGTAGTCCCACCCTGAAGGTTATCCGCCTCTGAGTTTTCTGATTGGCTAACATGAATGTCAGATTCTTTTTTGCTGTTTACAGAAAAAATTCCCAATACACCTATTCCATCCAGTATCTGTCAGGAAGTGGGGACATTTTATGGAAGGTATTCCAAAATAAATAGTTTGGAGCCACTTTATAGTTTTTAAAAGTAACCCGAGTAAAGTTTAAAGATGAACATCTAAGCTGAATGTATCTTTGATAGGTCAATAACAGGGGCGATATCAGTTTGCAGCATGTGGAGGTCCAGATGGACTGGCAGTTGCCAACAGCTGGATGATCCGAGGGCAGCCCCTAAGAGTACAGTGATATTCCCAGTGGATGAGAGGATGGATACAGGACAAGTCAGTGGCTGAACAGAGAGGGACTCTTCCTGCTCAGGACAGGAAAAACTACCGCTACACAGTCTTATCACTAATAGCACAGGCCCTCCTGAGAGACAGGGGTGCAGCAGAGAGCGGATAATGAGAGGAAGAAGGTTTTAAATCCCTATGTAAATGAATACCCCTCAAAACTGGGAATCTCAGGCCGAGAGAGAAGCATGAATGCTCTAAAAAAACAGACCGGACAAAGAGAAAATCTGACTTGAGTTTCATATTAGCTACTGGCTATCTCACAATGGAGTCAAGCACTTGGTCTTCAGGGCTTATCACATGTTATTCATTGACAACTTCAGCAAAAAAAAAAAAAAAAAAAAAAAAACATCATCATGAATAACCATAGCTTCTCTCTTTAAAGTTCAAAACTAAAGACTTCAACATATTACATGTTTACTTCCCAATTTCGATGTTAAAATGGGCATATCACATAGACAAAAGCGAGCAACCATGAGATTTTGGGGAAACCGACGTCTACATCAGTCTGCGGGATGAATGCATCACAAGGCAGGCCACAAGGCCACTTCCTCATGGATGTGAGAAGAGGGCATTTCCTCTCAAGTCTCCAACATTAACCTTGCCTTGTCCACAAAACTATCAAATCCTTGAGACGACTCTCAATGAATCCATCTTTCAGTTTCAGAGAAGAAACTTCTTGTTACCAAGTCCGTGACAAGGCAAAACTACTATGGCAAATTTTGACTATTCAATCACTCATTCAAGTTTAGTTCCCTTTGGTTGGTAAACCCTGGCTAAACAGTCTAATCACATTGACTTCAGAAAACTTCTACTGGTGTTAAAGAAACCAAACACCAATACACCCATTTGAAGAACCTATAATGACCCTAACTGTCAACTCAAGGACCCTTGAGAAATAATCCTTGATATGAAGAAACTAAGAAGAACCTTTATTTTTAAGAGGCTGCAGACATCTAATCTTATTCCACCCACCCAGAACACACATGCACCATCCCTTCCCATCACCCCCCCCCCCCTTTCCTCTTCCCGAATGCAAAACCATGTGGTCCCTCATGCCATCAAGTCCAAGCCCTTAAAAATCTCCAGAGAATTGCCTTGTCTAACATTTAGAAACATCTCTTGTTTTCCTTTTTCTAAGTCGTGTGATTGTTATTTGCCCTAGACTGACACAGATGCACATATGCCGTCTGACTCACTTCGGCTCTGGGTGGGTCTGTTTCCAATTTTCGCACCCCTCCACCCATAAAAATAGAAGTTACCTCCAAAAACAACAAAACAAGTGAAGAAAACGGCTCGCACACCGCTAAAAGTTCCCCTCCTTATAAGATGCACGCACACACACACATTGAGGCAGCGAACAAAAGCCACTCTCCCTGAGACTCCGAAACTCTTATCAGCGCTTTCCTTCCCCTCTGCACTAGAGCGTGGGAGCGCGGAGCCGGAGCTCGGAGGAGAAAACCTGCACCCACAAACAACAGGAGGAAGCCAGTAATCCGAGTCAAGGCACTCCGAAAGATCCCAGGGAGCGGGGGAAGAAGAAGCCTGAGAAACCCTGACAGGAAAGGCTTGCACGGGACTGAGATGTAACAAAACTTGGTGAAACTTGGAGGAAAAGTTCTACAGACCAGAGGCAAGCTCTTGATGAGGCTTCCTGTCAAATGAAACGATAGCTGAAGAGAAAGAGAAGGAGAGAGAGAGAGAGAGAGATCTTAAAACAGACACTTACCAGCAAGTCGAGAGTACATGCAGTGTGAAGGGCTCTACAGTGTCTATATGTCCATAATCAAAAAGCCTCTGAGAGGGTCTCACGGTGTCCAACCAGCGGAGCCAGTGTCCACAACAAAAGACATGAATGAGCAAACGTGGGAGGGCAGGAATATCAGCGCTCTTAGTTAAACTGCCTCTTTCTGTTTCCTCTGTTCATTCAGATTCAACTTACACTAAGTTGGCAATGCCTCTTTGCGGGAACAACTCGTTTCAGGATTCCCCAAATGTCTGAAGCTGCAAGCGGTGGAAGAAAAGGAGAGGAAAGAGAGAGAGTGTGTGTGTGTGTGTGTTTGGTGCTGAAGGGAGGGCTGGGGGGTTTGGGGAGGTGGGAGGGACGCACTCTAAGGAGGCCGGGGCCATCTATACCAGACAATAGCAGGAAAATGAACATCAGACGCTAAAAAGCAACAGTGCGATTATTCGAAAGTACTAATAACAACAATAAGAAATGTAATAACAACGGAAAAAATGTTGTTTTTGCACTTGTTTTGGAAGATTTAGACATTGAAACCCCTTTAAGTGTTAAAGGAAAAATTCACATTAAAACCCCCCAAAGGGACAAAAATAAAATGAAATAAAAAAGGAACACTAAAAATTAATCTTCCAATGAAAATTATTTACAGCTGAAGCTTTGATTTCTCATTCATAATTTTGACATATGTGAATTTGATGGCAAAGCTGCATGTGCTCTTGCTAGCGTCATAAACAGATGAAAACAGTTTTTGTTGGAGAGGTGCAGTGGAAGGAAAAGTTTCCTAAGTAATGACTGAAATTTCAGCACCATTTCACTTCAGAAGACTTAGAAAATATAGTGCCAAACTAGCATCATTATGAAATTTTATTAGCAAAATGTTGGTCAAGCCTGAGGAAGGTTGATTGAGAGAAACATTGTTAATACATTTTGTAATGATGCAAGTTTATTTCAGTTTATATCAGAAGTTTATATCAGAATTTACTTTAAAATCCCCCTGTGGTGAAAATCAAGCTTTTAATGTAATTTATATGTCTATGTGGTGTTTCTAATGTGCTTTAAGACAAACCATGTGTAAATAAGTCAACACCATTGCTGAGTATTTTCTCCTTAAAAGTGAACCAAAGTCTCAAAAACCCAGTTTGAAAACTACCTTGCAGCCAATCAGACCAATGTGTGATCGTCAACGAGTGGATCTCTGAGCTGCTGTGAGTGAGTGGAGGCGGGGCTCATTTGCATATTCATAGAACCGCGTATACTAAATGAGGCAAGGGTGTAAAGTTACATTCAAGCTATTCTCTGAGACATGAATATATTTTTTTTCATGGAAAATACGCTTAAATATGTCATTTTGTCATTTTTTCGCTGATCCGTATGAATGAGGTAATTTTGGATTGTTGGATTTACGCTCACTTATACATGAATGTGGTGTAAATAGGCATTTAGTCCAACAAAACAGCTCAAATGTTGTTGGTTAGATTTAGTTCACTGTGAGCTAATCCAGTTCGACAAATATTTTACCAACGAAGAATGTGCATCTCTGTCTGTTCATTTTGTATCTGTCCGTGTTTCTGTACACACACAATAACACTAAAACCTAACTTCCCTGTAATGTGGTCTTTGGGTCAGAGCATTACACTACAAAAGACGTCATTATAAAGCAGTCTGATTGCACACACATCGAGACGGATTTTACCATTCTTAATTCAATTTCTGTGTGAATACATTGGGACTCAACTGATGCTTTCACATGGAAAGGAAAAAGTACATGATTGGAAAATGTAGTGTAATAAAATGTCTGGAGAAGTTTTCTAAAAGTTCTGCCATATTTTTTACTAATGATTGCTAGGTGTTGCCTTAAGTTCATTTTAGTCACTAGGCTAATAACATGAAATATATCCATAATTTTGTTTTACTTATTTAACCCAGTTAACCTAGATTTACGGCCAATTACACTTGTAAGTAGGTTGCAGATACATTTCTGTAGCTTTTAATCATTCAAACGGTCCTGCTTTTCATAAAAATGTTTGCAACATCTGACACAAACATTAGTCATAGACAGTCACAGAGATAACTGTGAACTTTCATGAAATAGGGGTCTTACTGTAATAGGCTATATATGCATGAATCTAGATATATTGTGACACGTTTATCTTGTAACACTGAAGGAGTTATTCTTTAATTAACGTTATATAGACAGAATTGTTCCATGTGTTGTTATAAATGCATTTATTACATTGTAATTACACAATTAATAGTCATGTCAACACACACAAGTCCATGGGGAGTTTTAAAAGAGGTTTATCTGAAAGCACAGCTGTTAAATATTGTATAAAAATGCAAGGGGGGCCTCAGAAAGCATATGAGTTTCATTTTGGTCATTGAAAACAACAACATGCGTCATTATGAACAGCATGGCAGGCAGAGAAAATGTGGTTATCATTAAAATGACTAAACACATAGATGAGTGTCCTCCAGAGGACAGGATACACACATACACTCACATGAAGTCACAAAAAGAGGACACACAGATACTTACACACACGTTTTGAGGGGGACATTTTTTAAATGCTTCCCCTAAGTGTATTAGAGAGTCTCGCTGTTATGATATTCACTGATATCATACACACAATGCTTTGATTACAATGTAATGCAGTTAGATCAGTGAAAACATCCGTATCACAGTCTGAAATCAGTTTTACAAATCTAACAAACCTTTCCTCATTACAATGCTTTTACATAACACATTTTTATGCCATATTAAATTATATTTGCATTTCGGTTATCCACTAAGTGCATCTGATGATCTGAAGCAAAACACATTGCAGGAAAAACTTTCCTGAACCTGAATCTCCTGCATTATCACAAAAAGTTGCACAATGTGTCTGAAGGTTTCAACTACAACTAGGTTTCACTTTATTTCGATAGTCCACTTTAGACATTCTACTGACTATAGGTAACTTTGCAACTACATGTCAACTTATTCCACTAATCTGAACCCTAACCTAACAGTCTACTGCAGTCTACTAGTACTCTAATGAGAGTTGAAGTAGGAACAGAATGCAATCTTTAATAAATCCAAAATAAACACGAATCAAGCACAACCATTTCCAACACAAACGATAATGAACAAAGAACTAAGGAAAAGTCAGGGCTTAAATACCTGGGGAACATTAGCGTGAAACAAACATGTGTGATAGAACTAATTAACAGACAAGGAGACTAACTAGGGAACTAAGGAGAACGGGAACAGAGCAAAAACAAACCTAAGGGTACGCTTACACAACAACGATATGCTTAAAACGGAGACATTTTTCCTTTTAGTTTTCCGCGTATTGTCAAAACAATTTCAATTCACACGGACCTGCGAAAAGCGCTGTACTCTTCTGCCAGGCCATTAGATGGCGACGACACACTATAGACTGAACACGTAATACACATGACGTCAACGTCTACAGAGATACACGTTTTTTTTTTATTGTTTACACAGAGACCGTTTTCAAAAATTTGCACTTTGAAACCCGTTTTCACAAGTTTGCGTTTTCAGGCACCCCAAACACCGTTGTCGTATAAATGAACGGCCAAAACGCCGTTGTCGTGTAAACCGCTTTGTCCCAAGCTCGCTGGTGACAAACTAATTTAAAATATTCACCAAACCCAAACCATATTCACCCATTTAATAACATTTACTCACCATCATGTTGGACCTTAATACAGTTTTGTGTGTGAAACTTTTTATAGAAATATAATTGTTTAATCATCATGAATTGTTAAATTAATTTTATCATGGTGAGCACAGGCTCTCAAAAATATATGGTACCTACACGGAAAAACATTTAGTATAGGATTTTTCTGAGACAATTTTCACTCAGAAATTGCTAAATTCCACATATAATCATCAAGAAACGAAAGACTGAAATAGTATTGTCTTGTAAAACATACTCCAATCATCTTCGTTTTATCCACAAATTTGAAAACATAATTTTTACAAAACATACTTAATATTTGACATTAATACTGGCTTCAATTTTGATCTGTTCATCACACAAAACTATTGTATGTCACGTGTCACAATCCGTCACCAGACCAGTCATGTTGCGCTACATTTCCCATAATCCCTCTTGGCTCACACCTGCACACACTCATTTAATCAGCACACCTGTTTGTTATCATTTCATTATCTCAGTGTTTTTAGTTCCTCTGTTTTCAGACAGTGTGGAACAGTTGATATTGTTAATAGCGCTATATAAATGAAGGTGACTTGACTAGTTTTCAGTCTTTGGTTGTTGTTCGTTTATGCTATGTTAAGCACACTGTTATGTCTGTCTGGCTTTTTTTTATTATATCATGTTTATATTTGTATCCAGTCTTTAACCATCTTCTTCATCTTCATCGTGTGACAACAAGCAGGGCTGGACATTAACTTTTTTGCTTACCAGACACTGTGGCGAGTGGTTTTCCAAAGTTACAAGCCACTCTGCATTTTCACTGGCCACAATTTTGACATTGATACCATGTGGGAAAACTGCCATTTAAATATTTTTAATATTATCTCATAATTTGGCAGCAGGTTTATTAGGCTGCTGTCACTTTAACCCTTCGGAGTCTTGGGCTATTTTGGCCGTTTTTGAGTACTTTTATTTTTTTAAAATTTTGCAACATAAACAAATGTTTAGCATACCAATGTTTGGTATAATTTTTTTCAGCACAACATCACCTATATGATCAGACAATTAGTTTTTCACTTTGATGTACTCTATCAACATACTGGACCCAAAATCACACAAAAAACACAAAATCCGAAAAGAAAAATTATAG
>NW_027509142.1:1377500-1380000 GCF_051911475.1 Siphateles boraxobius
AGAGTTTGGGTAACTATGTTGATGTGGAGACTTCTGGGACACTTTTTTTTATTTATTAAACTGCTTCAAAACAACATGAATACAAATGACTTGAGTTGACTAAAAGGGCTCTGAATTATATTATTTTGACCCTTCCAGTGCTAAAACCAGAATAAATAACCAGAGCAAATAACCAGAATAATTTCACACTGAACCGGGGTGTCTTCAACCGCACCTTTGTCCAGCTAACTCATTTTCATATAAAGAAAGGAAAAAAGGGGCTGTGATTGGTCACATATTCTTGTATCATCATCTAACCATATTGCAGATTGGGAATATATGGAGAACCCATTTTCCCTCCCAGTTTTGGCAGGGCCACGGAGCAAAAATAAATAAACTGGAGAGAAGAAGCAGAAATCTTTGACAGTGTGAGTTTGCAGTGGGCGTCTGAAGGGAACATGCAGCTCATTGAGAACCCCAAGTTAAACAAGTCTGTTTTTATTGTTTGCAGGTCACCATTACGTCATGGACTTTACGGAAAAGCTCGGAAACGGTTTTCGTGGTGACCTATTTTAGATAAAGACACACCTTTTGCTGCATTCTGGGCTGTTTTCTCACAGCGAGCAGCAGAAAATCTGTCATACACACTTACAGGACTGTTTTATCCTGTAGGTTTCCATGTATTGATACCAGCTGCTGCTTTTCTAGAGTGCGGAAGCACAGATGTCACGTATCAATGGCAAAATGTGTCATGTGACTAAAGTACCCACTCCCATCGTGTCAGCGTTCATCCCGTCTCTTCAGTAGCTTTCCTGCAGCTCAGCACTCACGTGTATTTATTAGGGATGTCCCGATCAGGTTTTTTTGCCCTCGTCTCCGAGTCCGAGCCATTTGATTTTGAGTATCTACCGATACCGAGTCCCGATCCTCAACTTAAAATACCTGGCAGGCATGTAAACAAATAAAAAAATAAAAGTGCCACAGTGTTTGCAAACCAGTAATGTGCTTTTAGGAACTGCACTCCTAACTCTAACTGTCATCACAGTAGTAAGTTTCACAGAAGGAAATGTATGTTTTTCTTAATGAAAACTAACATCTCTACATTGTCAGGTTTGAGCCTGATTCTGTTCTCATCAAGGACGTTTGCAACGGCACTATAAAGTCTCTCACTGCAGGGCTGCAGGGGGCACTGAGATACTGGGCTGCTGGATACTGGTTTACACATCTGACTCACAGTTTGCTATGGCAATGTTGTTGTCATCAACTTTATAATATCTCCAGACCGCAGACATACTCGCGCTTTCCGCTTCAAGCTGCTTCCGTATTCTACTTTGCCTGCATTTAACCAATAGTGTCTCTGAAACAAAGTGATGTCATGCCGCACGCGTTGCTGTTTCTGTGTGGAGTCAAAGGGGTCTAACTCTGTGCCACTGCATAACTATAGATGTGTTAAAAAAATAATGAGAATATATACAGGCTATACATATATATACGAGTCCTGATCGGGAGGTAACGTCCAATTCCGATCGAGTCTGAAACCACGTGATCGGGCCCGATTTCCGATCACGTGATCGGATCTGGACATCCGTAGTATTTATTATTTTTATTTTGTGTATTTTTAAAATATGTAATAATGTCATTATAGGAGTAGGCCATTTCCTAATCAGGACACAATGCTAAAGTTTGATTTTCTTTTTTCCTTTTTGCAAGGGCTTTTTTGCAAGGGAGTTTTACTTCTAAAAAAAAAAAATTGCGATTAACTTTTTTAATGGTTAATTATTATTTTTTTACAATGTGGCTGTGTTCAGAATAGCATACTATAGTATAGGTACATTTAGTAGTATAGTGACGGTCCATTTATTCATCCCAAAACATCACGGTACGGACGTCACGGTTCGGTGCGTTCAGTCTGACGATGAATACAGTCACAGGCGATCCACACTCCAGGCCAGAAGGGGGCGCTCACGGTAATGCAACACTGTTTGCTAACCACACAGGGAAATAGAGCAGCAGAAGAAGAGACGATCTACGCAACCCAAAGCAAGAGTTCAGATGCACGCAAGAGCTTGCTAGTAGCCTATACACTGAGTTTACATTCATATTTGTGACGCGCTCCACAAACTTCACGGAAAGGAAACTGGGACGGCAGAAGGCGACATCCTGTTTGTTTTCTTTATTTTACAAAAGCACAATGTTCTGTTTTTACTGTGAAAGAAAACCCTTTACAGTTTCACATTATGTCTTTCTCTAGTCTGTACACCCATAAATGATGGCATATTCGAAGTAGTTTCTGCTGTTATAATGAAACAAAATCATTTGGCATTGTGTGGATGTGTGTCGTGGAAGTCTCACTGCAGTCCAGTGATGAAATGTGTGTGTCCTGGAAACGGGAAGCCTCAGGTGTCTCTGCACTCGCTGTTTCCTCGAGGAAAAGTGAAGTAGTCTCAGATGTAAATCTCGCTTTTCTCGTTTAGCTTTCTGTGATTTCTTGAAAACGAGTAATATTGAACTTTGTGCATCC
>NW_027509142.1:1385000-1560000 GCF_051911475.1 Siphateles boraxobius
GTCAATGGTCATCTCATTAGTATTCCATATACAGTGTTGTATAAATGAACAATGAAACATTTATGAAGGTACTGACACCAGCTAAACACAAACATGTACAACTTTAGGATCTTTAGAACAACTGGGTTGAAAAGAAATCCCAGAAGTTGCCGCAGGTGACGAGTTCACGATCCCATAGAGTCTCATTTATCAGTAAATAATGGAGAAACTTTGTCAGTGTCACAATCCTCAGTCACCACTGAACTACATTGCCCAATGCGTGTGTGTGTGGTCTGGAAGGTGACGAGCAATCTTTAGAAATTATTATTAAAGTGTCCTTGCATGTGGTGAAAACATTTAATGTTGTTTATATGTCTAGGTGGTGTTTTTATTGGTGTTAATATTACATTTAAAGTTAGTATATTTTTAAATGTACTATATTGCAACATAATCAGAAATGTATTTAAATACATGACATACAGGTTTCAACAGAAATTACATTAAAGTATATTTTAGTTTACCATAAATGCTTGTCAGTACATTTACCATAGCCTAACTTTAACTTTACTTCAAAAACAATAGAAGTAATTGTGAAATTATGTAGATGTACTTTAAAGCTAAAGCTAACTGCATTTAAGATAAATTTAAACTATAATACATTTCCAATTAGTTGCAATTACCTTCGTGTATGAAAACATTACATTCAGTTTACATTTAAAGTCCCCTGTGGTGAAAGTCAAGCTTTAAATGTTGTTTATATGTCTATTTGGTGATTTCAATATGCTTATACAAACCATGTGCAAATTCATAATTCATAAGTCGACAGCATTGCTGAGTATTTTCTCTTTAAAACTGCAGTGAACCAAAGACAGTCTCAAAAACACAGTTTGAAATCGCTGGTGTTTCTGACGTCACAAACTACCTTATAACCAATCAGATCAACGTGTGATCGTCAACGAGTGGATCTCCGAGCTGAGTGAGTGAGTGGAGGCGGGGCTCATTTGCATATTCATAGAAACGCGTATACTTAATGAGGCAAGGGTGTGTAGAGTTACATTCAAAGTATTTAAGGCAAGAAGAAGTTTTTATGAAGTCAATATTCTATTAACCTTTTATGAAATCTTTATTAACCACACATTTTGCACGCTGATACGGTTTGTATTTTTTTTTAAAAGAGGCCTTGTTATGCCCTTTTACAAAGTCCTGATTTTGTTTTTGGACTTTTCTAGAATAGGTTTTCATGCTTGAATGTTCAAAAAAAAAAATTCATAGATTTGTCATTGTTGCAGCTCCTCTCTTCCCAGTCTGTCAGTATTGCTCTGTTTAGTTCCTGTCTCTATGAAGCCCCTCCTTCTGAAAAGCTCAATGTGCTCTGATTGGTTGACTGGATCAGTGTGTTGTGATTGGTCAACCGCTGAGAAATGTCCCGCCCCTTACCATAACCGTGAGTTTCAACACACGACTAACCACCTCAACCAGGCCCGCCCCTTTTTATTTAAATAAAATAAATAAATTATTTAAATGAGGAATATTGTGACGTGTTCGTTCCCAGAAGAAAACTCAAGACTACAACAGAAACAGTGTTACTGATATAGAGAATAACTCCCGCTGGAGTGACTTTGTAACTTTGCAGAGATTTGTCATGCTCAAACAGCAACATTACACACTAAAGAAAAAGTTGCTGTCTTAAATTTTTAAGTACAATGAACTTGTATGTTGAAGTCATTTCAACTTAAATTACACTGACTTAAAAAAATATATTAAACTGACTTAAATGAGCTGATTCTCATTCTGAACCCGTATTCCACCTCAATAGCAGCACAAGTGTTATACAAAAATAAAGTGTAACCCAGTTTCTTTAACAACAGCTGAAAGCTGTTTGTGTGTAAATAAAGTATGATTTGCACAAAGAATCTTTTTGGCTGTTTGTCAAAGTGATCATACACACTTTCATGTCGCCTGCAAACAGCAGAGAGCAATGCAGCACACCTGTGTGTACAAACCACACACACACACACACACACACACACACACACACACACACACACACACACACACACACACACACACACACACACACACACACACACATTTTAAGACACGCATCTTAAAAAAAATGCTGTAACATTTACAACGTTGCGCAATAGACATCCAAGATATCTGTTGTTACAAATTAGTAAAGAAGTTTACTAACTTAAAACCGCTAAAACACATTCCTGTACAACATCCACATATACATAAAAGAGCAGGACACACACACACGCACACACACACACACTGCTGCCTCCCTGTAGCGTGCAGTGTGGTGAAGGTAATCTGTCTATCTTGTGGTGCAGTGAACGAGTGCAGATGAGAGAGAGAACAGGCAGGGTGGGGTGTAGGTAGATGCTGTCACACACACACACACACACACACACACACACACACACACACACACACACACACACACACACACACACACACACACACACACACACACACACACACCTGCGCTCAGACGGAAACCACAGCTGTCTCTGAGACCACCTCACAACAAATATTACAACACCTCTCTCTCTTTCTCTCACTGTCTGTGGGAAAGTTCATCGCAAACTCCTACACAGCTTTTACTTCTTATCTTTCTTTCTTTCTTTCTTTCTTTTTTTTCTGTGAAATGCACATGGTAACCTGTGATATGTATTCAAGAGCACGGCATCCACACAGGAAATGTATTTTCAATTGATTCGTATCTGTCTTTGATGAGTGCTGTGGGGTTTGTTGAGTTGAGGACTGCACAATGTCTCTGGCTATAAATGATTTCCCATACAGACACTCAAAATGAGTAAAAACCCATTTTGACATTAGAGAGAGAGAGAGAGAGAGAGATGGGGAAAAACGTGATTAATATGATTCAAGGTGAGCAATGGCACTGGATAATCAACCAGAAAATTTGCATTTGTTTAAATAGGGAAACTTTTTTACTTTTACTAAAATAATAATGATAAAAAGTAAAAAAAAAAAAATTGTAACATATTTATACACAATATACACAAAAACGCTGGGTTAAACTATTTAAACCAATGATTGGGTTTGTGCATATTTGACCCAAACATGGGTTGAGACAACCCAGCATTTTTAAGAGTATATTTATTGATTTTTTTTTTAAGTATTATTATTTATTATCAAAATTATTTTTCTAATTCTTTAATTTAGTAATTATTATGTGTAAAGATTTATGGCCTCGAAAATACGAAATATTTGTACTTCGTTTGTCACAATACAGGATTATTTAAAATGAACTACTGAATGTGAAAGGTGATTAAAAATGGTTGAAAATGCATTGAGAAATTGCAAGTAAATTTAACAAACAATTATAAAAACACATATATGAATAAAATATGAAACTTGAGAGTAGAAAAACTGAAATAGTAGTTCCTTGTCAAATATACTCCAATAATCTTATAAAAAGTTTTATTTACAACTTCGAAAAATATATATTTTCCCAATATAAGTAAATAACAAATAGTTATGCAGTGCAAACAGAGCCCCAGATTCAAGGCCTGTTCATAGCAAGGACGATACTTTAACTTTAATGATAACCATATATTCTAAAACCAATCTAAATGTAAACGATATCGCTGGAATCACTTTGGCGCTTTGGGTTGAGCCTTCGTCCTGCTTTGCGCCTTTGAAAAGAGTCATGTCGAATGAGATGACATCATTCGCCAGCGTCGCTTTTTCAGTGACGTACGACTCGCAGTGACAGGGGAATATCCGATCTGTCCGCTTACATGGCAGACGCAAACGCACGTATCCGATTCATATCAGATTTCTTTTCACATTTGAACGAGGCCTGAAACTGATCTAAAAATATCTGAATCCATGTGCATTTTTACTGCTTACACGATCGTGGGTCATATCTGATCTGTGCCACATGGAAGAAAATCTGAATTGGGTCACTTGAAGCATGTAATGTGAATACTGCCTTTCAGGACAATTTATCCGGCTGATGAACGATAAAAAACATTGACAGCCAATCAGAATCCAAGCGTCAACATTAAAGGAATAGTTCACTTAAAATTTTAAGTGAACTAAAACCCTTAAGTTGATGGACCCCATTGACTTCAAAAAATCTTCCTTTGTGTTCAGCAGAAGAAAGAAATTCATACAGGTGTGAAACAACTTGAGGGATAGTAAATGATGACAGAACTTTATTTTTAAGTGAACTATCCCTTTAAAAGAGGCGAACGACAAAACTGCCGCGCACTTCGAATAAACAGAACGATATTGTCCGCTGATGTGGACAGTAATATAGAGATCATTATAGACTAGTTAATTTTAATACATATTGTTCTTGGTGTGAACAAGCCTTGACAGATAATACAGAATAGTAACAGTGAGAGGGAGGACAACAAAACACTTAAGTACACACAAAAAAATTAAAAAGTTAAATGCATAATTTCCAAAAGGATGCAAATCGTTTAGACTTGCATGAGCTTAGAATGGGCTACAAGACAAGCCATTTACTTTTAATTATATATGAGTGATATCACATGAGCAAGAGTACTTTTGTTCTGAAAATCAGCTTAGACAATCAAATACAAGGCCTGATAGAAACTGTTCTTCTGTTAAATCATGTGTATGTGAAATATGTAATATGATACTAAACTCTGAAAACATAAAACTTTCTATTATTAAACTTCTTGAATCTTGACTGTATGTGTGTGTGTGCGTGTGTGTTCGTGTGTGTGCGTGTGTGTGTGTGCGCGCGCTTGTGTGAGAGAGAACTTGAAGGGGACACAGTCATCAAAACAGGAAACCATTTATGTTGCTGAAACACCATTTTTAACTCTCGTAGGCAGGCAAAAATAAATACAGCACTAAGAAAATAGAAAGAGAGAAAGAACAGCAGGGGAAAAGAGAAAGTGAAGTGGAGCAAAAACAAAACTTTGTGTAGCCGTTGGCCTATTCCAACAGCTTTAGACCATGAGCCAAACATGCAATAAAACAAAAGTACACAAAAGCAAACACACACACACACACACACACACACACACACACACACACACCACACCCTTAAACGGACAATTCACCAAAACATCATTTATTCACTGTCATGTGGTTCCAAAATTTCTTTCTTCTGTGGAACATGAAGATATTTTGAAGAATGTGGGTCCAACTAACTCCACTGGACCCCACTGACAGTCGTTGTATGGGCTCTTAAAAAAACACCTTCATTTACCCCTGGTTTCACAGACAAGGCTTAAGCTAGTCCCAGACTAAAATGCATGTTTGATCTGTTTTAACTGAAAGCAATTTTCACTAACATATCTTAAAATATAACAATGCCATTGTTTTGTCTCAAGATGCACATCAGTAATGTTTTTTTCTAAGGCACATTTATTAAAGATACTGAAATGTCCTAATTGAACTAAGACCTAATCCTGGCTTAATCTAAACCCTGTCTGTGAAACCAGGCCTTAGAAACTTAACATCTGCCAATTAAAACACTTTTCACTTAAACATTTTGAAAGCCTGTTTTTCATTCAAACAACTGTTTCGTCAGGATAAAACTATGTCTAGTGGGATTCAAAATCACGATCAACACATATTATTGTCATTAAAGCAAACACTACTGCAAAATCTTGCGAGTTAGAACTAGGCCTTTACTTACTACTGCAACAATTGTAGGGTGTTCTGAGCGAGATTTAGTCAATTAGTCTGGTTACTATGATGTACATTGTTTATAAATATTGTAATCATTCAGTACCATTATATTATATCATCACTTTTGGTATACTATCACAGTACTACTTTTGTGAAATTCAAATTCAAGTCCACCAGCCTGAAGAAAAGTCCCTGGACATGCATTTAAAGGTCAAAATCAGTACGAGATCACACACACACACACACACACACACACACACACACACACACACACACACACACACACACACACACACACACACACACACTCCCTGCAGTGCCGATAGGGGAAATGATTTCCTCCTGCTAGCAATAATCAGGGGCAAACCCCATCTTTGAGCAGGCACAGACGAGCCATTGTTTGTGCCTCCTCCTCCATTTGGTGTTTCTTATTAGTCACAGCGTCAATCTGTGTGTAGCTGCTGTCCCACCCTGAGAGAGAGAGAGATTTTAATTTGATTTTGAAAAAAATCAACAACAAAAAATTCACTTACAAAATGAAATTAAAAACCAAAAAATAATTTATCATCAACAGTTGTACACAAAACATCACAACTATACCATTTCAAATCAAAGATGCAAGATCACACATAGCTTTGTAAAATCTAAAATCAATCAAAATTAGGGTGACCAGAAGTCCAGAAAAATTCGGGACAGTCCCAAAATCTAAGCTCTTGTCCCGAATCCCGAATCTGGCCCTGATTGTCCCAAAAATTATACTCAAGCAAAATCTTGAGTAGTTATTGTCTGATGAAACATTAAAAACTGTCCATGGAGGTTGAGTCGTGAAGAGAGCGCAAGTTGCAGCAGCCGCGAGCTCATTGAATGAGTGTCTAATAAAGGAGTGATTGATTTGTCACGGCACTATGTGCCAAAAATACTTCGGCAATGAACAATGACTACATATTTGACAACATATTAGACTTTGAGAACAAAACGGACAACCTGAGTTATTCTTAGAATCCAAAACTGAACCAAAAGAGTTCACTGCAATTGAAGGATTCTCCACTGCAAGTCCCCTGTTCTTTTTGATAATGGTGGCTTGTACAAAACTCTCCATTCGGATCTTACCTCATCACCTACTTTTAAAACAGAACGCCAATGTGTATCGACACTCATATCAAGTGTCTTTTTGTTGAGAATGAGCACACACATTTTATACAACTCTTTCCCCACACATGAAAAAACAAATGAAAACTTATTTTGTTGAAAGAAACAACCCTGAATACTCTTCAACATTTGGTTGAATTAACAAACACGGAAAAGGATCTTCACCAAAAATGTCCTCTAACATCATTGTTTCTTCATCGATAAAAACTTCTTTTAACTTAGTCACAAAATGAGTCACCGAACAAACAGATCTGATTCCCAATTTTGCAAAATGAGGTCCAGTAAAGCCCAGTAATTGTTTTAAAAATTCCTGAGTTTTATAATGTCTTATTGAATCCTGGTAAAAAAAAATGGATGCAGACAGATCCAGTTTTGCATTAAAAATCAAGGGTTCATTCAACAACCAAAAAATGGCTTTGAATATGAAAAAAAACCTCAAAATCTTGAAAAGATGATGATAAAAAGATCACAATTTAGAAAGATTAAAGCACTTAGGGTCCATTAAAAAAAAAGAGATTTATATATTCCAAAGTTTCCAATAGTCCTTAGTAAACCACAACTAATCGGCCTCCACATAGGTCCATCAAGAAGTCTTTGTAAAAACTTCAGCTGGAAATCTGCAATCCTGCTCTGGAGATGAACCAATCCTTGGCCCCTTCTTCTTTGGGCAAATAAATTACTCTGCGGAACCCAATGAAGCTTGTCCCAAAAAATGTCACCAAGGCCGTTTGAATCTTGGCCATCAGTTTCACTGGAGGATCAATACAAACCCGTCTGTGCCATAAGAGTGAAGCGACCAAATTATTTACAATAAGAGTTCTTCCCCTATAAGACAGGCTGGGAAGAATCCACTTCCATTTGTCTAAACGACCTTTCCCTTTTTGTAATAAACCATCCCAATTTTTTTGTAAGACATTATCATCTCCTAAAAATACTCAAGATATCTCAAACCCCACCTATTCCATCACAGACCTTCATGAATAATTGGTTTCCCTTCATTCCAATCCCCTAATAAAAACGCCTCACTATTTTTCCAATGTACTTTTGCTGAAGACCATTTTCCAAAGTCCTCTATCAATCTAGATAAAACATGTATGTCACTTTGTTTATTGATCATTATTATAAGGTCGTCGGCAGAAGCTGATGTGCAAAAATCAACATTACAAAGTGCTACCCTAAAACCATCTGAACTCTTCCTGATTGTTTGTAGAAGTGTTGAAGTTCAATAACCAGAGAATATAACATTCCTGATAATTCCTGATAATGAACATCCGGTAACGCTTCATTTTACAGTCAAGTTCGCCATGTACATACTATGTACTTATTATAGTAATTACAATAACTGGGTAATAACTAGGTACTAACCCTGAACCTACCCCTAAACCTAACCATAACCCATGTACTTTCCTTATATTACCCAGTACTTTCTTAGGGTAAGTACACTGTATGTACACGTAAGTAAACGTACTGTAAAATGAAGCGTTTCCGAACATCCTTGTCTAATACCTCTACTGACCTTGAATGGAGCACATAAGCCACCATTAAACTTAATAACACTCTCAATGTCAATATAAAGAATTTTAATCATGTTTGAAAACTTCTCATTGAAACCAAAAGTCTCTAAAACGTCCCATAAATAGACATGCTCAACCTGATCGAAAGCTTTCTCTTGGTCTAAAGACAACAAACCACAACTGATATTAAATAATTTGGAAACCTGTATAATATCTCTAATTAGGGAAATATTGTCAAAGATTGACCTGTTAGGTACGCAATAAGATTGATCTAGATCTGTCCTATTACTTTAGTCAATCTATTAGCTAAAGTTTTAGAAAGTAATTTATAATCACTGCACCGAAGTGATACCAGCCTCCAGTTCTTAATCTCAGTGATCTCCTTTTTTCGGAAGAAGAGTAACCACTGCACTTCTGCAGCTCAACGGCAGCCCACCCTTCAGCAAGCTGTCACTAAACACCTCAACTCCCATCTCTGACCAGAAAGCTTTCAGAAAATCCACTGGAAGCCCATCCATGTCTTGAATGCCTATTAGAGCTCTCCCAGAGTTAGGCCACATTCCAGTTCTTCATGGGACTCTTCTGTCCTCTCGCATCTGTCAGGGATTAGATAAGAAAGTACCCTCCTCAGAACGCAGAGCATAGATTAATCGTTTTTGCCCATTTTTCTTCTCATGACCAAATAAATATTTGGAAGGTGCATCCATCTGATCAATATTTAAAAAATGAGCACGAACTAATGCTCCTTGTGCTTTATGTTCTAACAGTTCTTTAAGTTCAACTTTTTTATTTAAAAGGGTTTCCGTAAAATTACTATCCTTGAGGTTTGAGACAACTTTTGTAAATCCCTCAAATCTTTTTCAAGCATATTTAAAGAACGATTCAATTCTTTTGTGACATTTTGACTATATTGTTGCGTCGTAAATTGTTTTATCTGCACCTTGCCATAATCCTACCATTGTTGTATAGATTTCTCCTCCTTAAAAACCTTCCAGAAAAATGTAAACGATTCAGTAAATTATTAACAATAATAATTTCTCTTTTGTCATGATTCCTGTCTGGTGTTCTCCTTGTCTCATGTTGACTTTTGTTATTTCCTGTTCTGTGCCACGTTCTGTAGTCCTTTGTAGTTTTTCTTGTTTATTAGTCTCTCCAGCTGTTTCTAATTAGCCCCGCCCCCTTGTTATCTTGTTTAGCTTGTTTGCCTGTATATTTAAACCCCTGTGCTTCAGTTGCTTTTTGTCGGTCGTTGTTTGGATGTTGTTATGTTGCCTGTAGCTGTCTCCTTGTTCCTGTTCTGAGTTTCTGTCGATTACCCTGGATTACCTGTTTGTTTAATTAAATTTGTGCTTGCATTTGGATTCGCTCTCCGCTTCATTCCTGCTCCCACGTTACATCTTTAAAGATTTTGCTCAGATTTTAAAAGTTGTGTAGTGCATTCCACCTTTTATAATTAAACTGCTTGACCTCTCTTATGACACTGTATGTAAATCGGCAGTGATGTGCTTATGCTTCTGAATTGGCTTTTTTTTGGCTTAGTTGCAATAAATCATCTTTGCATGGTTAGATTATTACTACAGTTTTATTTTACAAAAGCAAGAACGATAAATATATATTCCATTAAATGTCTGTGATTTGTTATTGTAAGTAGACAGAGCATTTGCATATATAGCCACTTAACCACATGGATGTAATTACGTTGTTTTGTGTAAAAAGCTAAATGTGGCTTCAGAGCGGACAGCTTCCCTTAAACTCATCCCATCACTATCAACGTGGGAGGATGTGGCTTGGGATTTGGAATGTGTTGTTAGCTGAACTGAATATTAGCCTTGCTGGGACCACGGGAACAATTACATGGACAATCGTTGTTTTGTCTACTGACGCTGTTTGTTGTTGTTCACAGCAAAGTACTCAAAAAGTTTTATGAACACTGAATGGCTGTTTTTTAATAGCCACTCATTGATTTTTTTTATGCTCATAACAATAATAATAAAAATAAAAACATTGTTTCAAGTGTTTCAACAATTCAAAGGGTTTTCTTTTAGAAGTTTTTTTGGCTTTTAGTATGAATATGTTCATCTTAATGTTATCTATAAGCTAGTGTGCTCCAACACAATGACAGAATTCGCATTTAGAAGATATAAGCGTTTAAAACTCACAGTCTCTCACTCCCGCAAAGATGGAGCAATGATTTTGATGACATCACTCTGCACTTCAGCTTCTCATCGGATTTTCTGTCCAATCAAATGCTCTTTAGAATCTGAAGCTCCGCCCCCTGCATTATAAATAGACGCTGAAACTGCGGCTGAAGTCGGTCACTTGTTCACACATTTACTATTTTCAACACGGTGAATGGCATATAGTGCATTGTATAGGGGATAGGGAACGATTCAGAAAGTGTAAATATGTTTTCCATTGGGGCGAATGAAGTTTCATTCATTGTTTCACGTCAGTCTCACACCGCAGCTCCGGTCCAGAGACACGATAGCAAAGAGCGGATCATATGTGTGAGTCGGCGCAGGCCAGAAAACATATCGGACCCATTTGAATTCTGCACAGAATGCTATTTTTTAAAGCGATATGAAGGAGATTAGGAGGAGAAACAGTTAGAAATTAGGAGGAAACTGGGAAACTTTATATCATCTAACTGTGATATAAACCAAGCGCTATTGGCTATTTAAAAAAAGGTGAGGAGCTGTTCGATATGTCCTGCCCTGTCTTCCTGTTTCAGTGGAAATTGTGTCAACACATTGAATAATGGTATGCGTTTAAAGGCACTTCAGTGGGCCTTTAACGTTATTTTTTAAATTTCAGTTTTGTCTAGGAAATATGTGTATAGTTTTGGGTTTCGTCCTTTCATCTCAACTAGCACTCTTATATCCAGATATCTCCCGTTGACGTTAAATCTCAGGACAGTCAGAAGGTTTTGGGACTGTGCGCATTGTGGTAACATCAGCTAATCAGTGTTGACATAACGTCATTTTCCTGTGGAAATGAAAGAGTGATTAGTCACCTGGCATTTACAGTTCAAGTGATTGGCTCCAAAAGTTTTGTGGTCCCATGAGCGAAGAAGATAGATTTCAAAGTGTTTACCTCAGGGATTTGGTGCAAGACGTAGCAATGCTAAGGGATAGCTTTCTCAGGATATTACACAGCTCCATTACAAATATATAAAAAAAGATAATCTGAAGTCCCTGGTTATGTTTAGTGTTCCATATTTAAACTTTCTTTTTCAAAATACTGGTGAATTTCCACTTGTGACTCAAGTTAAATTAAATGCAGAGTGATTCATCAACTACATTACTTACAACGGTCTTGATGTCACAGAGTTTATTGAGTTTAAATGACTTAGGAGGAACTTGAGAAACATGTTGACCAGAGTATGAGAAGCATTCAGCTGAGCGTAGCATGTAACGCTCAGTGCCAGACCTTCAAACCGAGCAAGGTTAAATCCAGAAGTCAAAACTGAGGAGGTTTTTCCAGATCCACAATTCCTACCCACCCACAAACTTCCTTCAGACCCAGTTCGTGAGTCCTCTAACTACGAAAGGAATGACGGAGCAGCAGGAAAAAAATAACTGAATTACAATAGGACTGAGTTCAGTAAACAAATACAACATTGCAGAGGGCAAATTAATCTGGTCGGGGAACGAAAAAAGAAGCAACAAGAATGCATCCTTTGCCAACATGACAATTATGTTTATGTGGATTAAAACAAAACAACAAGCCTTTGCCAATCCCAGCGGTGGCCCTTCTATTGTTTCAGAGATCAAGCCGAGATGAAGTTACAGCGTCAACATACATCCGTAGCAGCTCCGTCCGGATGGAAAAGAGGCCCTACATATGCAAAAGCAATGCTAATCCACGTGAAGCCCTAGGGACACACACTCCAAGCTACATGAAGCCTTTCCAAAAAAATAGCTCACTATTTTTATCGGAATGACGCTCCCCGGTGGGAAAGCACCAGCACGGAGTCGTTATGGTTTTCCCTTAGATATGCCGTCCCACCAGAAAATCAAAATAAACACATGGAAAGCCACAAGGATATATCTGGCTCGTTGTGAGGAAAGCATTTTTTTTCTGTTTCTTTTTTTCTCCTCTTGCCTTTCTCCAAATGTCTCTGCAATTGTACTCTTGCATGCAAAAAAGCAAGACTTGGGGAACGAGAAGAGAAAAGGATGGAACAACCCAATGAAGGAAAGCTCCAACAATATGCCAATATATTGTAAGAATTTTAGGCACTAAGTGTTATCAATGCATATATTTAGACCTGATATTTTCAGTTGAACCTTGTAGCTACTCAGTCATAAACAGTTTTTGCATTTTGGCGGGATACCGCAATAATGACAAGGTGCAAGAATAGGAAGATGTGGATTTTGCAGATATGGCTTTCGGTCAAGACATATTTAAGCCTCAGATAACACACCAAACTTGAAATCACTTTCTCAATCTGGCAATCTCTAATCTGATGCAATCTCGGCTCGCTTTCCGCTAGGTACTAGGGTGATACAAAAAACAAAGTTTGTTGGGTTAGTGACCTCAAATCTTTGAAAGATACTCAGACTTTTGTTTGAGGCTCTTATAAAATATTGTGGGCCATAGATTTTGTAATGTAGCCAAAGGTCTGTTTACACAAGACTACACATACACTAACCTCACAGCCATCTGAATCCAACCGAGCAACTCAGTGCCCAAGTGCTGACCTACCAGTACTGTTTCTAGACAACTCGACGTTGGTCACCTTGATTTTGCCAAGAGTGGAACAATATTTCTGTCCAAATATTTTGTCCTAAACCTAACCCCACCTATAAGTTATCCCTAAAATCAGATGGAAATAATAGGTGAATAACACTGATATAAAAGCATCAACCCTGGTTGCAAGCCTAAACCTGACATAAATTATAAATATGTCACTTAAAAATCTGTTGTTTCTGTATCAACAAAGACCTCAATGTAGCAGATGAGTATTAACTGCACAGTAGATATAGGGCCCTATTTTACGATCTAATTGCATAATCTAAAACGCACGGCGCAAGTGCAGTTAGGGCGTGTCCGTATCCCCTTTTGCTAGTTTAACAAAGAGAAAAATGGTCGGCGCTCCCGGCGCATGGTCTAAAAGGGTTGTCCCTATTCTCTTAATGAGTAATGGGTGTGTTTTGGGCGTAATGTGCAATAAAAAATCAGAGCCTCATCTCCCATTCACTTTAAAAGCCAGTTGTGCACGCGCCGTGGCGGATTCGCTATTTACATGGAGGATTTGCAAGCGGAAAAACTGAATGCTTCTCTAGTGAGGAAACGGCTCTGCTCGTGCACGAGGTTAAAGCGTGCGAGCTGACCATCTTCGGGACAAAGTGTACACGTGTTGTGGACCCGCCTATAGACGCATATTACTAACGTGCTCTTTAAAAAAAAAAAATTCTGCACCATTGACTTTAGACCAGGTTTCAGTTGGCTCATTAGTAGTCTATTTCAGTCGCCTCAAACACACCTCGTTGATGGAGAAACTAATTGCTCATGGCACAAGACAGTAAACACTAAGAAACTCCCTTAATTTGAGGCAAGTTGGAAATATTATGGGCTACTACAAACTGATTATTGGGAAGTTTGCAAAGTTTTGTTTCGCAAACATGAAATTGAAAATGATGTGTATGTGTGTATTATGACTCTAAAATGGCGAAATTATTCCTCCCACATAGACTGTGAGACAAATTTATCGGGAAAGATGAATCAGACTCCGAAACTGGAGACTTGTGACCAGGGCGTTTTCCATGACGGCCTCTCTATGAACTGTGTGTGTGTGCAAGATAACCCTCTCCTTTCTCTGAACGCTTTATCCGCCGGGCTGCAGCAGAGATCCACACAAACAAACACAGCCATGGAGAGGAAATACTTTCACTGCGATGTGCCGCCCCAGGCTGACACCCGTAAAATCTTGTCTGGCGGTTCTCCGCCTTTTCACACAGACACACATCACCTGTTCCTCTACATCTCTGGCTACACTTCACCCTAAGTGCCTGCGGTGGTGTGAGAACGCTTGTGTATGTGTGCTGTGAATTAGACTTCCTCTTTTGTACACTTTGAGAGACCTATGTGTACAATGATTTACTTACTCAAAAGGGCGACTTCTATTGTGTATGTGTGTGCACCCAAACAATCCCAAAGACCACACACACACTTGCAAATACAACACACACCCACGCTCACAACCCCACGCACACACATCTTCTTGTTGACCGTGGCTTACGCCGTTGAAATCCAGCTGCAGTAACAGTTGTTCGCCGCTCTTCCCGGATCTCCACAGAAACCAGAGCCTGGCTGTTATCGGATCCCGCTCGCCATTCCTCCTCGGGAAAGAAGAATGCAGTGAGAAGGAGGAGAGAGAGAGACAGAGGGAGGCAGAGTGAAGGAGAAAGAAAGGGAGGGGGCGATGGTTTGGTCATGGTCCCGTGTGGGAATATTTAATAACAAACATTAAAAATACCACAGAAAGACTTTGCCACATTCCCACGGTCCAACTGCATCCAGGGCCTGACAGCCCGGTTATAAATACCAGCTATAGAGTGGCCCCAGAGTGCACTTACAGTACAACACATACACACACACAGTCCATGCACTTAGACACACAGTTACCGATCCATGTACTGTACATCTGGAAAAACTATGTGGAGATGCTTGGGCACTTTTTGCAGCATATATATCCAAGCTAAATGCATGAAATGCATGCATGCACAATAATATATACTCACCTAGGCCTAGTGTGCTGTCTGCATAGGCACAATCTTGATGTGAAAGGCTTTGAAAGGTAGGCATTATATTTAAGATACCTCATTTAGGCCAAATTAGCATAATATATGTTCGTTTGTAGGCAAGACAATTCCAGAATCTACTGTGATGGGGAAAAACAGACAAAAAATAGTCTTTAAAAATAGTGTCATATAGTTAAAAACAGACTATTTTACCCAGTTGGCGTGTGCTGTGTATATTTATGCTCATTAGATTAGCAACATGCTAATGACTATCAATTGTAAATTAAGTCTCCTGAGAAATTCAATGTGACAGCGTGGAATGTTTCAAATGAAATTCAAAGTTTGAATGTTGCCTTAAGCACATGGTATTTTACGGATACAAAAGGGTATGCGAATAGTACGCAATACGTACATTTTGTTATCAGCATATTACGCGTACAATTGTACATGTCCAGCAGATTTTTCGATTCGTCCGTACTCTGTATGTACACTTAGCTCATGTATGCACCTTGAGATTTTTTAGTTTGTCCACAAGTTGGCAACAATGGCCCAGGCCATTGTTTTATTGCCACAGAAATGGAGACGGAATAACAACAATAAACTATAGAGTATACTTTGAAAGTATTCGGGTACGCTACTATTTTCGTCACCAGCATTTTCTTCACCACCATTTTGTCAAGAAGCCACTTCCATCCTCACGTCGGACTGGCTGAGGAAAACAGGGGAAGCTCTCACTGACTTACTTTCCGTTCCTGAAACAATGAGACTGGAAGCTGGCCATCTGCCCTCATCTTTGTGTGTGTTTGTGTGCATGTGTGTGTGTTGTCTCGCTCTCAGTCTTAACAGGTCACAGGGCTTAACCCAACATGGCTCCCTCGTTCCTGTTATTGGACAAGACATTAGTCTCAGTGTCAAAAAGCTTTGGGGTTTGCGGCCAATTTTAGATGTATTACAAATGAGGGTGTGAAACACCAAGAGCATAAAAACAAATGATCAGTTTGGTGTGTGGAAACTTCAATGGCATAACAGAGTGCTTTGAAGATTTTATAGAGTCGACTAATTTAATGTGACACATTTAAATTGTTTTAAAATAACAGTATGGTCTTACTTTTTTTAATTGTTTGACTTTTTACAGGGTCACCTATAATTATGATTGGATTGTGAAAGGGGAGGGTCCAGAAACGAATTGTGCCAATCACAATAAAGATTTTGTGTTGGATGCAATAATTGCTTACTGCAGCCCTGCATCTATAGCATTTATAAGACAGCATCTATCCTTACAAATTGTCCATCAGTGCTATGCGTTGTGCAGCAATATTAGCATAGGCTAAAAGCTTTCCTAAGTCTTCTTTTTGCTGTGCATATGAAGTTTGTAATCTTACTGATGTTTGATAGAGTGCCATAACAGCATGAAAGTAACACAAACTGGCCAGATTGATCACTACCATATCAAGGCTACAACGCTTTAGCACTCAGCTTGGGACATTTTAAACAATACTCCAGCAAAGAACAATATTTAAGTGTTAATTTGATCTGACGCTTAAGATGGAAACTCCCTTGAACATGCAGAGGAGAGTGTTTGACTCATTGCAACAACAACATCTTCTCTTGTGTCTTATCTACACAAGCAACTCCTCGCTAGTTCCTAAGGCTGGAAACTATAAAAGAGTCTTTTCTCATTGTCTTGCTTGTCCTGTCTTCCTTACTAAGGCGGGTTCCACAGAGCGTATTTATTGCGCTAATAAAATGAAATGCATGTCTGTGGTGGCAGAATTACTGTGCAATAAAAGTCTGAAGAACCAAAAGATTCTTACCGCAATAATCGAGTCTTAGACACCACAGATATTTCATTTATGGTTTGGCTGTTATGATGTCACAGGCTACAAGTCAAGTATGTGTGGGTCATTTTCAGGGTGAAAATGGTTTTTATAGTCACAATATCTGTCTGAAATAGCAGCTACATGGCTAAAGTATATGGTCACCACTACTTTAGTGCATTGGGTTATTCTTGTCACATCCATTGCTCTTAGGTGAAAATTTGAACACAGACAAGCAATAGTTTGTCAAGGGTTTTTTAAATGTCAGCCATGGGATGGCTTTTCAATAAGTTCTCAAATTTCTTCCCATGTTGAGCTTTCAACTATCAAGACTTTAAATAAAATATTGTGAAGTGAAAAGTGAAGTTTATTTACCTTCTAACAAGTGAGAAACTGACTTGTTCACAAATCAATAGACCAAAATAAATGTCCTGCAACCTCACCTTGTTTGAGTTAACATATATGTAGTTAAAGGGACACTAAAAGTCTTTTGCAAGAATTGGACTCAAGTGGAGTCCAAACAAGAGGATCAGACAGCATGGGATGATTGACCTGATCATCTTTTGACTACTGATGATGTCCTGTATTTCATGCAGATAACTTGGATTCCAGCACAATAACTAATGTATTTGAAAAACCAGTAAATGGTACAACACTGTGGGTAGTTGTGAACTGATTTATGAGGATGTACATTTTATCTATTTATTTTATGTTCCAGTTTTGTTCTGATTGCCTTAAAGGGTTAGTTCACCCCCCAAAAAATAAAGTAATTAATTACTCACCCTGATGTCGTTCCAAACCCGTAAGACTTTCGTTCATCTTCAGAACACAAAGATCTTTCTGATGAAATCTGAGAGATTTCTGTCCCAGCATTGACAGCTATGCAACTGACACTTTGGCGCTTCAAAAAGTTAATAAAGAGATCGTAAAACTAATCCATATGAATTGAGCAGTTTAGTCCAAATTTTCTGAAGAGACACGATTGCTTTATATGATGAACAGATTTAATTTAAGGGTTGGAACGACATGAGGGTAAGTAAATGATGACAGAATTTCATCTTTGGATGAAGTAACCCTTTAGGGTTAAAAAAACTAAAATATATTTGGCTTGCTCTCTGAGAACAAGGTGGAAATAAGTTTAGATTTTCACTACAGAATATATAATAAATTGTAGAAAGGGGGAAATGGTGGAACTTACATATTCTTGCTTAATTGATAAAATTAGTAGGCTACTAGCAAACTGCTTTTGTTTGCAGCAATTTTATCATTCATTTTCATTCACGTAATAATTCAAAAAATTTAAAGAAGTTGGTGGAATCAACCGTGTTCTTCTGCAGTCGACCATCTCAACTGACAACTTACCAACTCTCTTCTGGTAACAAATGAAAGTTTGGAAGTTCTCAGTGGCAGTGATGTGTCTTTCATGAACATGACCAATAAGATCCTTCTCACCTCCAATTCCTGGCAGAGAACTGACAAGCCATGTCATATCGTCTGTGACCTTAGAAATGTGGTCTGGTCCAAACTCAGAGTATCCTCTTCTTTCTCTGCAAATAATAAAGAAACACAAGTTACAGAGGTACACGTGGTGAGATTTCAGCAACAATAGCGTTCGGTTCACAACTCTAACTACGCTTATCAAGGTGTTTCTGGTTCAGTGGAGAGCTTAAGATCTCATTATAGCAGTTGTTTTATCCAAAGTGTCTTTTTTTACAGGGACAATCCTACTTGAGTAACCTGTGGTAAAAGGCTTTGCGCAATGGTGACAACTCAAGGATTTTGCCTTTCAGGACCTGGACCAATAACCTTCCGGTTGCCATGGCTGCTACTACACCACTCCATCCCCAATGGAAAGGCCTGCGGAAAGTAAAATCTCAGGTCTCACATAGTCATTTTTAGCACATGCAAGGAAAAAAAAAGGGACACCATCAGCAGCCGCCACTGGAAAGAGTGATGAAACATGTAACGCCATTTGCCAGTTTGCAAACGCTTGATAGTCCAAAATAATTTGGTGGATGCCAGGAGAACAATACCTCGCTGAATTGCACCGTGCTAAGTCTGAAGTTTAGTGGAGAAAGAATTACATTCGGGGGGTTGTTTGTGCAAGCTTTGGGTGACATGTCATAACTCCAATGGGCAATTCGAAAGCAAGAGAAAGCAGTGATGCACTACGGCGTTATTCTCAGCATGACAGCATGATGTGCAACACAATGAGTTCCATACACAAATGGTTTTGAGGTGTGTGTACAAGAACTTATCTGACCAGAACTGAGCCCAGGCCTCAACTCTACTCTATACCTTCAGGATCAATGCTATTTTTAGATTAGAGTAAGTTTGTTTGAATTAGGCAATGTCTGTGTTGCTGTCAAATGTGCGTGTGCACTACAGTGAGTTTTTGACTGCGATGTTCAGTCATGTTCCACTTGTGCGTCAGCACTCTTACCGCAGTCTCTCTTTCCAAAATCTCTCCCAAGTTCTTCCTAAACCCTACAAAACCACTGCCCTCCCCATCTCTCTTTCTATCTCACCCAGCTGTGCAGAAAGCGAACCCCATTTCCTCAGCTGTCTCTCTCTCTCTCTCTCTCTCTCTCTCTCTCTCTCTCTCTCTCTCTCTCTCTCTTTCTGGACTGATGTGTGGAAAGCAGGCTTCATTTTCTGTGGTCACCATTCCAGGGGAGCCTCCCTCATTCCTGCCGGTTTATGTCAAACAAGCTTTTCCTGGTCTCCTGTGTAGCAATAAATAACCCGGGTTTAAATACTAATCTTATTGAGAATTTTCATGTAGTTTTGTTGTGCTCTGGAAATGTTTTTGACCTCTCCGGAATGTATTTTACACGTTGATTGTGTACGATTCACAGTCGCTAGTGCGTGGTGGGTTCATAAATTGGGTGGAGGCTACAATATTTGGCTTGTAATATGTGGTTTAATTAGCTCATGCAGCAACATACTTTACAATGCTGCAGTTTACTGGAAAAGAGCATAAATGTACTATTCTTAGTGGGGTCAGTTTACTTATTTGTATGCTTGTCTGCTTGATGATGACTCAGATGAGCTCTAAAGGTTGTAACATCACTGACTTTGCGGTGGCTCTTGGATCATTCTTATGATGGTGTGTGAGAAAACTGAAATCATTTTACAACAACACTTAGGCGCCCCCTGTCTGACTTATACAGTATGACCCATTCTGCTTCTTGAACAAACAATTGGAAGTCGCCAGCAGAGGGCACTCTAAACTAATATCTAACAATAATCTTACACTTATTACAATAATGCATCTAAGGCAGTATGGAGGTTTATGAATGGAAATAATAATAAAAATCACATCAAAACTCTAGACATGTACGTGCGTCGTACCTAGAACAAACAGTTTGAGTCAATAATAAACTGAAGTTCATTGACTATAATGGCTTGACGTGATTCCAAAGGTTTCACAGATTTAATTCCAGGTCTGCTACTTTAGCAGGGCAGAGATAAACGTCTACCCAGACTGCTGAGGTCCTGTGGTACAGAGATAGACAATACTATCCACACCCCTCCTTCACCTAATTTTACCCTTCATTGCTGATCCTAATGAGGCTACAACTAGGGAGTAGTGTGTGTATGTGTTTGCGTGTAGGTAATGAACATGTCAGATGCAAACACACCTGGGGATGTGGATGTTGTTACACAGCAGGGTTCTTACAGCAGGCTGGTTTAAATAAACAGAATTACATTACTATTTCAACATTTTTACTTTTAATGAAGGAAGCGATTTAATGTGACACAATTGCAGAAATATATGCCATATCCAAACTGAAAGGAAATAAAATGCTTTAGCCAGCCAAAAGTCTTCCAGTCTGGTGTGGTTTGTGTGGTATCCCAGCCTGTCAGCTGGTGCCTTTAAACCCTAGCTTCATTGCTACAGTTTGGTGGATTTTATGTCCCAGTGAAATGTTGCATTTTTTTTTTTTACATACAAATGTAATAATCATATTTCATGCCACATGGCTTTTCATGCATAGATGTACCCCATTAATGCAAATTCATAATGATTAGCACCTAGAAATCATAAACAAAACTTCAAGTACAATAATATAAAACTTTAAGTATAAAAAAATCGCTTTTGCAAATAATAAATTAATAATGAGCAATCGTTTTTATAGGTACTTTATGAAGTACAGGATTGACATGCTTTTTGCGAATATTGCAGCAAATCAAATCCTATTTGTCAGAGTAACTAAAATGCACAATTTATCTCTGTGACTTCAGCTCACTGTTGGATATTGTTGTTTTCTAGGTGCATTATTGTACAATAAAGTCAAAAGCCAGAAAGACATGGTCTTGGCCTTGAATCACGCCTGTTAATGCTCTGAGAGGAACAGTGTTTCTTGGTCAAGAGGGACAGACGGATGGGGAGAGGGGGAGAAGGATTATTTTGTTCTTCTCTCCACTCTATTACATGGTCAAAGCGGTTAAGCTCTGCGTGAAATCGGTCGAGGTTTCTTGCCACAATACCACAGAGCAGCTTTGCTTTTAGCTCAGCCTAACCTCTCTCTTAGACTGCGGGTGGCTACAAATATTGTATTCTGGTGTTTATAGTGCACAGACATATTTCAGGGCGGATTTGGCCACAGTTGGGAGAAATGTAAATGTATGTTTTTTCTATACTAACAAACAGTACCATTGTTAATTGGATGTGGTACTATGGCAATATGTTGGTCTTTGGACACGTAGCATTGTGGTAGATCCATGGTATTCTCTGAAATACAGGCCAAAAGTGATGTCCAGAGGGGATATTTGTTTTTAATGACCCTACAAGTTCGATTAAGCCATCAAAATACAAGGCCAATATTTTATTTTATTATTATTTTTTTAAATAATTTAAATATGAGGGGAAAATAAAACACTAAATATGGTTACGGTATTGATCTACAGGTTTTATACAAAAATGCATAGAAAAATGAAAAGCTCACAGGAAATAAAGCATAAATTGACTACAACATAAACAGTTGTTAATATTTAAGTTGGTTCTCTCTTGTTTTTGCATGTGTTCATAATTTCTTTGTATGACAGCCTGGCCAAAAATGATGTCCGCACAATTTGCCTTTCACAGTTTCTTTGTGTTCAAAAATTACACATAAAACAATTGAATCCAAGCAGAAAATCTTTAAGAAATATTTAAAGGGGTCATGAACTGCATTTTGTAAAATTGTATGTTCTTTGGGGTCCACTTATTATGTTAGCAAGATTTTTACATACAAAATATACTAATTTCTATCCTGTTTTTGACCCTCTCTTTAAAACACTCTGCTTTGATGGGTGTGCCGTATTTAAAGTGATTATGATTGGGTAATTAATCATCTTTATTTATATTTATTTCTCATGTATTTGTGACGTAGTATTGTATTTTATTACATATTATATTAGTGTTGAAACGAAGACGCTACCGAAAGATGCTTATCTCATTACATAGTTGAAACATTTGCCAACTGTGAAACATTTATGCATATTAAATATGCGTTGTAAGTCTTGGTTGTGGCAGATAAAGTTTAAGTACTTGGAGTTACCACAGTTAGTTGACACAGGACTTTGTGTAAACGAATTATGAATGAATGCACCATTGTTTGTCATCCCTTTTATTCATCGTTCATCATTTTCAGTAAAGAGAGTAGCTACATATTAAACAATCTGTATCAGACAAAGCAAAAGTGACACATGGTAAAAATATTGTTACTTACACTTGAGTGTTGCGGCATTACTGTCAAATCCAATATAGTCGGCTCTGCATTATCTTTGTTTTTAGTCTCTCTGAAAAGCCTGCACCATACGGCATCTGGTTGGTTCCACAGTAAAATAAAGCAAACAAACGAATAGTGTCTTACTGACGTGATCTGGAACTTATGTATCATCGAATAAAGTTCATCCACGCTTTCTTAATGTTAGGATCCCAAGGAAATCAATGCAAAAACTGTTTTTACACAATGTCTTGTAATCCTCTATCGCTTTGTTACTGGAGTAATCCCGTGTTTGCGTCTCTCATATTTACTACTACATGACATGTGTGAATCGGTGGGCGGGGCTAAAGAGGCGATGATGTAGAAGTAGGCATTGATCTTCTTCTGCAAAAGCAGTCTTTTGGCGCAATGTGACGTCACACTGAGGCAAAATCCGAAACGAGTCATTTTTTGGGAGCTTGGTTTCAATAAAAGCTGTTTTTGGACTAACAAAGTTTTGAGTTCTGAAACATACAGGATATTTTTCAATTCTCAATTTCTCAATTTCCTTTAATAATTTTGGAATAAAGGGTGACATTCCTTGGCCAGACATCACTTTTGGCCACTACTGTAGAATTGAAAATAAATTAATTGTGGGTATGTGTCATAAATGGCTGTTATTAAAGGTGAAGCATGTAAAAGGTCGAATTTGCAAAAAAATTAAAAGGTTGAGTGAGGTTTCCCGAATGCTCTAGATGTAACACTAAAATACTCTTCTCCTTTAAGGGTTTATTCAGGTACAATCCCCCCACAGAGATGATTTTGATCCCTCCTATAAACTGCAGTCGGGAGACACCTCTGAACCCTGACTGATCAGCACAGCTACTCGGATCAATACACACTTTCTAATAGAAGCTCTCACACCAACACACTTAGTTTAGACACTTAAGCCTGTGGGGATGGGACTTGGAGGAGGAGATATGAAGCATGGGAATAAATGAATGAATGTCGAGAGCTAAGGGAGGCTGGGATTGGGACTGTGAGCATGTGTGATGGATGAATGCATGAAATTTGAACAAGAGTGTAAAAATGAAATGAATATGTGAAAGAAAATTCTGCAATGACAATAAAGGAGTGACTGTGGAAAAACGAAAAAAAAACGAGAGTGCCATTAAGATACACTGTAAACATTTATGACTGTTTGTTTTGCTAAAGGAATATTCTGGCTTCACTATAGGTTCATTTGCATAAACAGTCTACGGGCCAAGAAATTGTTGACAGCCTGTAAGCTTACATGAGACTAGTGTAATGGACTTGCATATTAACCTTGTTTGTGAAAATCATATCCAGTTTTTCAACTAATGCCATGATCATGCAAATATCACGTATAGAAAAATCTATAATACATAACTAGCAGTTTCTCTGCATAGAACAGCAGACCCAGTGCAACAAGGACAAACACTACAGCTCAAATATCACACAGTCAAACCAAAATTTATTCAGAAACCTTCAACATTTCTCACATTACAGATTATTCGCTATAGTTTTAGAAAATGGTAATACAATATGACAATAACTCAATCATTTGATATTTCACTGGTTTTGTCCATCCTTCTGTAGGGTATGGACCAATTAGACACATACTAATTATTCATTATATACAAAGGTTTATGAAACTCCTCACTGGGCCCAAATGAACAAACACAAGGGCAGAAACAGTGTCATGTTACAGGGCATGATAAGGAGATTTTACGACCTCAGAGGAATGTGGCCACATACTCAAGAGAGAGACTATGAAACAGAAACCCTCTTTAAAACAGACTTTGCTGCATTAATCATAGACTAACTGATCTATAAATGAACATGCATAAAACTGTGAAAGAAACAGTGTAAATGGTTTACTGTCTTGTGTACTATTAGGTATATATTATGGTATGTATTCTGGTATACAACCAACTAACGATCAATGTAACCTCACCTGTGTCATGCCTCCTACCTAATTAATCCTCATTTAATGACTCACACTTTGATGTACATCACCTTCTTCTAGAATGCAGTGTGGATGTGTTATAGCTATTTTAGCATTAATGAAGGTATAATCATATTATGGGACAAAGATCCGTAAATCAACTAAGAGCCACTTTCTTTCTCAGACATGTCCCCTTTCTGATTGGTCGAGTTCAACCCTTAGGGGAGGATCTTCTCCAGGCCTTATTAGAGACAGTCCACATGTGACCTCCCTCTCTTAGTTCTTTCATCCAGCCGCAACCCTGTTCTGGTGTTACTGGGGAACCCCCTCCCCCTCCACGGGGGCCCCAGGGCCCAGCAGGCCTCGATTCCAACCAGATATGGGCTTAGGCAGGAGAGAGAAGACTCTCTCACAAAGAACCAAGGACAATCTCAAGAGTTTTGGAACAAAGAGTCCAACCAACAACGACTCCAATCACCCATCCTTCCGACTTCCTCACTTCTCCTGGGTGCTCGGCGTGGCATCAACAGAGTCCCAGGCCTTCACCAAACCAGCCATGCGTTCCTGGAGAAAGAGAACGCTCAACCAACTTCCACTTGACACTGCCGGAACCATCAACGACTTCAATTTTCAACAACTTCAAGAATTGTTCCCATTACAAATGCAAGTATTCAATTCAATGAAATGTGAAAATGAAATTCTGATGGTTCTTCTCATAGACCCTCTTCCGGTTTCCAATTTCATCCTATCACTAACCTATTTATGTATTCATGTGTGTATGTTGTTTAGTTTATTTATATTCATATAAATATCTATATTTAGTTAATAAAACTTGTACATAATATGTATTTGGTTCTGTTTTGTTTGCAATACAAGTCACTTTACGATCACGGTTTTTGCTACTGGCTCAAATACTGTACAGGCGAAGAAATAATTATTCTTCGGTGGCCATGGAAGATACCCTTTTCTTAGAATAAATTAATAATCAAAAGAGTTTGTTGGAAGAACTGATTAATTGATTTTAATTTTAATTCAGCCACATCAAGTTAATCCAATTAACTGACCCAAATATTTATAATTAATAATAACAAGATATTATTGATTATTAATATTTCCAGAAAGCTGAGTTCCTTACACTTCTGTTAGACTGTCTCACTGATTAATTATGTTGAATATCTGTCAGCTGTTAAATTTAACTACACAATTAGATAATACCAATGTAGGTGAACCAGTTACCAAGCAATGCTTCATTTTGTTCAGTCTGTAAAATTTATGAAAAAAACTTCAGCAAAACATGGTCAGGTCAAATTGTCTGAATAATTTTTGGTCACAAATTTGTATACATTTTACTGGTAGTCTCTGCATGAAGAATTTTTGGGTATAATATGTCACAGTTTATTTTGCTACCCTCACTTACATAAACTATAGTGTCCTGCACCCACTAGTACAAAAAAAAGATTGTATATGGTGTCTGGATAATTTTGGTTTAACTGTATCCTGTTCAGAGCAATTAATATAAGTAATATTAAGTACAAAGTACTAAAAAATACATTTATTGAAAACCATTGACAGTCTGTAAGTGCGGTAAAAACGCTCTAAATATTTAATTATTAAGTTTTGTAATGTTGATATCACTGTAAAATATGTTTTTTTCTCACAATATTTGGTTATGTATTTTCGTTCTTATTTGATAGCATATTGCTAGCAACATAATAACCCTTTTGCAAATGTATTACAGAAAACATAATCTCTATTTTAGTCATTAGCATATTGCTAGCAACATAATAACCCTTTTGCAAATGTATTACAGAAAACATAATCTCTATTTTAGTCATTTTTAAATGTTTGTCCGTGATAATCAACCAGATACAGTCACATATGCTGTTGACAGAGTCGTTTGAAAACAGACGATTCCTTAAACGACGTTCAGTGACCTGTGTTTCTTCTTTTGCAAGAAACGCGCAGTGTAATGTGTTGAAAAGTGTTGGCGCTGGCTCTCCCTCCCTCCCTCCGTTTGCTTCTCCTCAAGGTGACACTTCCATCTGCCCCTTCCCTCTCTTTTCCAATCTTTGCTTTAAATGCCCCTCTAGAGCCGATGTCACAGCTTTTTCACGCTCTTGCTGGAGGATACACTTTACTCTCTAATCTATATTCCACTCATGCCTGCATTTCCATTCTCTTTAGAGTCAGTGTCCATTACAGACCACACGATATTTCATTGCAACTGAGAACGAAGGTTGAGCGAAAGAGAGGGAGAGAGAGATTATTTGCATGATGCACACATTGTTTCTTTCTTTACAGTAAATGGTAAAGAAATGGACTCTCATGTCTTTAAATGCATGAACAAAATACACTCTGCTCTCGTTCACATTGGTTGGCTACCCTTTTGGTATACTTTGTAAGTATTTTCATATATCCCTTTGATCATTTAAATAACCACTCAAAAAAATGATTCAAGCCCTTCTTAGAGGTGACACATTTAAATCTAATTTGCTTTATTTAAATATATCTATTCAAGATCATACACTCAAAAAAATGTTTTCGTGGCACTGTTCTTTTTACCCAAATATGTTTTGTTAAAGTAACACACATATATTTATTTTACCACCAAAACACTATTGTATTGCGTTTAATTAACTTAACCTGTATAATTTTCCACTTTACTTAATTATCAATCGTTAAACTAATGTAAAGGGTTTAATTTCGCGATAAACAAAAACTTAATTTGATTGTGTTCAATCTGCTTAAATATGTAAAATTAAAGTTTACTTAATCTGTTTGTGTTGGATTACATGAATGATTTGTGTTGCATTAACTGAAACTGGGCGGTGCTTGTTAGTTCCCAGCATGCTTTGCATATAGCTGAATTAAGACAGAATTAATGTTGAAATGAAGTGTTATTTTACGTGTTTTTTAGAAAATGAGGAAAGGGGAAGACTTTATAGTGTGTAATTGTGTTTAATGTTCAATTACATTGCAATTATTAGAACCATATATATTACAGTGGGTTACCATTGTGGAGAAGAGTAGAGCATTTGGTTATATGTGGACTGATTCAATTACATTTGCTCTTGTCGCTGAAAGAGCATATAAATCTTAACATTTAGTAAGTTAATAAGTGCTATTATTAGTTAATAGCTAGCTGTTGTCTAGTAATTCATTTGAGAAATTATGTAAATCCTACATACATTTATTTTTCAGTGCAGTTTTAAATAAACTAAAGCATGTGCACTAAACTTAACTGGTTTAAGTTACAGGGAAGCAATTCCATTGATTTGTTTGGACTCATTCAGTTGAGTTGTCACAATACAATGAGCTTACATAGATTCCAAAAATGTCATTCACATTAATACAAAATAATTTGCTTGAGTGGAACCACTGTCCATAACTGAATTAAGTTAGTTTAAAGAGTAATTTTTTTTGAGTGTATGTGTATGTGTATATATATATATATATATATATATATATATATATTTAATTGGTTTAACTAAAAATGTATTAATAGCTCCACTCAAAAAAAAAATATTCATTGGATGAACTCAATTAAGTTGTGGGCAGGATTTCCATCCAATAAATATATGTAGCCCCAACTCAAACTGAGTACATCCATTCAACAGAATGTAAATCAGTTAGCCTAACTCATTTGTATCAAATAGATGCAAAAGATGCAAAAATAGATGCACTTTAGCTTACTTTGCTGCTCCAAATGTGTTTAACAAACACACTGTCACAGCAGCCAAAAAAGACAATAGATATAATAAGAGTTAAGAGCCCAACTAATGGAAACACTAATCACTAATCACTGTTATGGTAACTTTAAATGGAAAACATAGAGTTAATTAACCCCCTGTTAATTCTCAATAAAACTTTTGTAGAAGTCTGACAGAAATAAAGGCAGTCTGGTTAGTAATAAGTATTTGATAAAAATAAGTTAATCAAGTCACTCGTTTATATTCTTTTGCATCTATTTGATACAAATGAGTTAGGTTAACTAATTTACATTCTGTTGAATGAATGTACTCAGTTTGAGTTGGAGCTACATATATTTATTGGATGGAAACCCTGCCCACAACTTAATTGAGTTCATCCAATGAATCTTTTTTTTGGGTGTAGATTTGTACATTTACGGCAGAAAAAAGAGGGGTTGTTAGTGTGTTCCTTTGTGGTTCCTAGGTGTTTGCAAAGATGTTCTGGGTGTCTGTAAGGGCATTGAAAGTAGGGATGTGGCCAAAATTCGGATAATGGCTTGAAGACGAATAATAAATTCTACTGAATAACAGGAAACATATGGCAGGAACATTTGCTCCTCTTGTTTGCTAGAGAATAGGTGATCCAGGAGATAAAAGCATGATATTGTAGTTGCGTAAACCTAAAATCACTACACTATAATGAGTGTGTGAAGTGAAAGAGTTTAAAATGAGCACAGCACAATCGCAAACCAAATAGCCACGTTGTCTCTCTGCATCTCCCAGAAATCAGAGCTTTGACAAGAGTAATATCAATTACATTGAATAAGTATAAGATACTATATCTATTATTTGATATGTCTATTTAAATGTTTTAAACCTTCAATTCAATTCCCTTTTATATATATTTATATTTTTTGGCATTTGTTTGAACATCAAAACACAAAATACATTTTGATACATCACAGGTCACAGCCTTTCATTGTGTAATTTAACTTTGCTACTTTACCAGAGTTCTTAGTTATTTTACTGGAATACAAGAATTGCATTGTATACGGTACATGTCCAACACAAAAGAGGTGGGTATAGTTCAATCATCCCATGTTGTCTGATCCACTTGGTAACAGTATTGCAAAAGGGAGTCCAAATTTTGTAAAACTCTTTTAGTTTCCGTTTAACTACATATGTCAGTTTTTCCAAGGTCAATTCATTTATTTGTATAGCATTTTTCACAATACATATCATTTCAAAGCAGCTTTACAGAAAATGCATGTCTACATAACAATTTAGAGTGATCTGTTATCAGAGCTGACTGTGTTCAAGTACATATGCAAGTTCAAGTTCATTTTATTTATAGAGAACATTTAAAAACAACCATAAGGAGCACCACCAGTGTAATTTGTGTGTGTGTGTGTGTGTGTGTGTGTGTGTGTGTGTGTGTGTGTGTGTGTGTGTGTGTGTGTGTGTGTGTGTGTGTGTGTGTGTGTGTGTGTGTGTGTGTGTGTGTGTGTGTGTGTGTGTGTGTGTGTGTGTGTGTGTGTGTGTGTGTGTGTGTGTGTGTGTGTGTGTGTGTGAATGAGACATCATTATTATTACTATTAGGCCTATTACTTTGGTTGGGTTTTTTTTGTTTGTTTTCTTTGTTAGTGAGACTTGTGCCCTGTGTGTTGTAATTTGTCCGGAATGTGTTAAAATAGTTTGTTCTGTTTGTCTTGTCCATTGTATCTTGTCTTGTGTGTAAAAAAAGAAAGAAAGGAAAGAGTGTTGTAGGTGTAAAGTGAAGGGGAATGTGCATTGTGTTGTTGTTGTTGTTTTTTCCCCCCTATTGCACGGAGGATATTGTTTAGTATTGGTTAATACTTGGATGGACTCGGATGGAAACCAGTTGTCCAGGTTGTTTGTCTCTGTTTTTCTTTGTACTTGCAAAATAAAAATAAAACAATTCTATAAAAATAAAAAAAACAGCCATAAGACTGACCAAACTGCTGTACCAAAAGATCACATAAAATACAAATAAACACTTAAAAGACAAAGTACTGATAGAAACCACAATTAGAAAAAAAACAACATAAAAATAGTCAGGGAAGGTGCCAATCTAATATCTAAGGGTAGATCATTCTATAATCGTGGCCCAAGCACAGAAAAAGCTCGATCCCCTCAACGTTTAAGTGTGGCGTGTGGGACTAAAAGAAGGTTCAGGTCACATGATCTTAGACTTCTGGAAGGTGTCATGATCCTGGTATTTTCCTCTCTCTCTTTCTTCCCCTGCTGCCACACACACACACACACACACACACACACACACACACACACACACACACACACACACACACACACACACACACACACACACACACACACACACACACACACACACACACACACACACAGCTGTTACTCAGCTGTTCCTCATCACCCTATGCAATCAGCATCTTCATATCCACACCTGTCCCCTCTTTCTCTCTGATTAGTATCTCTACTTCTAGTTCCCTTCTCTCCTTTGTCCTCTGCCAGATTATTAACTTTGTACACGTATGTGATCGTTCTCTCTATCACCGAGTCTTGTCCTGCCCTGTCTACATTCTTCGTTTGTGCTAATCTTGTGCTCTGCCCAGCTCTCCTGCTACTGAACGCAGAGATCGGTCCAGTGAGTACACCTGTCTACAGCCGCTGCTATTTGCCTACGCTGTTCTCATCTACGGACCTGGATTTCCCGGTTACGGGTCATCTCCTGCTTTAGTTCATTATTTATGAGAGACTTTCTGTTTGCCAGCCTATGCGGCCAGTTGCCAAATTTCTATTAAAGACATTATTACCTGCTTTCGCTTTTGGGTCCTCTCTCTCAGCTCTGACAGAAAGGGAATACAGACGCAGCAATTCAGATAGATGACTGGGGGCTTGGTTATGTAGAGATTTATAAACAAATAAGAGAATTTAAAAATCGATTCAGAATTGAATAGGCAGCCAGTGAAGAGCCCTCAGTATTGGAGTGATGTGAACGACTTCTGTGAAGAAATTTGGCCGCTGCCTTTTAGACCAGTTGGCAATTTGAGACTTGGAAATACCACAGGTATTCGGGTTCAATCCGGGAGGAGCTTACTTTGGGTCGTAAAAAAGAGACTTTGTCATTAAAAAAATCTCAAGGAGCTTTTACATAAAGTATCAGAGGCAACAGGCATCGTATTGACCAGAGGATTTA
This sequence comes from Siphateles boraxobius, assembly GCF_051911475.1. Lineage (NCBI taxonomy): Eukaryota > Metazoa > Chordata > Actinopteri > Cypriniformes > Leuciscidae > Siphateles > Siphateles boraxobius. Next base: position 1,416,399 of record NW_027509142.1, read on the forward strand.
TGACAGGTTGGATCCGGTTGATCTAGAGCCATCGTGTGCCCCGGGTCCAAAACGTCCTGAACCAGAACCTGAAGTGGATCGGGCTTGATCCAGAGCCATTGTGTGTTCTGGGTCCAAGCCATCCTGAACCAGAAGCTGAAGTGGATCCGGTTGATCTACAGCCCTCGTGTGTCCCGGGTCCAAAACGTCCTGAACCAGAACCAGAACCAGAACCTGGTGTGGATCCGGCTTGATGCAGAGCCACCATGTGTCCAAGGTCCAAGTCGTCCTGAACCAGAACCTGAAGTGGATCCGGTTGATCTAGAGCCATCGTGTGTCTCGGGTCCAAGTCATCCTGAACCAGAACCTGAGGTGGATCCGGTTGATCTAGAGCCATCGTGTGTCTCAGGTCCAAGTCGTCCTGAACCAGAACCTGAGGTGGATCCGGTTGATCTAGAGCCATCGTGTGTCACGGGTCCAAAACGTCCTGAACCAGAACCTGAAGTGGATCCGGTTGATCTAGAGCCATCGTGTGTCACGGGTCCAAAACGTCCTGAACCAGAACCTGAAGTGGATCCGATTGATCTAGAGCCATTGTGTGTCTCGGGTCCAAGTCGTCCTGAACCAGAACTGAGGTGGATCCGGTTGATCCAGAGCCATCGTGTGTCTCGGGTCCAAGCCATCCTGAACCAGAACCTGAAGTGGATCTGGTTGATCCAGAGCCATCGTGTGTCCTGGGTCCAAAACGTCCTGAACCAGAACCTGAAGTGGATCTAGTTGATCCAAAGCCATCGTGTGTCCCGGGTCTAAAACGTTCTGAACCAGAAGCTGAAGTTGATCTGGTTGATCTAGAGCCATCGTGTGTCCCGGGTCCAAGCCGTCCAGAAGCTGAAGTGACCACAGAGCTTTCGGACATCCCAACTGATTCGTCGCTTGCAGAATTGTTCATTAGACCAAACACCCGTCACTGAGGTCTGGCCCAATGTCTTCATAGGAAATGAGTAAGCCATAGATCGACTCAGGAGAAAGGCTAGAAGAGAAACCAGCCTGCAGATGTGCTTTCAGGTTGATAGTAATTCCCCCCCGACTCCCGCGTTTCCTCTCGCACTTTCTCCGTTGAAAGGACACCGGCGTATGAACTACAGGATGTCCATTAAGAAACTGCCGTGCGCTTTGTTAAAAATGTGCTTCACATCGGGCTTGTAACTGTCCATAAATGAGTCATGAATATCCAAGAGTGACTGTCGATCATAAACCAAGAGTGCGCAGCAATTAGAAAACCAAACAAAAATCCATACAAACAAACAAGAGAGCAAAAGACGGCATGCCATCTTGAATGACTTCCTTGCGTTCTGCTAGGCAGTTAGCTAACAATGTATTAATTTAAGATAGAAACAATAAGTTCATTGAAGTAAAAATTCCAAGTTGTGAACATTATGATTACAATATATGGAAAATTTTGCATTGGTGTATGTTGATTCAAAGTTTATGAAGTCCTCGCAGGAGTTTGCGTCCTCTCGAGTCGTCTCTTCACAGGTGTTGGGCATTTGAAGTCTTTATGAGAGGTGAGATCCAAACTGGAGCTGAAGTACTCTCTAGTTACCTCAGGATGGGCATCCCAAGATATAACAGAAAAGCAAATGGAAAATAATTAGTGTAGCTGCTGTTCATAACATTCACAAGGCTACCATAGTTCCAAATGCCACAACTTTTGATTGCGTTGAGATATCAACACAAAATTTTGCTCAGATACAGTTTACATGACTGTGAACAAGACCAAACTTTTTAAGACCTTTCATATATACGTTCTAATAGTCATGCATGAATAAAAATGAATTACATTTTCTGTTGCTTTGTCAGCAGTGTATTGTGAGGGTCTCCAAACATGATCCAAATTGTTTTTTTTTTTTCAGTCAAATGAGACCATTGAACACCACATTGATCCTATACCTATTTTTGTAGAGTTTTAAGCCCTTTAATAAGTATTCAACTTAGGTGTGATGTTATTTTAAAAATGCAATCAGGGTGCAAGGTACAGTGGCCGAGAGAGCTCAACGCGCTGCAACTGAAGAAAACTCATGCAAATAGAAAAACACCCGCAAATTAAGAAAAAATCTTCATCAGTTTCACAACACTGTGTGCTCCAAATACTCACAACAAAACCAAGTACATAAATACGCTGCAAATAGTACAGACCACAATGGAAATGTTTCCAGGGGACCCCAATAAGTGGCTAACCCGGCTGGGACGTGGTTATTGATTGAGAGCATCCCTATGCCCTTCTCCCTTCGAAGGGTAGAGCCCTTGAAGTGGGGCCTTTGTAGTGAGCAGGACACTAGTGCATCATTATGTAGCCGTTTGGAACGCACTTGATGAAGGGAGCAACGAAAGACCACATAATTTCCTCATTATTTTTACCTGGGACCATCAGCTGAACAGCTGTTATTACCAGAAATATCTTATTATTGCCGTTAACATAACTGTTGCAAATAGATATACATTTTAAACAAATATGCGTTATATATCTGTGTGTGGGTGTCTCAACTTGAAAACTTTACATCTCATCTTTGGACCTTGCATTACCTAACATTTCTTTTGAAACTTATTTAAACATAACATGACAACATTTGTACAATGTAACTGATGTATCCACAGTATTCCTGTGCCCCATGATGCTTTGCGCGAATTATGGGTGTAACTTCCGTTAAGCTGTAAACAATCAGTGAAAGACTAGGTCTATGGACGCCATAATATATATATTTTTAAACCGTGTACGATGACATTACATTATTCTACTCACCCTTCAACCATTGAACATTAAAAGGACATTTAAAAGTGTAAAAGCATCAACAAGGTACTTTCAACAGACCATGAATAATCCCAAAAGCATCTTTCCACAGCAAAATCGGTCGGTTAAATATCACTGTGGTCATCTGTATTATGTAACATACGTTACCTTAATAATAATAAAATGTTTTACTTAAGCATTGCGTGATACTATTTTAAAGTGATTTCAGTCATTTTGACAGATAATAAATATTATTTACCTGTGAAACCAAACCTGGAAAGAGACGTGAGGATTTGGGGAGGGAAAAAAAGAGATTCCAGTGAATTATTAATGGTATACATCGTAAATTAAATCGGGAGAAGAGACCACAAATGTGCAGTATATGTTGACCTTTATCATACTATTACAGAGGAATTCAAAAGGAAAAAAGAAAATAATCATGAGGAAAAGAATGCAGAGCTCTTACTATCGATATTCTTGTTATAACATGTCACGTTAAAATAAACATGAGATAACATAAGATAAAACATGAAAGAAAACTGATAGCTCATTGAGTCAAACTGACGGATCAGCTTTATTTGTAGGGCAACCTTATGATTTGAAATGATTCTTTTCAGTCTTTTTGAATGGAAGTCCCCCAAACCGGAAGTGCCACCCATAATTCAAAACGCAGTAAGCTCGTCAGAAATAAGGTGGAAAGATTAACATCGTTCCCTAATGTTCTTTTTCTCTATCTTTTTTTGTTCTTGTTCTTTTCTCATTATTATTCTGATGACATTGAACATATCGTTAATACATTTTGTATATTGTATACAAAGTTGTATGTCATAAACATGTCATCTCTGTATGTTTTGCAAAACATTAAATAATAATAATAAAATACAATAAAGTAGACTTTGAGCAATAAGCACGTCCCAGCCAGGTTGTCACTTATTGGGGTCCTTTGGAAACATTGTGGTCTGTGCTATTTGCAGTGCGTTTCTGTACTTGGTTGTGTTGTGAACTTTTGCAGCGTGTTTCTGTAAATGGCTGTGTTGTGAGTATTTGGAGCACACGTGTGTTGTGAAACTGATGAAGATGTTTTCTTAATTTGTGGGTGTTTTTCTATTTGCATGTCTTTTCTTTAATTGCAATGCGTTGAGCTCTCTCAGCCACCGTAGTGAGGGGTTAAAACAATATGAAGTGTGTGTGTACTGTATGTGTGTAAAAACGAAACAAAAGTTTATAGTATCTGACAAATGACTCAAAATTAAAAAATGTTTTTAAACTAATTTTCCCTCCACCCACACAATAATTTGAATATATTTGAGAAATTTGAGAAACAAGAACAGTTTTTGTAATATTCGCAACATAAGGCTACTTTAGTTTTCTCCTGTTTTGTGCACTACATTTTCTACTCATTCTTTACTGTGAGCTTTTTTCTGTGAACCAAATTTCCTGCTTCTTTTTGTGCACTAAAGATGCTTTCACACTGGTAGTTGAGTATGAAACAGAGCATGGTTTGCCAAAAACACTGAAAGGTAACGTGAAAGCTGTCAGGCGGACCGGGGAGCGCACATGTACACATGTAGGGGATGACAGTGGTGATGATTTACCTTGGATGTGAGCGAGAGTGAGCCAGCAGTGTAATCGTGCAGAGTGAGTGCAACCTGCTTTTCTCCATAGAGTCCGTTTGCAAGAAAGCCAACTTCACACGACGCACACACAGTAGACGAAAGTCTTAATTAATATAAAAAAACACTGTATTTTGACCTGCGTTTTGTGTTCTATCATGCACTGTGCATCGGGTTTCTATAGAATCAAGTGTTTATGAAACCAGTCCAATCGGGGAACAATTGCACTCGGATTTGGACTGGAGCAAACATGCCCAGTGTGAAAGCCCCAATGTTTTTCCTATCTTTGTGCACTAAATTAGCTCTTCCAACTTTTCTCTATTTGCTGCTTCTTTGTTTGTGCACTAATTCTGCTCTTTCTTAGTAATTTGCTTCTCTCTATAGAGCACCCATTTGCTGCTATTTTATTTTAGCTAAGATTGCCACTCTGAAGTCTCCCTGCTGAATGGTTTGTGCTGATTTTCCTCACTTTGGAGCATCTGATGAATTTAATAAATATAAAGAGCTTGTGCCAGCACTGCTTGGGCTTTCACAAAAGTGATTTCTGTCATCATCTACCTTCCCTCCTGAGTTACACTACCTGACTCCTGAGCTACTCGTGACATTGGTCCCTGCTGAAACCATTCATGCTGTAAGATCTCCTCTATAGTTGCTCTCTCGGTTGGTTCGCGAGTCAGGCACCGGCTTATCAAATCCTGGCATTCTGTACACAGAAGTACACACAAGTTTTCACAAGAGCACAGGTCATGTATAAAACTAGCATGTATTACATAAAGAATAGTACTGATCAGGGCCTGAAATTAACACCTGACCATGCGCCAAATGCGGGTGAATTTTGCAATTGGCGGGTAAAACTGTCAATCTACCTGCCACGTTGGCGGGTAGCCAATGAGAATTGAGTGATTCATTAGTTTTTTGTTTTTTTTGCGTCTGTCCGATAACATCAACAATTTTCATTCAAGCAGCTGATTTCTGTGAATGCATGTAAAACTAAATGTATATTGCAGCACAGGGTGAAGTCAGTATTTACATTAACGACGATTTGAGACAGTAAATGTACATTTAATGTAAAACTATGTAAACGGCGCTCTGTGGTGCGGCAGGATTTTGAACAAGGTCCTGAGCTGTTGCTGGGCGCCGCGGACAGACGGCGAATGGCGCCGTGCATCTGTTGTGCAACCCCCTTAAAGGGTAAGTTGGGCGTTTTACAAGTAAAGCCCTGTTTTAAGATCGTTTCTGATGAAATCGAACGGTTAAGATTAAAATTTGGACACATGCTGCTGTCCCGAGAATTTTAGGTTTTTGTGTTAACACCCCCCCCCCCCCCCACCCCACCTATACAATGGTTTCATAGGGGCACTGGAACAATCATTCATATTAACGCGTTAAACTTTAGTTTACAAAGACTGAAACTCACCAAGTGGTCTGGGGTGTTCACTGATATGCTCACGCAAAAATCGCTGCAAAAGATGCTTTCCAACAGGTTTTATCGTAGTTTTTGGAAGAATGTCCGGTTGTGAGACGTTGGAAAAATATTGCTAACACAAAAACCTAAAATTCTCGGGACAGCAGCATGTGTCCAAATTTTAATCTTAACCGTTCGATTTAATCAGAAACGATCTTAAAACAGGACTTTACTTGTAAAACGCCGAACTTACCCTTTAAGAGTTATTATTACTTATAATGATTTCGTTAATAACTTGACAGCACTTAAATGTGTATTCTAACAAGTTAAAGAACAATGTTTGTGTGATTTCTAGTTTTCACCTTTATGAGGCAAAAAAATAAAATAAATAATAATTGGCTGGTAAAAAGTTACTGTGGCAGGTGGTCAAAAAAGTTAATCTCAGGCCCTTTTACTGATATTTCATGTGTTTAAAATGTTATTGTTCTCTCACCTCTGGATATTGTGGAGTGAAATATCAGAGCACCATTATTCATATCTTCTAAACTTTCAAAGGGCTGACGTCTGCACATCACTCTGTACATCATAACTCCCAGAGACCAGACTGTTGTTGGCCCTGCCTCATATTTTAAGATCTTGTAATACTCAGGTGGGCGACATGCTCCTGTTCATTAAAAGCAAGAGATATTCAGGTTAAGCAAATACTTAATTTACAATAGTCAACTTGTCCAAATTTTCACATATCTATTCTTCGATTCTATTAAATCACTACACACACAAGACTAACACATCATAACGGGCTTTCGCACCGGAGGAACCTTTTTATACTTCCTCGAACTATTGGCGGAAGTTCCCGGATTTAGGCGTTTTCGCACCGCAGGAACTGGGAACGTTTTTAGTTCTAGGAACTCCTTTTGGAGGAACTAACGTATCTCCTACTTCAGAGTCGGTCTAAAGCAGCACTATAGGAACTACCAGTGACGTTAGTGTATGCCAATAGGCCGAACGCACGCGAAACACCAGCACCCGCCATTTTTAAAAAAGCGTGTACACACACAGATTATAGCCTATATATTTACTCCAAGAACTAACTCTACAAACATGGAAAACAGTGATAGATGGGCCTCTTAACCTTTACGCTGAGGAGAAAATCCAACACAACTTTCAGGGATCCAAGTCAAACATGGTTATGCATTTCTGCTCAGCTAGCGACACTGGACATCAACCACACGGCATACGCGAATAACTTTTCAGATCCTGTCTACTTTCTATGTATAACAGTTCTAAATAGTAACGTATTAGACAGGACTGTTAGACAGACCGTAAACTAATGAGGAGCACTGTTTGTTTGCTCAGGCTCTGGCGTTCTCAGCACCGCCAAAATAAAGGTCTGCTGCGCCGTCAAAATAAAAGTCACCTACAGTTCCTACTGGCGGTGCGAATGCAACCAGGAAAACGCTCCTAAGGGAACCATTAGTTCTCGGGGAAACACCCTGGTGGCTAGTTCCTAAAACTACCCGTGCGAAAGACCCTATTGGGGCTTATTGCAATGCTAACACAAAAAGCCAACTGACCTGTAAATTCACCGAAGTAACCACTTTTGAGGAGGTCACCGCTGCCAAAGTCGATCATTTTGACTTGGTTCGTCGTTGTGTTGATCAGAAAGTTATTTAACTTAATGTCACGGTGGAAGACGCCTCTGTCAAAACAGTGTTTGGCTCCGAGCACTGCTTGGTACATCAGGTCACGTGCCTGCAATTCATTCATTCGCAGTACGTTGCTGACAACGAATCTCTGCAAGTCTTTGCAGGGCTGCGGATACTCTAGGATGAGGATGTACTCATCTTCCTCTTCAAACCAGTCCAGCATGTGCACAATGTAGGGGCTTATTGGAGGCTGATTGAGCAGCAGGTTTAGAGCCACTTCAGCTAACAGTGGCTTGGAACACCCAGGCTGGAGAAAAGAGTCAAACTAAAGGTTAGCTGACTTTCAATAGCACATTGCACTTGTATTTAAGATATATAATTTGTATTTATATACTGTATATGCATTGTTTTGCCAACTTACAATTGTAATACACCGGTCCTCGGTTGTATTCTTAGGGATAAATTTGATGGCGACCTGAAAAAAAGATATTGGCATTATAACAAATGTTAATAAATGTAAATAATGTTCCATTTTAATTTATTTTAAAGTCCCCCTGTGGCGAAAATACAGCTTTTAATGTTTATTTCTATGTGGTATTTTTAATATGCTTTAAGACTAACCATGTGCAAATTCATAAGTCAATACCATTGCTGACTATTATCTCCTTAAAACTGCAGTGACCCAAATACACTCTCAAAAGCACGGTTTGAAATCGCTGGTGTTTCTGACGTCACAAACTACCTTATAACCAATCAGGTCAACGTGTGATCATCAACGAGTGGATTTCTGAGCTGGTGTGAGTGAGTGGAGGCGGGTATAATTTGCATATTCATAGAACCGTGTATACTTAACAAGGTAAGGGTGTACAGTAACATTTAAGCTATTTTGAGGCATAACATTTTTTTTAAGGAAAATTTTTTTTTAAATATGTCATTTTGGTGATCAAAGGTGTGTTTTAAGGGATAAAATGATTTACTACAGGGGGACTTTAAAAATGTTTTGGTCAAAGCACTGATCTATAAGGTGCATTTGGTGAATACAGCAAGATTGTTTTTACCTGCTCATGTCTAAATTTCGAAATCCCCTCGCAGACGGTGCCGAAGCCTCCTTCTCCAATCTCCTCTCCCACTTCATAAACCTCAGAAAACGGAACTGCAAAAATGCACCAAAAGAACATGTTAATATATGAGATTCATAGTCTTACAGGACCTGGAGACTAAATATGGTTAAGAGAAAAGTAAAACAGCAGGATAATCAGTTTCTTTATAATCCTATTTCTTTAAGTAGGGAACCAGAAAAGAATTATGCTTAGGGGCTCTTTACACGACACCGTTTTCAACTAAAAATGTTCATTTACACAACAACGGTGTTTTGGGTGCCAGAAAACACAAACTTTTGAAAACTGGTTTCAAAGTGCAAGTTTTTGAAAACGGTCTCCGTGTAAACAACAAAAACGCTCTGAAGAATCTCCAAAAGACGATGACGTCATGCACATGCGTATTACGTGTTCAGTCTATAGTGTCGTGTAAACGTACCCTTAGATCAGGAGTAAAAAATTATCTGCATGACACATTACATTACACAAAGGTTGACAAATAGAAAAAGACTCACGGGTAGATGGGCCCGGGGAAGAGGGTGTTCTTAACCAGTTTTGATCTCCAAGACGTCTTCGCTTGGCAGCACCACCTGTAAGTTTTGGAGATCTTGGCTCAGGGCCAGATGGGCCTGGAAGAGGATCAGCTGGATCCTGCAGACCTGTATGCACAAGGACACATGGTTCTACGACAGATGTTATCATTGAAGCAGCTGGATCTCGATGGTTTGATGAACCAGGCTGCTGATCTTCTGGAGGATAAGTAAGATGGACTGAAGGATCTAACTGAACATCGGTCGGATCCTGCAGAACCGTTATCTTATAAACGGATGGATCCAACTGAAGATCAGTCGGATCCTGGAAAGCCATTAGCTCATGAATAGATGGATCTTCAGTCGGATCATGCAGAACCGTTATCTCATGGACGAATGGATCCGACTGAAGGTCAGTCGGATCATGCAGAACCGTTATCTCATGAACGGATGGATCCAACTGAAGGTCAGTCGGATCATGCAGAACCTTTATCTCATGGACGGATGGATCCATCTGAAGGTCAGTCGGATCATGCAGAACCGTTATCTCATGAACGGATGGATCCATCTGAAGATCAGTCGGATCCTGCAGAACCAATATCTCATGAACGGATGGATCCAACTGAAGATCAGTCGGATCATGCAGAACCGTTATCTCATGAACGGATGGATCCAACTGAAGATCAGTCGGATCATGCAGAACCGTTATCTCATGAACGGATGGATCCAACTGAAGGTCAGTCGGATCATGCAGAACCGTTATCTCATGGACGGATGGATCTTCAGTCGGATCCTGCAGAACCGTTATCTCATGAACGAATCGATCCAACTGAAGATCAGTCGGATCCTGCAGAACCAATATCTCATGAACGGATGGATCTTCAGTTGGATCCTGCAGAACCGTTATCTCATGAACGGATGGATCCAACTGAAGATCAGTCGGATCCTGCAGAACCGTTATCTCATGAACGGATGGATCCGACTGAAGATCACTCGGATCCTGCAGAACCGTTATCTCATGAACGGATGGATCCAACTGAAGATCAGTCGGATCCTGCAGAACCGTTATCTCATGAACGGATGGATCCGACTGAAGATCACTCGGATCCTGCAGAACCGTTATCTCATGAACGGATGGATCCGACTGAAGGTCAGTCGGATCATGCAGAACCGTTATCTCATGAACGGATGGATCCAACTGAAGGTCAGTCGGATCCTGCAGAACCGTTATCTCATGAACGGATGGATCCAACTGAAGATCAGTCGGATCCTGCAGAACCAATATCTCATGAACGGATGGATCCAACTGAAGATCAGTCGGATCATGCAGAACCGTTATTTCATGAACGGATGGATCCAACTGAAGGTCAGTCGGATCATGCAGAACCGTTATCTCATGGACGGATGGATCTAACTGAAGGTCAGTCGGATCCTGCAGAACCAATATCTCATGAACGGATGGATCTTTAGTCGGATCATGCAGAACCGTTATCTCATGAACGAATCGATCCAACTGAAGATCAGTCGGATCCTGCAGAACCAATATCTCATGAACGGATGGATCTTCAGTTGGATCCTGCAGAACCGTTATCTCATGAACGGATGGATCCGACTGAAGATCACTTGGATCCTGCAGAACCGTTATCTCATGAACGGATGGATCCAACTGAAGATCAGTCGGATCCTGCAGAACCGTTATCTCATGAACGGATGGATCCGACTGAAGATCACTCGGATCCTGCAGAACCGTTATCTCATGAAATGATGGATCCGACTGAAGATCACTCGGATCCTGCAGGACCGTTATCTCATGAAATGATGGATCTGACTGAAGATCACTCGGATCCTGCAGAACCGTTATCTCATGAACGGATGGATCCGACTGAAGGTCAGTCGGATCATGCAGAACCGTTATCTCATGAACGGATGGATCCGACTGAAGATCACTCGGATCCTGCAGAACCGTTATCTCATGGACGGCTGGTTCTGGCTGAGGATCAGCTGAATCTGTGTCAGGCTGTGGACAAAGAGGAGTCTCCTTGTTGTGCTTTTTGTGTTGTGCTGATGTGCATTTTACAGCCCGCCAGATTCTTTCTAATGCATGGATGCCTTTCTTCTTTATTTTTGTTTGTTTTTCTAAAACCCCAAACAGAAATATAGGATTTAGAAATGACTACCAGATGTTAGATGTCAAATACTCAGGCTGGACCCCAAGAATAAACATTTTCATGGCTTCATAATTAACTTGCATGCTGCAAGGGAATAGATAAATACACTCACTTAAGAGTCACTAGACACACATGTGAAAAGAACAGTACAAAATTAAAATGATAGTAGACTCACCTTTAGCAGGCTCAGGATCAGCTGGATTTGCATTATAGTTCATTGGCTTGACACTGGATGGACCCGGCTGAGAATCAGTTTGATCCCGTAGAGCCGTTGGCTCGAGGCCGGATGGACCAGGATGGGGATCAGCTGAATCTGTGTAGGACACAGGCTCAAGAGCCACTTTGTTGCCTCGACGTCCACTTTTCACAGCCAGACATTTATTTCTGAAGAATGCACAAAGGCTATTCTTCTTGCTTTTTGCTTAGTTAAAAAAAAAAAAAAAAAAAAGAGTTCTGGTTATTATTTAAACATTTTACTTTAAACATGAAATGCCACAACCAAATTAAAATAACTTCATAAGATCATAGAGTGCAATTGAAAACCGAATTGAACATGCAAAACTATTATATATATATATATATATATATATATATATATATATATATATATATATAGATGGACCGAGGAATAGTCACTCAAATTCATAATTATTTAGTTGTCTATTCCTATAGTCTGTGGGCCAGTATTAATTGCAAAATATGAATTGCATAAAATATTTTGTGGCTAATATTAATTTCATAATGATCCTTTCTCCGTGAAGTCAAGGAGCAAAAGTTAAGTGATAATGTGCAAACACTACTGGCCCATTTTGGGGTGAACTAATTATATATGCAAGACTAGTCTTACATGTCACTGTTTGTACCACAGTGGGGCACGTTCATTCTTTGCTGGGACGCTTAAAAAAAATATTGGGGGCATAAATTAAGAGTATAAACACCTCTCCGGGCACCACTACATCACTGGTTGTTGGGCTATTTACCTGTTGGGCGGTTCTCCATTGCCGCTACTGTTGAAGAAGTTTCTCCAGCTGTCGATGTGTTCTCTGCTGACACTGGAGAGTTAGTGTTGAGATTCATACACACCAACACAGGAGAAACGCAAGTGCTTATAATGAAGCTTTAAACTCGCAAGTCTTCGCTTCTGCTCGGACTCACACTGAACTGAAAGGCGAGCGCGAAGTAATACAGTGTGTCTGACTGTATAACGCGGAGCTGCACTATGACGTCACGGAACCTGTGACGTCGGCGCGTAGTGCAGCCTCGCACAAACGCATTATTTACTGTCTACACGACACGTGCAAGCAGAAATGTTTCCCACTTGTTTTTTGGGGTTTTTTGTTTTGTTTTTGCCCAAAAGAATATGAATCGTGGAAGATGGTGTTCTGAAATAATCTGTGTCTGAGATTTTCGTTGACACTGGGTTGACATTAATATTCACGAGTTTCCTGTTTTGTGTTAAAGTGCCACTGGAAATATTATTGCACGCTCCTCGCATTACATAAAGGCAATTAGTCTATGTTTAAGAGTTAAACGAAGTTAATCTTATATTCTAACTGTTATTTATGCCAATAGTTTATATTATGTAGGCTATATTGTGTTTTGTTGTGTCGTGTGTTTAATATGATCAAAAGCTATGTTTGATATGATTACAGTAATGATTTGCAAGAGGATATACGCTAAACGAGCCAAATGCGTTTAAGTAGCCACTGGTGTGCCAGGGTGTGCCAGTGCCACCCACAGTGGCAGCTGGCACACCTAAAAATAGATGCAGAATTATTTTTTAAAGTCTTAAAAAAAAACATTTTCTAAACTTGGACTATAGTTGTTTACTCACAATATTTGTACATTTAAAATCCATTTTAATTTTTAAATTATTATCGTAAAAAAAAATATCTGCCGACATTCGAACTGCCAAACAATCCGCAAACGTGCTGTTGAGGCGAAATGGAAATAATGAACGCAGTTCACACAAAGAAACTTAATGAACATACAGCGGATAAAAGATCCATGTGTAGTTTTTATATTTATAACATAGGCCTACAGTTAAGCAACAGCACACGGCCACGAGTGCTGAATAGCCTAGGCCTACCATCACAATTGAAAATGTGACACTGATTTCGTATGACAGTTCAATAAACAAGTAGCCTAATTAATATCAAGTCACTAACATTTTAGACACAATATTGACTGTTTTTGTTCTATTTAAGCAGCAAAAATAGTTCAAAACAAAGATCACAGCAGAACCACAGCGCATCTCATCGGAAAACAACCGAATTACTGAATGATTCAGCGCTTTGAATGAATCGGTTGAGTCAAAGATTCAATGACCCATTAAACAACTACCTCATTCCTGAACGATTCAGCCGTTTGAACGAATCATTTGAATAAATGACTCAATAACGCACGCGTTAAGACGGTCACCTGCCGCCCCCGACTGGTGGTTTAGTTTCGTGTTTAAAAGTAGGCTATCATTCTTTCCAATAAATCATATTTTTTTATTCAAAAACTATTGAAAACAGTCTCATAACATTATTTAATGCAGTTGTAATATTTCAGTGTAAATTGATTAATTTGATTGGTAACAGCCATATGGTTTATTATTATTTCAATTTAATCTATTGATCACATTTAAGAATTTAAAATGAAAGATGAAACATATATTTAACCAGATTATGGAAAAATGCTCTTTATAAAGGTTAAAATATCATAAATATGCAGATTTAAATATTTAAAAGCTGACTGAACACTGATGAGAATATTGCTTCAGAATAAATTATAGGCTGTTTAGCATGGCAACAACACACAAAAAAATCCCATTTTTTTCTGGACAAGCAATTTCTTCACTTGGACAAGTGAATGACCGATTTACTTGTTCGAAAGACAACCACATGAAACGCCTTAATGTTGAGCCCTGAGTTATATTTTATATAGTATTATGTTTATGTGCCAACCCTGAGTATCGTTTTAAACATCAGCCCAGTTTAATCTGTAAAGTTAGTGAAATGCTGGGTCAAAGTTTTTTTGCAGATTAATCTGACAATAAATGTGGCACACTCAGTTTTTCTTATACACACCCAGAGACACTTTTCTGTCTACGCTAGTGATGTAACCTAATTGAATCCTGATTCACACTGCATCATGTGACCAAAGGAACTATTTTTTTCACATTTGTATAGTTTACTAATTTTGTAAACTAAATGCATACGTTTTGGGGTTTGGGGGATTGGGAATGTTTCCTGATAATATGACAAAAATAACGCTTCACTTTAGGATCTAATAAAGACTCTTCAAAATTATTGAGCAAGCAGAAAGTAAGAAATGACAGAACAATCACAAGCAGTGTATATGTTTAATTATCCCCATATTAATAATAGTAATAATACTCTTGCCAATTTTGTCTTCTCACATTTGTAAATAGAACCACCATGAGTAACCTTTAGCAATTTAACCACTTGTAATTCAATTTTATTAAAGGCCTATATTATATATTATATCATTTTAACATTTTAATTGTTATGCTAAGCTTGTAGAATTGAACTAAACCTTGTGAAAGTGTTGCAGGATTGCTAATTTCACCATCGCACCATGTTTCTAACCATATAGACTCAGCATTGTGTGTTTTGCAGAAAAACATGAAGAAGGTTTACATGTATTAATTCATGCATGTCAAAAACAAATATTTCTCTTGTTTTAATAATAATGTCTGATAGTTATGCAGGCTAACAAATGAGAAAGCAATAGGGAATGACAAAAGAATCACATTTAAAATAAACTTTATTATGCCACCCACAGATACATTCACAAGTTAACAAATTAAACTATTTTAAAAGAGCATCAAGCTCAAAATTTTAAAAATGGCGATAATAAAGATATCGACAATTTCATAAAAGATTTTAAAAAGATTGACTCTATGGTACATGGAATGTCTTTAAAACTTTATATAGCCTATTGTATATTTCATATGTGTTGTTCTGAGTATTTTGGAGCAACAGCACTCTTGTGTGGTAAAATCTACTGTTTAAGTAAAGCAACACGAGACAGGACTAACAAACTTCATCAATCTTGTTTACTCACTTCAGTTCTCTGCACACATTACATCATTACACAAAACTTCAAAATAGTAGTAAACAATACAATGTCATGAATACAACACATTTATTTTAAAATCTTTGGCTTTGTTAAGAGATTTAAGTATTGTTATTACTGTCGCTAAATGGGCAATTCAATTCAAGGGTTACAGTCATTTGGGCAGTCAAAACTACACTGAAAAAAAAAACATTTAGTCAAGCTCACACAATTCTACTGAACATGTACCATGGGTGGATTGTGACATGGGGAATAGTCAACTCATTGTCATGTTCAAGAAACAAGTTTGAGATGATTTGAGCTTTGTGACACACGTGTTATCCTGCTGGAAGTATCAGAAGATGATACACTGGGGTCATAAAGGGATGGACATGGTCAGCAACAATACTCAGTTCAGCTGTGGTGTTTAATCGATGCTCAATTAGTACTAAGAGGCTCAAAGTGTGCCAAGATAAAATCCTACACACCATTACAGCACCAGGAGCCTGAACCACTGACACAAGGCAGGATGGATCCATGCTTTCATGCTGTTTACATCAAACTCTGATCATAACAGAATTTGAAGACTCATCAGACTCAATGTTTTTCCAATGGTATTTTGTCCAGTTTCAGTGAGTCTGTAATTTGTACCTTCAGCTTGCTGTTCTCATCTGACAGGAGTGTCACCGGTGTGTGTTCTGCTGCTGTAGCTCTTCTGCTTCAAGGTTTGATGTGTTGTGTGTTCAGAGATGCTCTTCTCCAGATCTCGGTTATAACAAGTGTTTATTTGAGTTACTGTTGCCTTTCTATCAGCTGAACCAGTCTGGTCATTCTCCTCTGGCATCAACAAGGCATTTTCACCCACAGAACTGCCACTCACTGGTATTTTCTCTTTTTCAGACCGTTCTCTGTAAACCCTAGAGATGGTTGTGCTAGAAAATCCAGTAGATCAACAGTTTCTGAAATACTCAGACCAGCCCGTCTGGCACCAACAACCAGGCCACATTCAAAGTCACTTAAATCCCCTTTCTTCCTCATTCTGATGCTCAGTTTGAACTTCAGCGGATCGTCTTGATCATGTCTACATGCGTAAATGCATTGAGTTGCTGCCATATGATTGGCTGATTAGAAATGTGCTTTAAGGAGAAGCTGAACAGGTGTAGCTAATAAAGGGGCTGATGCCTTTTCAAGGGAATCCATTGAACTGAGGCCCTGTTTCCACATGGTTACTTTGAAAAACTGAGAAATGTCCCTTCGTTTGTGCCCTTCGTTTACACGCAAACTGAGAATTCGCCTCTGAAAATGATTCTTTCTAAAAACTGGAGATTTTGGAAAACTTTGTTTGCACGTAAACTGAGAAAAACAGAGTTTAAGGAAGCCGACGCCACAGGATGCGACAGAACTTGCACCTGCGTCAAAAGTGCGACCTCTTCGTTCAAAAGAGAAAGAGGGAGTGATTTGTTACTGTTGTTGCTATTTTCGGGGTTTCTGATTGGCTAACGTGGGCTTGAGCTTCTCGTTACACTGCCACCTACAGGTTTGGCATGCTCTCGACGGCATATATACACGGGTTTGTGTAAACGAACACTTTTCTGAAAACTGACAGGTGTGCCCGATGTTATTTTTGAAAACGGAGAGGGTGAAATGTCCGTTTATGAAAATAGCGTACCACGTGTAATACTCGCCTGAATACTTTACAAATGAAAGGTTTTACAGTACATCACGTTTGTTTTCTTTTTTATTTGAAACTTGATGGCACAAACCAAAAGACAAGCTTATCCAAAACAAATCAATCAAAGACCGGACATCAATGCAAAAACGGTTAAAGGTTGTGACATGTAAAGTCGCAATTATCATTTCCTTTTTTTTTTTTTTTTTATATAACAAGCTTAGATAAATGCTGTTGATAGAGTTTAACTGAACCTGGGATATTCCCTTTAACAAGCCCTCTATGGAGATTCAGGAATGATGTAAATAGAACCTGTTGTAACTGTCTAATGTGAAGTGTACAGGTGTTTAATGCGTGTATTGTTTGCACAGTGAGTTATTATCTCTCTGCAGCATGCGGCACCATCAGTCAACACAGCTCTGAAGGCTTGAGCGCCTACAGCACGATTACGCATTCATTTCACTGACTCCACACCTCCCCCTGCTCTCTGGTCTTGTCTCCCCTTCCCACTATCCCTTGTCGCGGCAACACGGGCATCTCTCATTTTTCTTCATGTCTTGCTGCTCTCCGTTAAATTCCCCCCATCACCTCTTTGCTCTTTCCATCTTAACCCATCTTCAAGTTTTCATCTTGTGTGTTATTTTAACACAGTGGCTTGATATTAATCAATTAAAGGAGATGGAAAAGAATTTGTAGCTTTGATGAAAATGTGTGCTTATGGGTGGAGGCTGTAGAATAGCTGGTGTGAAAGTGCTGATGTAAGCAGGGAAGAACAGGGACTGCAGAAAGAGGACCGAGTTAATGATGTATTGATCTGACACGGCTGCAAGGCACACACTTCTCTGTCTGGGTATAATGCTTATGTATTTGCATGCAAGGTGTGTTACTTTCACATTAGAAAGATAGCGGAGCATGTCCGCAGAGGAGAGGACGCGAGACTATTTGCCTATCAAGATTGATCTCGTTTAAGATTGAGACTGTAATGTTTCCCTCAAGGACTAACACAAACACTTCCTCTGAACTGAGAGGATCTTAGCCCCTCTGGTGGCGGACTATCTGCCCGAATGAATTATACAATCTGTTGTTGTATGAAGCTTGCTGCTCTGCATTGTTGTAATTTATGAATCCTTTAATTTACTACAAATACCAATCTATGATCTAGGCTACTCCAGATTACTCACATTCTCATTCACTCTGGATTCAGATCACTTGCAAATCCTGTGGATCCAATGGTTCAAAGGATGCATAGATCCCTAAAGGGTTAAAACTTTGCTTTTTAAAACTAGTATAAAAACTAAAGAAAAGTATAAAAACTAATCTATAATATATTCCAGATTACTCACATTCACTCTGGATTCAGATCACTTGCAAACCCAGTAGAACCACAACGTTTGACCCATAAAGTTTCAATACATAACATTGTAGGTAGCTTTGCAATTTTGCCCTTTTTAAACTAAAGCACTAATATATATATATAATCTGCTACAGATTACTCTCATTCACATTCGGTCTGGATTCAGATCACCTGGAAATTCAGCAGATCCACTGGTTTAGAGGGTTGATTCTTTGTCTAGTTTAAGTTGTCAGGGGTTCATTCACACAAACTAATGTTTTTATGTAACTTTAAAATAATTTAATTAATTTAACACTTGCCTGATGGAACCAGATTAGTCTCCTAAAAGGTGACTGTCTAGTCTGAGACCTAAAGCTTTAATAGAATTTTTAAAAAATAATCTAATTTTTTAAAATTTTAAAATACTTTCCATTATACAAACACTTATTTTTAGTCTCATTCACTTTCACTCTGGATTCATTCTTGATTCAGATCACTTGTAGATCAATCAGGTCCACTGATTCAAAAGTTGACTCTTTGTCTAGTTTAAACTCTAAAGGGTTTGTGCATAAACACTATGATTTTTATATATTTTTTATTTTTATACACTAGGACACATATTTTTATCTAGGTACCGAACACCCAGGGATGCGGTGCATCAGGAATGATCAAGGCAGTATCCACAGCCACTGTTCCCATATTGATTTGGATTAAATCAACACAGAGACGTGTAAACTCTAGCCCTAATCTCCATGAAACTGCTTATCAATGCATGAAGAGGAGAGGAAGGGTGTTAAGAGGAATATAAGAGAGAGCTTCTGCAGTCCTCAGAGTGGTTTGTGCTGTTTTTGTGGAAAAATTACTTGAGGCAGATTTGTCATTAGAATATTGATCGAGTCTGGGCTCTCTAGAGATGACAGCAAAACTAGATTACAACAGGGGGAAAAACTGCAGCGTTTGTGAGAAGCACTCTGCATATCTAATGAGAAGCTGTAAACCAGACTATACTCTATATATTTATCTGGCAAATTCACATTCATTTAAGAGGACAAGATAGTTTTAAAGTGCCCTTATATATTTTAACGGTTCCTAATTCTGTTTTGGAGGTATCCTACAATAGGTCTATATGCATCCAAGGTAAAAAAAAACACAAAAAAAACATAATATATACATTTATTATAATATACATTGCATATCACCTAATTTCTCAAAGAGTATGAAAACGGTTCATTCTAATATTCAGTCTCTCTAAACCACTCTTTTCCAAGAGCCTACTCTGCTCTGATTAGTCAGATGCGACCCAGTCTGTTGTGATTAGTTTACTCTGCTCTGATTAGTCAGATGCGACCCAGTCTGTTGTGATTGGTTTACTCTGCTCTGATTAGTCAGATGCGACCCAGTCTGTTGTGATTGGTCTACTCTGCTCTGATTGGTCAGATGCGACCCAGTCTGTTGTGATTGGTCTACTCCGCTCTGATTGGTCAGATGGCCCAGTCTGTTGTGATTGGTTTACTCTGCTCTGATTGGTCAGATGACCCAGTCTGTTGTGATTGGCCTACTCCGCTCTGATTGGTCAGATGGCCCAGTCTGTTGTGATTGATCTACTCCGCTCTGATTGGTCAGATGGCCCAGTCTGTTGTGATTGGTTTACTCTGCTCTGATTGGTCAGATGGCCCAGTCTGTTTTGATTGGCCTACTCTGCTCTGATTGGTCAGATGGCCCAGTCTGTTGTGATTGGCCTACTCCGCTCTGATTGGTCAGATGACCCAGTCTGTTGTGATTGGTCTACTCCGCTCTGATTGGTCAGATGGCCCAGTCTGTTGTGATTAGTTTACTCCGCTCTGATTGATCAGATTACCCAGTCTGTTGTGATTGGTCTACTCTGCTCTGATTGGTCAGATAGCCTAGTCTGTTGTGATTGGTTTACTCTGCTCTGATTGGTCAGATGACCCAGTCTGTTGTGATTGGTCTACTCCGCTCTGATTGGTCAGATGGCCCAGTCTGTTGTGATTGGTTTACTCTGCTCTGATTAGTCAGATGCGACCCAGTCTGTTGTGATTGGTCTACTCTGCTCTGATTGGTCAGATGCGACCCAGTCTGTTGTGATTGGTCTACTCCGCTCTGATTGGTCAGATGGCCCAGTCTGTTGTGATTGGTTTACTCTGCTTTGATTGGTCAGATGACCCAGTCTGTTGTGATTGGCCTACTCCGCTCTGATTGGTCAGATGGCCCAGTCTGTTGTGATTGATCTACTCCGCTCTGATTGGTCAGATGGCCCAGTCTGTTGTGATTGGTCTACTCTGCTCTTATTGGTCAGATGGCCCAGTCTGTTGTGATTGGTTTACTCTGCTCTGATTGGTCAGATGGCCCAGTCTGTTGTGATTGGCCTACTCCGCTCTGATTGGTCAGATGACCCAGTCTGTTGTGATTGGTCTACTCCGCTCTGATTGGTCAGATGGCCCAGTCTGTTGTGATTAGTTTACTCCGCTCTGATTGATCAGATTACCCAGTCTGTTGTGATTGGTCTACTCTGCTCTGATTGGTCAGATAGCCCAGTCTGTTGTGATTGGTTTACTCTGCTCTGATTAGTCAGATGACCCAGTCTGTTGTGATTGGTCTACTCCGTTCTGATTGGTCAGATGGCCCAGTCTGTTTTGATTGGCCTACTCTGCTCTGATTGGTCAGATGGCCCAGTCTGTTTTGATTGGCCTACTCTGCTCTGATTGGTCAGATGGCCCAGTCTGTTTTGATTGGCCTACTCTGCTCTGATTGGTCAGATGGCCCAGTCTGTTGTGATTGGCCTACTCCGCTCTGATTGGTCAGATGACCCAGTCTGTTGTGATTGGTCTACTCCGCTCTGATTGGTCAGATGGCCCAGTCTGTTGTGATTAGTTTACTCCGCTCTGATTGATCAGATTACCCAGTCTGTTGTGATTGGTCTACTCTGCTCTGATTGGTCAGATAGCCCAGTCTGTTGTGATTGGTTTACTCTGCTCTGATTGGTCAGATGACCCAGTCTGTTGTGATTGGTCTACTCCGCTCTGATTGGTCAGATGGCCCAGTCTGTTGTGATTGGTTTACTCTGCTCTGATTAGTCAGATGCGACCCAGTCTGTTGTGATTGGTCTACTCTGCTCTGATTGGTCAGATGCGACCCAGTCTGTTGTGATTGGTCTACTCCGCTCTGATTGGTCAGATGGCCCAGTCTGTTGTGATTGGTTTACCCTGCTCTGATTGGTCAGATGACCCAGTCTGTTGTGATTGATCTACTCCGCTCTGATTGGTCAGATGGCCCAGTCTGTTGTGATTGGTTTACTCTGCTCTGATTGGTCAGATGGCCCAGTCTGTTTTGATTGGCCTACTCTGCTCTGATTGGTCAGATGGCCCAGTCTGTTTTGATTGGCCTACTCTGCTCTGATTGGTCAGATGGCCCTCTCTGTTGTGATTGGCCTACTCCGCTCTGATTGGTCAGATGACCCAGTCTGTTGTGATTGATCTACTCCGCTCTGATTGGTCAGATGGCCCAGTCTGTTGTGATTGGTTTACTCTGCTCTGATTGGTCAGATGGCCCAGTCTGTTTTGATTGGCCTACTCTGCTCTGATTGGTCAGATGGCCCAGTCTGTTTTGATTGGCCTACTCTGCTCTGATTGGTCAGATGGCCCTCTCTGTTGTGATTGGCCTACTCCGCTCTGATTGGTCAGATGACCCAGTCTGTTGTGATTGGTCTACTCCGCTCTGATTGGTCAGATGGCCCAGTCTGTTGTGATTGGCCTACTCCGCTCTGATTGGTCAGATGACCCAGTCTGTTGTGATTGGTCTACTCTGCTCTGATTGGTCAGATGGCCCAGTCTGTTGTGATTGGTTTACTCTGCTCTGATTGGTCAGATGACCCAGTCTGTTGTGATTGGTCTACTCTGCTCTGCTCTGATTGGTCAGATGACCCAGTCTGTTGTGATTGATCTACTCCGCTCTGATCGGTCAGATGGCCCAGTCTGTTGTGATTGGTCTACTCTGCTCTGATTGGTCAGATGGCCCAGTCTGTTGTGATTGGTTTACTCTGCTCTGATTGGTCAGATGACCCAGTCTGTTGTGATTGGTCTACCCTGCTCTGCTCTGATTGGTCAGATGACCCAGTCTGTTGTGATTGGTCTACTCTGCTCTGATTAGTCAGATGCGACCCAGTCTGTTGTGATTAGTTTACTCTGCTCTGATTAGTCAGATGCGACCCAGTCTGTTGTGATTGGTCTACTCCGCTCTGATTGGTTAGATGGCCCAGTCTGTTGTGATTGGTCTACTCTGCTCTGATTGGTCAGATGGCCCAGTCTGTTGTGATTGGTTTACTCTGCTCTGATTGGCCAGATGACCCAGTCTGTTGTGATTGGTCTACTCTGCTCTGCTCTGATTGTTCAGATGACCCAGTCTGTTGTGATTGGTCTACTCTGCTCTGATTAGTCAGATGAGACCCAGTCTGTTGTGATTGGTCTACTCCGCTCTGATTGGTCAGATGGCCCAGTCTGTTGTGATTGGTTTACCCTGCTCTGATTGGTCAGATGACCCAGTGTGTTGTGATTGGCCTACTCCGCTCTGATTGGTCAGATGGCCCAGTCTGTTGTGATTGATCTACTCCGCTCTGATTGGTCAGATGGCCCAGTCTGTTTTGATTGGTTTACTCTGCTCTGATTGGTCAGATGGCCCAGTCTGTTTTGATTGGCCTACTCTGCTCTGATTGGTCAGATGGCCCAGCCTGTTGTGATTGGCCTACTCCGCTCTGATTGGTCAGATGACCCAGTCTGTTGTGATTGGTCTACTCCGCTCTGATTGGTCAGATGGCCCAGTCTGTTGTGATTGGCCTACTCCGCTCTGATTGGTCAGATGACCCAGTCTGTTGTGATTGGTCTACTCTGCTCTGATTGGTCAGATGGCCCAGTCTGTTGTGATTGGTTTACTCTGCTCTGATTGGTCAGATGACCCAGTCTGTTGTGATTGGTCTACTCTGCTCTGCTCTGATTGGTCAGATGACCCAGTCTGTTGTGATTGATCTACTCCGCTCTGATCGGTCAGATGGCCCAGTCTGTTGTGATTGGTCTACTCTGCTCTGATTGGTCAGATGGCCCAGTCTGTTGTGATTGGTTTACTCTGCTCTGATTGGTCAGATGACCCAGTCTGTTGTGATTGGTCTACCCTGCTCTGATTGGTCAGATGGCCCAGTCTGTTGTGATTGGTTTACTCTGCTCTGATTGGTCAGATGACCCAGTCTGTTGTGATTGGTCTACTCTGCTCTGATTAGTCAGATGCGACCCAGTCTGTTGTGATTAGTTTACTCTGCTCTGATTAGTCAGATGCGACCCAGTCTGTTGTGATTGGTCTACTCCGCTCTGATTGGTTAGATGGCCCAGTCTGTTGTGATTGGTCTACTCTGCTCTGATTGGTCAGATGGCCCAGTCTGTTGTGATTGGTTTACTCTGCTCTGATTGGCCAGATGACCCAGTCTGTTGTGATTGGTCTACTCTGCTCTGCTCTGATTGTTCAGATGACCCAGTCTGTTGTGATTGGTCTACTCTGCTCTGATTAGTCAGATGAGACCCAGTCTGTTGTGATTGCTCTACTCCGCTCTGATTGGTCAGATGGCCCAGTCTGTTGTGATTGGTCTACTCTGCTCTGCTCTGATTGGTCAGATGACCCAGTCTGTTGTGATTGGTCTACTCTGCTCTGATTGGTCAGATGGCCCAGTCTGTTGTGATTGGCCTACCCTGCTCTGATTGGTCAGATGCGACCCAGTCTGTTGTGATTGGTCTACTCCGCTCTGATTGGTCAGATGCGACCCAGTCTGTTGTGATTGGTCTACTCCGCTCTGATTGGTCAGATGGCCCAGTCTGTTGTGATTGGTTTACTCTGCTCTGATTGGTCAGATGACCCAGTCTGTTGTGATTGGCCTACTCCGCTCTGATTGGTCAGATGGCCCAGTCTGTTGTGATTGATCTACTCCGCTCTGATTGGTCAGATGGCCCAGTCTGTTGTGATTGATCTACTCCGCTCTGATTGGTCAGATGGCCCAGTCTGTTGTGATTGGTCTACTCTGCTCTGATTGGTCAGATGGCCCAGTCTGTTGTGATTGGTTTACTCTGCTCTGATTGGTCAGATGCGGCCCAGTCTGTTTTGATTGGCCTACTCTGCTCTGATTGGCCAGATGGCCCAGTCTGTTGTGATTGGTCTACTCCGCTCTGATTGGTCAGATGGCCCAGTCTGTTGTGATTGGCCTACTCCGCTCTGATTGGTCAGATGACCCAGTCTGTTGTGATTGGTCTACTCCGCTCTGATTGGTCAGATGGCCCAGTCTGTTGTGATTGGCCTACTCCGCTCTGATTGGTCAGATGACCCAGTCTGTTGTGATTGGTCTACTCTGCTCTGATTGGTCAGATGGCCCAGTCTGTTGTGACTGGTTTACTCTGCTCTGATTGGTCAGATGACCCAGTCTGTTGTGATTGGTCTACTCTCCTCTGCTCTGATTGGTCAGATGACCCAGTCTGTTGTGATTGATCTACTCCGCTCTGATCGGTCAGATGGCCCAGTCTGTTGTGATTGGTCTACTCTGCTCTGATTGGTCAGATGGCCCAGTCTGTTGTGATTGGTTTACTCTGCTCTGATTGGTCAGATGACCCAGTCTGTTGTGATTGGTCTACCCTGCTCTGTTCTGATTGGTCAGATGACCCAGTCTGTTGTGATTGGTCTACTCTGCTCTGATTAGTCAGATGCGACCCAGTCTGTTGTGATTAGTTTACTCTGCTCTGATTAGTCAGATGCGACCCAGTCTGTTGTGATTGGTCTACTCCGCTCTGATTGGTCAGATGGCCCAGTCTGTTGTGATTGGTCTACTCTGCTCTGATTGGTCAGATGGCCCAGTCTGTTGTGATTGGTTTACTCTGCTCTGATTGGCCAGATGACCCAGTCTGTTGTGATTGGTCTACTCTGCTCTGCTCTGATTGTTCAGATGACCCAGTCTGTTGTGATTGGTCTACTCTGCTATGATTAGTCAGATGAGACCCAGTCTGTTGTGATTGGTCTACTCCGCTCTGATTGGTCAGATCGCCCAGTCTGTTGTGATTGGTCTACTCTGCTCTGCTCTGATTGGTCAGATGACCCAGTCTGTTGTGATTGGTCTACTCTGCTCTGATTGGTCATTTGGCCCAGTCTGTTGTGATTGGCCTACTCTGCTCTGATAGGTCAGATGCGACCCAGTCTGTTGTGATTGGTCTACTCCGCTCTGATTGATCAGATTACCCAGTCTGTTGTGATTGGTCTACTCTGCTCTGATTGGTCAGATAGCCCAGTCTGTTGTGATTGGTTTACTCTGCTCTGATTGGTCAGATGACCCAGTCTGTTGTGATTGGTCTACTCTGCTCTGCTCTGCTCTGATTGGTCAGATGACCCAGTCTGTTGTTATTGATCTACTCCGCTCTGATTGGTCAGATGGCCCAGTCTGTTGTGATTGGTCTACTCTGCTCTGATTGGTCAGATGGCCCAGTCTGTTGTGATTGGTTTACTCTGCTCTGATTGGTCAGATGACCCAGTCTGTTGTGATTGGTCTACTCTGCTCTGCTCTGATTGGTCAGATGACCCAGTCTGTTGTGATTGGTCTACTCTGCTCTGATTAGTCAGATGCGACCCAGTCTGTTGTGATTGGTCTACTCTGCTCTGATTGGTCAGATGACCCAGTCTGTTGTGATTGATCTAATCTGCTCTGATTGGTCAGATGGCCCAGTCTGTTGTTATTGGTTTACTCTGCTCTGATTGGTCAGATGCGACCCAGTCTGTTGTGATTGGTCTACTCTGTTCTGATTGGTCAGATGACCCAGTCTGTTGTGATTGGTCTACTCTGCTCTGATTGGTCAGATGGCCCAGTCTGTTGTGATTGGTCTACTCTGCTCTGATTGGTCAGATGGCCCAGTCTGTTGTGATTGGTCTACTCTGCTCTGATTGGTCAGATGGCCCAGTCTGTTGTGATTGGTCTACTCTGCTGTGATTGGTCAAGTACTTCTTTATAGCACAATGCACATTTCTTAAAGGTTTAGTTCACCCAAAAGTGAAGATTCTGTCAGTAACTAATCACCCTCATGTTGTTCCAACCCCGTAAGTCTTTCTTTTATTCTTCAGAACACAAATTAAGATATTTTTGATGAAATCTGAGAGCTGTCTCACTCCCTCATAGGCTGCAAGGTAATTGCATCTGCCGGTCCAGAAAAGACATCTTTAAAATAGTCCTAAAAAAAGTTCTTTAAAAAAGTGACTACAGTAGCTCAACCTTAAGTTTATCAAAGCAACGGGAATACTTTCTGTGCGCAAACCCCCCCCCCCCATAAAAAAAATTCAAATAATGTTTTTAATAGTAAATAATAGTTTTTTATTCAACTGTTAATTTTCTTCTGTGTGGGCCTCTGACGAAAGCACCATGCGCGAGAACTGAGAAGATGAGAGAAGCTTGTAAACAGTTTGTTTTAGCCGGCAGGAAGTCTTCTGTGTCATCTTCTCTGTTCTCTATGAATAAAGTCATTATTTTTGTTTGTTTTTGTGCACAAAAAGTATTCTCGTCGCTTGATAAACTTAAGGTTGAGCCACTATAGTCAATTGGACAATTTTAACAATGTATTTAATAAATTCTCTGGGTTGGCAGATGAAATTACCTATAGGCCTATGGAGGAGTGATCCAGCTCTCAGATTTCATCAAAAATATGTTAATTCGTGTTCTGAAGATGAACGAAGGTCTTACAGGGTTGAAACAACATGAGGGAGAGTAAATACTTACAGAATTATCAGTTTTGAGTGAACTATCCCTTTAATATTAAGCCAAAATGTGTTTTAATATCGCTATAGTAAGGATAGTGTGATCTCTATATATTATCAGTCTTTAAATGCAGGATATTTTAAATTGCAATAGTTCCATTTTAGCACAATCAAATATACTTAAGCATATCTTTAGTTAAGCAAATCTCAGCACTATTTCTGGATAACTAGAGTGCAAAATTAGTTGTTCAAGTTTAGCAGACTTCAAGTAAAGTATACCAATTTAGTTTACCAAACGCAATTGCAGGGTATTTATATTAAGGACATAAATATTTACTGTATTTGTGTATACTTAGAATAAAATAAATGTACTTCAAATACATTTAAGAATATTTATTTTATTGTACACCAGGTTATGAAAATTGAACATTCAGGGTGTGCTGTTAAAATATGAGTTTTTCTGCAACAGATGCATACGTACTGTAAGTGCTCATCTCCAGGAGCACTTGTCTTTATACGGTACCTGAGTGTGTCGTGCACCTTTCTAAGAAACACCATGCTTCCTCCAGGCTAGCTGTCACAATCTATAAAGGAAGAATAACAAGACATGTCACAGTTTTCTGCTCAAGGCAACACATGGTCACAAACTTGAACAGTTTCTCTCTTGCATTAACAGTTTTCTCTTAGCCTATTTCAGGTATTGTAAAAGAAGTACTTATTACAGAAGTAATATACTTTAAAATAATATTCGTAAGTGTAAACTGAATGTAATGTTTTTGACACTTCATTACATGTTATTTACAATCAAATGAAAATGTATTATAAAGTTTTGATTTATATTAAATTCAATTAGCTGAACGAGTTTTAAGGACACCTTTATTTGTAGATTCATAATTATTTCTATTGTTGGTTTGAAATATGGTTAAAGTGTACTGAAAAACATTTATGATGAACTAACATTTCATGTATTTTCTTAAAACTTGTGTCATGTATTTAAATGTATTTGTAATTACATATTTGTAATGAGGTTGCAATTTATTACATTTAAAATATATTTTATAATATACATTTAAAATATAACTTTAAATGCAATATTGAATAACACTACAGTTTAAATTACAATAATTACTTGTAAGATGTGTTAGATAATTTGTAAGATAATTACTTATTATGTTACTAAATACAATAATACTAAAGCATGACAAAAGATTATTGAAAACATAAAATTTTAAAATGTACCTTAAAGTAAGACTTAACTGACATTATTGCAAAGTGCACTTTAGACACAAATAATAAGTGCACTCTCTTTAAGTGCACATAAGTGGCCTTTTATTTCATTAATATCATAGTATCTGCAAGTATACATTTAAGGTTTGAAGTACACTACAAAGCACACTTCTTTTTGGGGCCTATTTAGGACAGTCAGTGTGTTAGTACAGCAGGAAAAAACAGTGTGCCCTTTTCACTGAGGACATGTACTCATGACAATGACTCCATAGTCTCAAATAACACCCAGTACTGAAAGCCAAATAGCTCGTAATACATCTGAATCATCACAAAGACAAGACATTTGGGTTGGCATTGTATAAAACGTTGAAGGATTTTTATCAAAAACTACATGGGGAATAATTATAGATCCAAAGATCACTTTGCCCAAGGATACAGAGATCTTAATTTCAGTCTAATATCCATCCATGGCAGCTGTGTTTCATTCATACCAGTTCAAGGTGATCAAGATGTTTGTTGGAACATGCTAGCTGATTGACCAGTAAACGAGCAGCTGGAAACCAGTAAATGGATTTTTAGGTAGAGTTGTTTTTTTTTCCCATCGTTTGGCCAATCATTTGTAACCACTTCACATCTCAGCCCTTTTTATCTATTGGTTGTCAATAATGTTTTCCCTGCCCCCACCAGCAGCATTCCCAGCATTAGCTTTCAAAGCCTAATCTCATAGCCAATTAACCCCTGCTGACATTGAGCCCATCTCTCTCTTACTCATTCTCATCTAACATCATGCCATCCATTCGTGCCCATGGAAAAGCAACTGGCACCTTCTAGTCTTTGAGAACAGTAAAATAAAGTAACATGGCATGTTTAACATTGTTTTCGATAACAACTTTGGTATCTGTTGATATTTCCACAGTGCTGTGTTGCAAACGCTAATCTGAAGCAGTACTTAGCATGTTTTTAGTCTCACATAACATTAAGTATAGTAATGTGTTTCAATATGTACAAGCCAATCTCCACTCCTCCGTTGAAACTCGCGGAGTGGATGTGTTCAGTGGGATAGATGAGGGGGATGATGTCTCTCGCAGGCTCGGATGGAGAGGAGTGTCCCATTCGTTAGAGGATTCTGCCGTCCCTCTCCACGTGATAGTGATGAACGACCATCCGCAGTTGATGCTGAGCTCATCGGTATCCTTACATAAATCCTTACATAAATCATTATGGGGGAATCAGATCACAGCCGATGGCATCTTTGGTACGACGTGTCCCTTAATGTTGCGAGCAGCATCTCCTCTCGCTCTGCGCAGTGCATTTGCCAGGCCGCTCGAGCTGAGACATGGATTTACTGTAACAGGGGAATGGAGACTACATCTCCAGACAGTTCTGAGAATCTGGAAAGTCTGAGAGAGCAGAGGTAGATCTGTTTGTCTCCGCAGAGACCACTCACTGTCCCCTATACTACTCAATGACGTAAGCACCTCTAGTAGTGGACTGTCTTGCCCACAAAGGGCCAGCGGCTTGAAAATATGCATTTCCCCTGGTACAAATTCTTTACCCTGTCATCTGCAAAATCAGAGGTTTTGCTGGTGGCCTCAAAATGGTCCAACCAACCATGGTTCCCGGAGATTGTGGAGTTACTGTACGTTCCCCATGGGGGTCCCGCTGTGAGGGACCTCCTCTCTCAAGCGAGAGGCACATTCTGGCGTCCACATCCACATCCACATCCACATCCACATCCACATCCACATCGAATGGGGGTGGCAGTGGCTCAGTGACTCATGTAGGTTGTCTACAAACCGGAAGTTTGGTGGTTCAAGCCCCAGTTCCACCTGACCAAGTGTTGAGGTGTCCATGAGCAAGACACCTAACCCCAACTGCTCCCGACCAGCTTTGCATGGCTGACACCGCCATGGTTGTTTGAATGAGTGAATGAACAAATGAATGTGAGGCACCAAGGGTCTGTTGAGAGCGTTATATAAATGCAGTCCATTTACATCTAGAGTTATGGAATCTGCATGTCTGGAAACAAGTGGGTGATCTGCAGGCTTTGTCAGTCAGCGCTTTCTAGAGCAGTTTTAAAGCCCAGAAATGGCCATGTAGTGAAGATGCTTACCACCCCCTTTAGAGCTCAGGTGTTTACATTACACGCTATCTCACAGCGGCAGTTACGTGTCTATGTAGAGCACTCTCGTCAGTTCAGGCTTTCAGAGCAGCTCTTTGTCTGATTTGGAGGCCACACTAAGGCAATGCTAGTCTCCAAACAGAAATTGTCTCACTGGATCGTGGACACGATCACCTTGGCATATGATGCAAGGTGTGCAATGCCCCATTGGAGTGAAAACCTATTCTATGAGAGGGATGGCTTCCTCCTGTGCATGGTTGAGTGGCTTGTCCCTTCAGGACATCCCACCTGGCAACGAGATGGTCTTCGCCGCATACTTTTGCTAGGTTCTATAATCCGGATGTCTCATCCTTGTCATCACAGATTTTCTCTGTGCAGGAGCGCTGAGTCTGTGTCTTTCGTTAGCCCATGAAGGCTTTATTCTAGGGATGCATGATATTATCGCCACAACAATGGTAACAGTTTACCAATAAAGGCTTAAAATTTAATAATCGGCATCACCCCATTATGAAATGATTATGCCGATATGCCTTGCCGATAAGATAACGTGTTGATTATGTATTTGCGATAACTCACATGTGTGCAAGGAGTGCTAGCAATACGATCAGGCAATGTGGTCATTCTTCAAGTGAACTTTTGCTTGTATGGTGATTAGATTTAATACCGCCTTGAACTTGTAAATGCAAGTACAGAAGTACACGTCCAGTGTGCGATACCCGTCTCTAATCTAGTGCATACAGCAGCTGTAGCCTCCAAGTCCTAATGCCCACCTGGTGAGAAGTTTTATTTATTTAGGGGGAGATGTCGTTAGACTAATAAAATGAAAATTGAAATACACAAATAACATTAAGTTACTTCTGTTTCCGAATAAATAAAGCAGTAATTTGTCATAAAGTCACAAGTCTGATTTGATTTGATGTCATAAGACGTAGCCTAAACGATAAATAAAAATCACAAACATTACACTTGTAAATTATGTGTTTCTATATAGTTAGTTTATTAATCCGTATTGTGTAATATCATTTTTCATTTTCAAATAGATGATGAAAATAGCTTGAATCTAAGAGATCTTTAGAGGCTAAAGGCGACAACATTGCTGTAGATCATCTACAAAATGTAAAATCCACAAATAAAATGTTTAGGTTAGAACTTTATTTATTTATTTATATTAAATAACTACATTTATTTAGTTCTAACAAGTAACCTATGATAAAGAGACATAAGAACTCTGAACCCAGAAAGAAAAGATACAGTTTTTGCTCAATACTAACTGAAATGAAAAATAATTAATTTATAATTCATGCACATGAGAGACTTGGTGTTGTTTCCAAATGAAGGGAAAAAATCTATGTTTATCTTTATCGACATCAACAATCAGTTAAATTGAGTTGGAAAAATAGCGGCATATCGGTCAAAAGGCAACAATCCAATATTGCGCATGTATGAATCATTTTATATATGTATTGTTGCACTGACAACCTGTTATGTGTAGACGGGCAGCTGGCCGTATTACTGTGCTAAGAACGGGCACATCGAGCAAGCATATCGCTCTCTATCCTCAGTCGAAGGATTCTGGGAAAATGGGGCTCCCCGCTGCCTTAAATGGACCTCATTCGCACAATTGGCCAATTACATAGCTTACAAATTGCAGTTATGATACTGGGCTTCAGGGATTAGTCTGAGAAAGGGATTTCCCATGCAGCTACTGACGCAGTATCTCGTTCCCTACATCTCAGGAACTGAGGTTGCCACAGACATTTTCCGCTTGTATTTACTAGTTTGTGGTGGCATAAATATAATCTTTCCAACATGACTTCAAGCAAGCATTTGATTGGACAAAAATCTTTGCAGTGCAGGATGTCATATTTTTTCATGTTTTCACAGTGGTAAGAACTGTACAATTGAAATATATTTGCTTAACATGAATTTTAACCTTACAGCCAACTCACATGGATTAAAAGCCACAAAACTCATGGGCTCTTTATCGGTGACATAGAAATAGGCTCCATGTTTTATGTGATCAGGCTTTGATGTAATTTCAGATTTGATTTCAAGCTTGAGGTAAACAGTGCTGCATCTAACACTTCAGTCTTTCTAGAACTTCATTTAGCAATTTGTTTTCAGCAAGCTGGACTGTATCACTGTAAGAAAAATTTCACACTTTTCATTTACAATGTTTGCACACAGTTGCTCAAAACATTCGGTTGTTGTCTTCACTAATGAAGCTCATTGAGGGGGTATTCCTCTGAGGAAAGAGAGAGAAACAGAGATGAGGGATGAGAACAGAGGGTCATGGTTGAACATGGCGTGACAAAACCCAGGAGAAATCACAGTCATTTGATATTGACCCAACAGATTTGCAGTCATGATAATCTCTCTAAGAAACAGATATTACTGGATATACGCTCAATAGATATTCTGTCACAGTCCTTCTCTCCTTTAGCATGTGAGATCATCAAATCATTTAGTATCCTGAAGTTATAGTTCATTGCATTAGTTCATTGAATTTTCATTACCTGTCAAAATTTGGGAATAATTAAACATTTTTAATGTTTTTTGAAAGAAATCTCTTATACTCTTAAACTTATTTATTTGATCAAAAAAACATTAGAAACAGTCATATTACTAATTATTTTTACAAGTTAAATTGTAAAATATTTTAAAATGTAATTTATTCCTGTGATCAAAGCTGAATTTTCAGCATCATTACTCCAGTCTCAGTGTCACATGATCATTCAGAAATCATTCTGATATGATGTTTTGATGATCAAGAAACATTTCTGATTATTATCAATGTTGAAAACAGTTGAGCTGCTTCATATTTTTGTGGAAAACATTATACACTACCATTCAGATGTTTGGGTTAAGTAAGATTTTAAAAAGAAAGAAAGAAAGAAAGAAAGAAAAAATACTTAAAGGGGGTAATATAATGGTACATGCACTTTTACAAGTTGATTGTACTGAAATGTGTGTTGGCAGTGCCTGTACACAACCATCATATAATGATAGAAATCTATCCAGTGTTTTTGTTTTGAACTCCTTATCATGTTTTCCCCTGCCTCAAATTGAGCCGTTAGATTTTGTGACGTCAATAAATCGGACGCCCCTCCCACGATTGATAACTGACAGCAGCGTTTTAACACAGACTCGCCCTGAGCGAGCCGTCATCGTAGTCCGCCATTGTTGATACACTGGAGCAGAATGGCGTCTAAGCGATTGTGGTGTTCTGTTCTTGGCTGTAATAATAAACACAGCAGTCTTTTTAATGTTCCTAAACTCGAACCGCTGAAGACGCAGTGGCTGAGTTTTATTTTTGAAGGGAATATTCCCAACGATCAACGTAAATGCTTTTATGTTTGCGCGAATCATTTCTCACCAGACTGCTTTATAAACGAGGTTCAGTGTAAGTCTGGTTTTGCTCAGAAGCTGGTCCTGAAAAAAAATCGGTACCAACTATTCGTGTTCCTGCTGCATCTCCAGAAGAAGTGAGTGTATGTTTTATTAACCTTTAAATATTAATCTTTGCGAATCGCTTGCACGCTTCACGATGAATGCGGCTAATGTTTACACTCAGGGTATATTACGGCATGTTTTCTCTGTAACGTTACGACGTTCTCAATATAATTTCATAATCCCACATTTATAATGAACAACGCGTTATGGTTACTGTGTTATTAAAAATCATGCCAGTACATTCGAAAATAGATCAAAGTGACATTACTTAACCAACCATTCAGAAACGTCCTGTTCGAGCCTTAATTGTCGAACTTCTTCGGGGCCGTCATCTTGTTCCTGGTCCGACTCCGGTTCAAATTTATACGTTTGCACAGATGTGTCCTCAGAGACTCCCGCTGTCATTCTTTCTCCAAAATATACACTCAACTGTTGTCAAGGCAACACTCAACGTGCGTTGTCAAAACGCCCCACAGAAAAGAGGGGCGGAGTCAGCAAAGCTCATTATCATTTAAAGGCACATGCACTGAAATGGCGTGCTGAAAACTGAGCTGTGTTTTCTTACAATACTAATGAGAATTTTTAATAAAAGTATATTACAAAGTTTTCATTTAGACCCTAAAGATTCATATTAACTTGTACAAAAATGGCATTATATAACCCCTTTAAAAGATTTCTATTTTAATAAATACTGTTTGTTTGAACATTCTTTTCATTAAAGAATCCTGACAAAATGTATCACGGCTTCCACAAAAAAAAATATTAAGCAGCAAAAACTATTTTCAACATTTGATGATAATAAATAATAAAGTTTAAATGCTTTTCTGCTTTATTGAACCTATTGGTGTATTTTACCACATAGCTTTTCCAGCATTTAATAAAGATAGAATAAAGATACAATTAATACAATAAAATTCCAGCGTCAAAAATCTGAGTAACCACATTCAATTATCAATAAGCAGAACAGTCAGAAGACATATTAAATATTTAACATAAATGTGTAGTGCGTATTTCACTGGTCAACCAAAAGCTCATTTGCTTATTAGATTTGTTTTACCATAATGTCATTCCAAGCCCAGTTTGGTTGTTGCTGCAAAACATTCAGATATTTCAGCTTGAATATATGATTTGAATATGGATTGTCGAGTAAAATCACTCAGAGAAAAGCAAGAAGACAGACAGATGTACACATGCACACATCTCTATAGTGTCAGGTGGGTTATTTAATGATTGCCAGACTCATACCCTTAAGCACTAAATAAATGATGAGAACATTGTTAAAATTCTGCTCATATTCCTTCCAGCTTTCTCTCTTCTCGTCTCGTCTGTTGCACAGACAGGTGCTGCAACTTCACAATCTCACCACAGAATTTTAACCATAGCTACAAAAGACATTGGGAACTGCCTCATCTTCTAAATGAATCATTCTCTTATACCTTTTTATTTCCTATATTCCTCTATTTTTATGCTCCTTTTTCCCTTGTCTTCATCTATTCTTTTAAGTTTTTCTGTCATGCATAATTGATTTTGCATTAACAGAAAGACTCTTGCAAATGTTTTTGATTGTTAATGAATTTGTCGCATGTAATGCAGGCTTTATAAAGAGCCTGTATTCAAAGCACTGAAGGGCAATGCAAATTATAATAGACCTGATCGCAAACCACGTGTGAGCGCTAATTTTACATACAAAGAGGGAATTTATTTAGAAGCCTTGAAGGCACAGCAGCTGTTTAACTGTAAGGGTCAGGGAGACGATGCAAATAGTCATAAATAAAATAGTGTTGCTGCTTAAAAAGCTTACTAACATTAAAAGTTTGGGGGAAATTATTAAAAATATAATATGAGCAAAAACAAATTACCAAATCACATTATAATTTACAGCTAAAAACATTCATCATCAAACTACAAACGACGTCTCTATCTGGCTGTGAGAAATATGAGAATTGATATTTCAGTTCACATTTCCCAATGTGTCTCTGTGTCTTGATAAATATCACAGTGATGAATCATCCAGCTCTGCAGCTGTGGGATATGATTATTCTGATGACTGTTGATTGGCTGCAGAAAGGAGTGGGCGTGGCCTACTTACTTTAAGATACTCTATCAAGCTCTGGATTGCCATTACTGCTCATTAGCAGATGACTGACAGCTTGCAAAGACTAAATGGACATGACCTCTCGTCTCATGAATTATGGAGCAAACTACATATAGGGTCAATTCAATCCCAGACAGTCATGCTGCCACATACACACACACACACACACGCACGCACACACGCACGCACGTACGCACACACACGCACACGCACGCACGCACACACACACACACACACACACACACACACACACACACACACACTCACACACACACACACACACACACACACACACACACACACACACACACACACACACACACACACACACACACACACACACACACACACACAAACACACACACACACACACACAGAGTTATTTCTATTTATAGTTTATTAGTTATTTACACTTAAAATCTCTTCATTGATAAGGTGCAGTTCATAACATTATATATAACAAAATAACTGTTTTCTATTTAAATATATTTCAAAATGCAATTTGATGGCAAAGCTGTTTTATATTGAAGTATATATATATATATATATATATATATATATATTCATATATACGTCCATAGTTTTTATGATTTCACTACCATTCAAAACTGTTGCAACTAGTAAAAATAGTTTTTTTTTTAAGTGATTGGTAGTGTATGGTGCACATGTTTAATCCTTAAATGGAGGTGTCTGCTCAAAAAAGGGATAAATTAATCATCTCATGTGCTGATATATTTGTTCTGTGAGTCCGTGGTTCCCGTGTGTGTGTGTGTGTTTACACGACCTGGCATCGTTTATGGTTACCCACGTAACCCTGGTTCCCTGAGATAACGGGAATGAGCATTGCATCAGTTCGCTGACGCTGATGGGGAAACTCTGTTTTCTCCTAATCCTGAAGCCTGATTGTGCAACGGCACAGACAAATGGGATTTCAGCCCGCCGAAAGGGGCGGGGTTGGCTGCCTATATAAGCCATGCAGAAATTACCATTCGTATATCTTTCGACCGTGGAGTGGCTAGCATGACTCGCTGCACAATGTGCACAGCAACCTACACAATGCTCATTCATGTTTATCTCAGGGAACTGGTGTTACGTGAGAAACCATAAATGTTCCCTTTCGATATGGTTCACTCGCATTGTTTCAGTTTTATCTGGCGCTCATTGGGAACTTAATCCAATAGCGCCAAGCTACAAGCCGAAAGCTTGGGGGTGCTTTTCGAGGGACCCATGATCAGCTGCATAATGAGAGACTCAGACAGATATCTGTGATATATATTCCACTGGACCACACCCAAGCCATACCTCTAGTGGAGTTGGCCCTAACCCCTAAGGCACCTTTCAAACCACTGATATAAACCAGTCCCAGCTGTGAATTTGCACGAGGATTTGTTTTATAGTTAACTTTCTGAAAGGCCGTCTCATGAGGGCGTGATTTAGAGATCGAGGATGGGCCTGAGGCTGCCATCCTTCCGCTCTGAGGACATGAGAACTGTCGTCTGAGACCAAAGTGTGAATATCGGCCATGAAGCGGGTGGTCTGCGAGAGAATTGAAGTGAGTAACCTCGTTCTATTATCCCCCAAATCATGCCCGATCCTTTGGGGATGGCCTGCCATGCCCTGCGTTGGGTGGCAAAAGGTTGAAGTATTATAGGCTGCGTCTGGCGCTGAGGCGGGAGAATGGCAGCTGCCACAATATTAAGATGAGGAGGAATGCTCTTTTCGTGAGAATGTCAAAATTTTATTTGGTTCGCTTTAACACCAAGAAGGGGTTGGGTATGCAAACTGTTGTGGCGCGGCCCAGAACCGGCAACAAACACATCGTTTCCACCGCCCTGAACTGGAAAGGGGACTGCAAGATTGGCATATTTTTAGGGTGGTCTAGCATCTGCGGGACTAATCCCTTTCCTCCTCCGTCCTGAGACATCAGGACTGCTTCGGTTGCACGGGGTCCAGCTCTATCTTGGGGCGAGGCCCTTGTCACTTCGGAAATGGGTAGCGTCTGGCTGGGTGGAGGCGAGGCTTGACTTCAGGCTTTGTTTTCGGCTTGGACAGGCGCTGAGGCTGGCCTGGGTCGCTGCTGAGTCGACTAGGCTGTCTTGGAGCGACTGGAGGCAGTGGAGGAGCTGGCTCTTTTGGGCAAGAAGTGACACATAGCCTGCAATGACTTCTGGGCCGCAATGTAGCGTGGAGAACCAAACCATGGACCACCATGAAGCCAAACAGACCAAACGGGGAGAGGGGGGAGTCGAGAAGAGCCGTCCTGTCAGCGTCTTTAAACTCCGTGAGATTAAGCCACAAGTGGTGCTCGAGCACCACAAGGCTGGCCATAGCGTGGCCAATGGCTTGAGCGGTGGCTTTTTGTAGCGGCCAGGGTCAAGTCCGTTGCACTGAGCAGCCCCTTA
Source organism: Siphateles boraxobius (assembly GCF_051911475.1). Classification (NCBI taxonomy): domain Eukaryota; kingdom Metazoa; phylum Chordata; class Actinopteri; order Cypriniformes; family Leuciscidae; genus Siphateles; species Siphateles boraxobius. The sequence goes on from NW_027509142.1 coordinate 1,454,769, forward strand.
ATTATCATGTGATGGAGAAGCTTGGTCTGATAAACTTGAAGCACCGCCATTGTGTGCAGCGTGGAGGAGGCCTGATGCCTGACAGCGGCAACGCTGTGGAAACAAACCCAGATTAGGTCCTGCAGGGCTTGGAGGGGTGACAGGTCTTAGTCTTCCAGCTGATAGCCGTAGGCAGGCAGAGGTCACAGCGACAGATTCCTCCACAGCTACTTCGTGTAGCCTTTTTTTTTGGCTCCGTCAACCGGGAGAGAGCCAAAGTAAAGTGTGGATGCATGCTGAATAGGGGGCGTGCCACATCTTGGTGAGCTCTTGGTGGGCTTCTGGTAAGAACGAGGCTGGACGCTGGCGAGGGTGGTGCCTGCTGGTGGTGCTTTGTCTGCAGGAACTGTTCATCAAGTCGGCTGTGGGCGGGCTCTTCTGGGGCTGACCAGTCCAAGCCGAGCTCTTTTAAAGCTTTTGTAAGGACTCGCAAAAAGCTCTGTGTCCATACGAGGCCGTGTGTCATCAGATTGTTTAGGCAGCAGGGGGGCGGAGTCATTGCTGTACTTCGCACACTCTTCGCACTCATAGGCGGCCAGAGACATCGAGGCTAACTCTTCGTCAGACCCGCTTAACGAGACCATGCCACTTGGGCCAGAAGAGGGGCGTTGATCCCCGCAGGTGAAGTACAGGGGCAACTCGTCGCGTTGGGGGGAGCGAGGCACTGGACCGTCGCTTCTGCCTCCCGGTTCCACATCTTCTTTCAACTTGGCTCGAGAGGGGAAGGAGATGAGGGAGCAGCCGGTTCACTGAAGTGCAGCAATGCGTTTGTGTAAGAAAAATATCAGTATTTAAAACTTTATCAACTAAAATAAATAGCTTCCGACAAACAACCGTACACATCATTTTACAGCGAAAGAGTGACCTCTGACATGACGCATGACGCATTGACAAACGTGGAAGCACAGAGAATAGAGCAAACAAAACAACATCATTCACGAATTAGAAGTCTAACATGAGAATTTTTAAAGAGAAATGTGGGAGGATCTTGAGTTTGTTGCCCAGCCCTGTTTGTTTGAACCGCGAGAGGTGTCAAAGCTTACGCTATTCATACATCATACATAGTAAAGTGTTACTCTTTTAGCGTAAGTCGACTTGTGTAGGCCGTCTGCCGTAAGTTATTTTAGTCGATAAAGTTATAAATATGGATATTATTCTTACACAAACGCATCGCTTTTCTCCAGAAGGCCTTTATAAACCCGCCGGAGCCGTGTGGATTACTATAATAATGGATGGGTGCACTTTTATGGGCTTCAAATTTTGGGCTCCCGTTCAGTGCCATTATAAAGCTTGGATTAGCCAGGGCAAAATTTTTAATATAACTCATATACACATCAAGTCATATACACCTAAGATGGTTTGAATGTGAGTAAATCATGGGGTAATTTTCATTTTTGGGTGAACTATCCCTTTAAGGTTTCTCTGTCTTGCCTAAACCCTCTCTGATGCCACACACACACACACACACACACACACACACACACACACACACACACACACACACACACACACACACACACACACACACACACACACACACACACACACACACACACACACTAATTACATTACAGTTCTTGGCTGTTTCTCAGCTTTCATCATGGTCTCCCACCTGTTACCTAGTTTCTCTTCGGTGTCTCAATCTCGTCCATTCATTCTCTTATTTTCCTTCTGCTGTCTTTCTGATGCTATTTGTTTTCATCCGCATAAAATAAATAGTCCATTTGAAATGACATGATGACACCAGCACATCTGAACACAGCCGGTGACATTAGGTGTGGATCTGGGTTTCATCTCTCTCACCATGAAGCTTTGATCCATACAGAAGATGAATGATTCATTTTTTCAAAAGATTTCAAACCTGAATCACGCACAATAGAAATGAATCCATGACCTTATGAATATCACATCCATCTATTAGTACACAGGAGTTTTAAAATGCATTATGCAGCAGAAGGAATGAAAGGGAAAGAGTGGCAGAGTGAGAGAGTGAGAGAGCTGGGGCGTAAAAGGAAAAATGTGAATGAGACTGATATTTGTTTCATTTCAAATAAAAATATATGTCTATTTTTTGTCAAGTTAATTAAAATTATATTCTGTTATTTGTTTTTATTTATTTATATTACCAGTACTAGCAAGCTTTTTTTCTTTTCTTTTTATTTTATTCTTTTTAACCTTACTATTTTACGTTTTGGCGAATTCGTATGAATATGTACAATTTGAGTCATTCAAAAACTACAATCTTATGGCAATTATACATTTTGGTGAATTAGTGGCTAATTCATATGAATTTGTACAATCTCATCTGTACGATTTCCTACAATCTGCTTGCGCCCCAGTGAGGGATATGTTTAGGGGTGGACCTTCATGCTTAAGTTTTATCCTGAAAATCGTGCAACTTCGTATGGTTCAAATTGTAGAAATTCATAGAAAATAGTTTTCCGTGAGATCGGGCTGACAAAAAAAATTATGATTTCTAGATAAAAACAAAGCATGAATTTCTAACCTTAATCATATCTGTCACTGAGGTGTAAGAAGATCGTACGAAAAAATGTGCATGAAATCTTACAAATTAATACAAAGTCACCACCTATAATGGTTAGGATCTTTATAGCTCTGTTTAGGTTTAGTTCTGTTCTGTTCCAGTTCCTTGTCATATTAAGTTGACCTAGTTTCCTATTGTGCGCCAGCTTGTTTCCATAGTTACTGATTAGCTTCACCTGCATTTCATTTAGCTCCCTTTTCTTGCCCTGTGCATATATAGCCCTTAGGGTATGTTTACACGACAACAATGTACTAAAAAGGTTTTTCGTGAACACACAACGATATTCCCCGTTCACACGGATCTGTGAAAATGTCTAAAACACTGTATTATTCATGTCAGGCCAGTAGGTGACGATGCCACTGTCTAAGGAAACACTACGCACCTATAAACTGAACATGTAATACACATGCGCATGACGTGACCGTTTTCACAAATTCACGTTTTCGTAGTTTACAAGACGACGATAACAGTATCGTTTTAAAAAAAACTTGCACTTTAAAACCGTTTTTAAATGTTTGTTTTCAGGCCCCCAAAACGCCATTGTCGTGTAAACGAATGGCCAAAACACATAAAAAGTTTTCTGTTTTTAGTTGAAAATGGTGTCGTGTAAACAGCCCCTATAGTTCCCTTGGTTCTTTCTTCAGTCTGGTTGATGTTTACATAGTCGTGTATATTTACTACATGTGATTCAACCGCGTGTTTCCTAGTTGGATTTTAAAGGTGCTCTAAGCGATGTCGGGAGACATCACTTCTTGTTGACGTTTAAAGTATTGTCAAACAAAACGAAGGCTAGCTAGACCCTCCCTCCTCCTCATCCGCGCACTAACCCCCCAAACCGCACCCCCAAACCCTTCTTATCGGTTATTGGCTGGAACAGTTTGTTATGTTTCGTGGTGCGGGTTAGCCCAGTTTTTTTTTTTTTTTGCCGTTTGTGGAGCCTGGGGTGTCTGCAGAGACCGTGTTTTTTTGTGTTCAGGGGACAGGCAGCTAGCGGATAGTGAGGAGATGTTTGTTGTATGTGACAAAAAATGTGGACGAGGAAGTAAAAAAAAGGTCCAGTGGAATAACTAGCTGTTCGAAATTCTATTATTATTTTCCTTACATTTTATATGTAAAATTTTGTTATTTTTTGTTATAATATTTTCATTCAATTAATAATTTAATTGTATTTCACCAGTATTAGTATTAAAACTGGACATTAAAAAAGTGTGTGTGTGTGTGTGTGTGTGTGTGTGTGTGTGTGTGTGTGTGTGTGTGTGTGTGTGTGTGTGTGTGTGTGTGTGTGCCCCTCTGGGCTGGAGGCTGATTTCTGTTGCATCCTAAACTATTCCGCCAGTAAGCACGGGCACTAGTGTGTCTGTGTGTGTGCGTGTGTGTGGCTTCACAGGGCGTTAATGTCTTTGTGCGCCTCTCTCTCTCTCTCTCTCTCTCTCTCTCTCTCTCTCTCTCTCCGCTGCAGTGGGGGAGTTTATTCAGCGGCTCGCATGAGGGGACGAGACAGCAGCAACCTCACCTCACCTGCGTGCTCGCCCCTCTCCGTCCTCTGTCCTCCATCACAGGCGTTCTGCTCTGAGCTGGACCAGAATACCATCCATCAGCTGGAGGAACTGATCCAGTTGTCTGCCTCTTTTAAAGGATTTTTAGGGAAAAGAAACATGCCATTATGGATTACTCAAGTCCTCCCCAAACAAAAGGACACAGCACACTTGGGAGGAAGAAGAGAGAGAAGGAGGGAGGACACGCCTCTCCCTCATACCTGACTTTGTTTCTTTGAGAGTTCTTTGAAATGCTTTTTCACATCTACTTGAAGGGTGTGCTGATGTTTGATGGCGTCTAGTTGAGTCTGAGGAACACTTTTTTGAGACTGTTGCATTATTTTTTTCTTCCAGTTCTCTTGAAATCTTTCTATTTAACTCTTTGCTAGCTGTCCTGATCAACTATCTGAGGTTGTTTCAGGTGAAATACACCAGTATTCTGCACTTGCATGAGTGTGTGTGGTAACATTTGACCCGTCTGTGTGTGTGGGTGTACCAGGGCGACGCCTGTTAGCGTCTTGGGGCGCGCGGAGTCTGTCTGGCACGTTACTGCAGCATGAATGGCTAGCCTGCAATCTCAAACAGCAGGGTGCGTGAAACAACACGGGTCCTTTGACAGTGTAATGAAGTTAAAGCTTTCTGCTGTCGTGAAGCGTGTTCATGTCAGAAACCAGATGGTTTGAGAGCCGACATTTGGATAGAGTGTGGATAAATAGTTCTGACATCATGAATAGTACTTGAATAATGTGAAACACTTAAGTAGAAATGATATGAGAGCAATTTTTTGAATGTTCTGAGATTGAGTTTTTGACTTTTTCCTCAGAAATTAAGAGTGAAGTGATGAGAAAGTGTGAAGAAGGTAGACAGATGAACGAATTTGCTACGAACAAGTTGCACATCTGTTTCTCCTGAATGGTAGAAAGACTGCTGCCTCAGATTTGAGTCTGCGATTAGACAAAGATTTATACGCAGCTTTCGGACAGCTCAGTTTTCTAATGTCCCACCTCTGCAGCAAAGTGTGCTAGCAGAACGACGAAGCATTTGTTAAACCGAACGTCTGATAATTACATTTCGCAAACCACTGAGCACCAAAGGCACCCAACTGCTATCTTATTAAGAAAGATATTGATTTCTACGTGACAGAGTGCCAGTGATCACTATTAAGGGCTTGTGTCATTTAATTGAATTTTCTTTCATTGATCTGAATAATGCTAGATTTTCACTGTTGAGGAATTGGGTTAAGATTGACTGTTAAGCACAGAGCTTTGTTTTACATAATCAGATATAAATGCTTAGCAGTCCTTTTTTGGAAACAACCTCAATTTATGTGAAGCTGCTCCTTCAAATGCTGTCGATTTACATTTGTGTGCTTATCCAGACTTGTACACCTGTATCTGATCGTGTTTGTGTCGTGAGTGTGTGTTAAGTGTCTATGGCGGTTATGTGTACAGATGGGCAGCCAGTCGAGCGAGCGAAGTTTGCTGTTGTTCGAACCTAAGCAGAACTGTTAAAGCATGTTTATGTAGGAGTGCGTGGGACTGAATTTTCCTCAAGCACACTGACTCTCTCACCTCACGCTTTTATGTGCAACCAATTTTTACCAATTCACCCAGCTAGCAAAACACATTTTTGTTCAACTGAATGTGACTCTCACTTCACAGTTCAGAGTCTTTGAGAGACTGACAAGAAACACCTACATGAATGCAGAAGTTCGAAGGGGGAGATACAAGAAAAAGCTGCCGTGAAAGTGGAACAGTGAGGCACTTGAAATCATCCTGATACGTGAAGGCGTTAAGCATTCAAACTCTTCTTTGATATCCACAGGAGTCGAACGAAACTGAGAAAGAATCCATCGATTTCAGGTGTAACTGTGAGAAGTAGTGAGTGAGGAGATCAATTGTGGCTTAAACCCTGTAGCTACAGTCAAGAACTGATTCGATTCGAAATGAAAAGACCTGATATTCATGAGGGCGTCTGCAGTTAAATGCTACAATAAATTACACTGATTTGACCATTGTACTGCAATTAGTGCTGTTCAGTTTTCATTTGAAAATGTTGGCAAAAAAGGAATTAAAATGACACATTTTCAAAGCAAAAACATGAAATGAAGCCACAGATTTCGCAAAAGTAATTTTCCTTCTTGGAACGCTTTTCATTGAAGGTCTCTCTTGACCAAACATTCAATCTATCCAATCATCCCTCCATCACTTTGGAGAAAAACATTGGACGTACATGCAGCATTTACAGATTTAGGAGTCATTTGGATGTAGTCCCAGAAAAAGCACTGGTGGAAGTTGCCTTGATCAAAGCGTGAGAGCAAGCACAGATGCGTAATTTCATGCTGAATTCCCTGAATTAAGCACATCAATGGGGACAGGAACAGAAGAAGTGCCGTACTACAACATTTCACTTAAAGCACAAATGGACTTTTGTACATGCTGGAATTCATTGGATTTCACACTCCACAATAGACTTGAGATATGAATTTTTGGACTTTGGTCTTTTGAGTAAGTTAGGATGACATGCACTGTTAAAAAGCTTGATAACTTACTTATTTAAAGACTTTTGGTACTTGCATGTGTCTCTGAACTGGACATGGTTTAAACTCAACGGCTCTCCCTGTAGTACATTCATAGAACTCGTTGTTTTACTGTGAACTGTCTGTGGGCATCTGGGACATGCGGTTGTATGTGAACAGCGGTTCCTCTGAGAAGGTGATCTGAGCGGGTTCGTGGCCTGGCGCTGTCGTGGTCCGACGTCAGGACTCAGGATGGGGTGTAACATGTGCGTGGTGCAGAAGCCCGAGGAGCAATACAGGGTCATGTTCCAGGTAAGAGTACAAATCAAAGTTGTTTCTGTCCATAATCCTACTTATGGAAAGGTAGAAACTTGCTCTGAATGGCTTGATACATAGAGATCTGGATAGACCACCAACCCTTGACTTGGTCAGTACATTCAGCAGGGGTAATTTATCCATATTTCAAAGACAATAGAATTATGAAAATACACAGAGATGTACTTAAGTCTACTAAAGTAGGTAAAAAAAGTACTCTTTAGTTCAACTAAATGCATATATATGTGTGTGTGTGTGTGTGTGTGTGTGTGTGTGTGTGTGTGTGTGTGTGTGTGTGTGTGTGTGTGTGTGTGTGTGTGTGTGTGAGGTGTCAGGTGTCAGTGGCTACTAATGGCTACATTCAGAATATATATATGAAAGGCTGAATCAAAATACAAATGTTCTCACCCAGCATCCGTCTCAGTGGTTGCAGTAAACTGCTTGCTTTCCTCCACTTTGTTTGTTGTTTTAATGAGATTTATTGGCCCTGCTTTCTACAAGGAAGAAAACATCCAAGCCATTAAAATCATTTAATTTTCAATCAACTTCTTGGAAGTAGCAAATATTCCACTGTGGCTTTTATTAACAACTGTTCTGGGCTGTTAAATATTTTAGAAAGACTAGTAATGAACTTCTGAATCATAGCTGGTGTCTGAAACCATAGGGGTGATTTTTGAGGAAAGCCACTGATACCTGACATGCTTTTATGATTGTGATTCTTGAGCATTGTTATAAATTATCATGTTGGGTAGTATTGAAGTGAATATTTGTATTGCAACCAGACTGTGCATGTATCTTTGATAGAAAGTTTTGTCGATAACAGCCACCAATACTAATAAAGCCAATTAGCAGAACAGTCCGACCTTTAACGCTAACAAGCTGTTACAGAGAGAGAGAGAGGGGTGCGACTGTGTAATTACCGACATAATCATTATTTATGCATTCAGATTATTAATTGGAACCAGAGTAGAACAAAATTTTGTGATATTTACACTAAGCTAAGCTATGTTTTCATATAACATGGTGGCGTGTGTGTGTGTGTGTGTGTGTGTGTGTGTGTGTGTGTGTGTGTGTGTGTGTGTGTGTGTGTGTGTGTATATACGTATGTGTGTGTGTGTGTGTGTGTGTGTGTGTGTGTGTGTGTGTGTGTGTGTGTGTGTGTGTGTGTGTGTGTGTGTGTGTGTGTGTGTGTGTGTGTGTGTGTGTGTGTGTGTGTGTGTGTGGAGAGAGAGGGAGAGAGAGAGTAGTTGTAGAACTAAATTATAGAAAATATAATCATGTGTTTATTTGATGTTAAAAAAAAGCTTTCTCTTGTCCCAGCAAATACCATTATAAGTAAGCTATTTCTATAGGCTGATTCACCTTGAAAATGTAAACTCTGTAAAAAACATATATATATATATATGAGCAATATCACATGAGCAGGAGTGAAACAATGTTAACTAGGAAAACTTAAAATGGCAATTAATATGCAATATTATTTAAAAATGACATATTTAGGGAAAATAATTTAGGGGAAATAATGAATTATACTGCAGTTATTGTGGCTGTTTTGAGCAATAACGTGTTCTGACGCATCTCGCAGTTCTGGAACCACCTTCTTCCGTGAAACATGGCATTCGACAAAGGTCAAAATAAATGAGGAGTGTTGTGAAAAATACAACACCATAATAACACACATTCTTCTCAGAGTTGAGGAAAGCAGTGGGTCATTAATTTGCTCTGTAATGTTTGCAGAAGTGTGTGAGAAAAACACAGACATGCGCATTTTGGACAAGATTGAAATCACAAATTTGTGAATTTTTTTTTTATCTGACCTTCATAGAGCAACATCTGAATAAAGCTTCTCTCTCACTCATCACATACTGCAAATTTACAACACTAAATAAAACTAGAATGTACATTTCCAGAAGAAAATGTGAAGTGGTGCTTGCAGTGGCAAAACTCGCCAAACGGTTGCTAGAGTGTGGTACATGATTGCATACGAACCAACAAACATGTCTATACAATGTTTTGGTGCTGAGATATGGCTTATTCATGTGTTCAGGTGGTTGCTAGGTTGTTCTGAGTGGTTGCTATACGGTTGCTAGGGTGTTCTGGGTGGTTGCTAGGCGGTTGCTAGGGTGTTTTGAGTGGTTGCTATGGTGTTGCTAAGCGGTTGCTAGGGTATTCTGGGTGGTTGCTAGGGTGTTGCTCGGATATTCTGGGTGGTTGCTAGGTGGTTGCTATGGCATTTCTAGGTGGTTGCTAGGGTGATCTAGGTGGTTGCTAGGGTGTTCTGGGTGGTTGCTATGATGTTGCTAGGTGGTTGCTAGGGAATTCTGGGTGGTTGCTAGGCGGTTGTTAGGGTATTCTGGATGGTTGCTAGGGTGTTGCTAGGTTGTTGCTAGGGTGTTCTAGATGGTTGCTATGGTGTTGCTAGGCGGGTGCTAGGGTGTTCTGGGTGGTTGCTATGTTGTTGCTAGGCAGTTGCTAGGGTATTCTGGTTGTTGCTAGGTAGTTGCTAGGGTATTCTGGGTGGTTGCTATGGTGTCACTAGGTGGTTGGTAGTTGTCACAGATGCTTACTATTGAGTTCTTAGCATTTTCTTGTCATGATTTAGCACTTACCTAATCGCCATTAGCATGTAGCTATTCACAGCTAGCATGTGTAGGATATTGGAAGTTATGTTTGCTAGCATGAGCCAAAAGAGACAACCCCCATCTCTATACGATCTTCTGATGCAGAGATATAGGTCTTGTTTGCTAGCATGAGCCAAAAGAGACAACCCCCATCTCTATACGATCTTCTGATGCAGAGATATAGGTCTTGCAAAATGGTTGCTAGGGTACTCTGTTTGGTTGCTAGGGAGTGGGTTGGCAGCTGCCAGTCATGAAAGTCCAAAGGCTGATTTTCAGTGTGAATGATATAAACCAACTCCCATGCCTCTGTGACATTTAGAATGGAAGATTCCCTTCATGGATTTTGGTTGCTGAGGTGTTCAACAATGGTTGCTAGGGAGGGGCTAGGAAGTGTTGACATGATTCATGATTGGCTGTTTGCTGCCCCAAGTCAAACTTGTGTTAACCCCATCTCTATATGATGTTCTGATACAGAGATATAGGTCTTGCAAAATGGTTGCTAGGGTGCTCTGTTTGGTTGCTAGGGAGTGGCTTGGCAGCTGCCAGTCATGAATCTCAAAAGGTTGATTGTCAGTGTGAATGATATAAACCAACTCCCATGCCTCTATGACATTCAGAATGGAAGATATCCCTCTATAGATTTTAGTTGCTAAGGTGCTCGACAATGGTTGCTAGGGAGGGACTAGGAAGTGTTGAGGGGATTCATGATTGGCTGTGTGCTGCCCCGAGTCAAACGAGACCACCCTTGTGTTTCTATGGCACTTCTATCCGGAGATATTCTTTCGACCTCTTTCAATGGAAGTCTATGGGACTTGTTGCTAAGCAGTCCCGGCGCCAGGACAAACGACTTGGGGGGGCTTTTACAATTCTTAAGGGGGGCTTGCCGGGGGGGGGTGCTAAGTCTATTTTCAACGGACGCCGCGTCCAAGCCGCATCGTAAATACAAAATAAAAGTAAATAAACACTGTAAATTTTAAAATAAACACCCTGTAAGGACTCCCAATTGTATTGCACACCAATATGAATCCATAGACTGTAAGGTAGAAACCCAAAAATCAAGAAAAATCACATCGGACAGGCAAATCACATGGTCTCGCGCATCCAGTCGCGTTGCTCCTGAAATGCTCCTGGTGTGAGTTGGCACCGCGTGGAGGACAGAATAAAATCTTGTCGGAGCCTTAATGCACTGCAGACGTGTGCAGTGTACAAAAAGGGTAAAGTCGAGAACAGTTCAGACGGTTCTCGTTTATAGTTATCTTATCCATAAGTGTTTAGAAAAACCCTGCACGAACGCTCAGTCACATAATCATCATTCAGATCACCGCTAGAGGGGCTTGAGATCATCATAGGCCGCCCCAAGACCCCCCTTGACACCGGGCCTGTTGCTGAGGTGCTCCAAATGGTTGCTAGGGCGTGGCTTAATAGCTTCACAATGATCCTGAGAGATTGATTGGTCGTCCGAGTAAAATGAGCCCGCCCCCTTGTCTCTATGACAGTGTGATCCAGAGCTATGTTCAATACAAAATCCCTTAGCAATGTGTACTATCCTACACCATAGTAAGTCAATGGGGCAAATTTGGGCAGCTCCTACCCACCAGGGGTGCAGCTTTTACCCCATTGTGAGGTATGTTCTTACAGAGCCTGCCAGCCTCTTCAAATGTGGCAAATCACACGTTTCTGTGAAATCTGATTTCTGAACTATGACTCGTCAAAGTTTGTTGCAATGTTAAGTTTACCTGTATGGGATTTTTTTGGGCGCTTTTTGCCCCTCGGGCAATTACCGTACCCCTGATCTCTTAGAAAAGATGTAGCACACCTCTCCTCAATAGGCCGCACGATTTGACGCCTCACTCAGGGGTCTGTGATGTCAGCGTGTATTTATTATAATATAGTAACAGATAGTCACTATAGAGATATTATAGAGTTCTTAAAATCTTTATTAACGAGTGCCTTTGGTATGGTACGAGGCCGCAGGGCCTATGGCCTACGGTTGCTAGGGTGCTGTAATTGGTTGCTAGGTTGAGGCTATGAAGATTTTAGACCATTACTTATTGGCTGCTTGATAATATAAATCCTCTGAGGGAGAGAGAGAGGGAGAGAAACGCAGGGGTGTCAGGCCCTTTGTGTCTGTGTGTGTGAAAATGTCGGTTGGGATTTAAATTTCTGAACATTCCGCAATGTCAAGTCAATGGGATTTTTTTGGCCGCTATTTCGTCCACTGTGCGAACATCGTACACCCGATCGCTTAGAAAAGTCATAGCACACCTCTCCTGAATGAGCTGCACGATTTGACGCCTCACTCATTGGTCTGTGACAAACGGTGCGGGAGGCGTTACGCGCCAAACTTTGTCCAGAATAATAATAAAGTATGACGGATAACAATAGTGATGCCTTGCCTTTGGCAAGCACCACTAATAATAAAATCTTTGCCATGATGGACTTGGGGTGACTAGTAGGGTTGGGTATCGTTTGAATTTGAACGATTCCGATTTCCATTTCGATTCCTTGTTTCGATTCCGGTTCCTAACGATTCTCGATTCCGATTCTTTTAAGAGGCAGGGTCAAAAAAAGTGTAGGATATTTTAAATGAGCTAGCTAACCAACGATCTTTCTGAAGGAAATAGTCTAACCTTCTCCATCAAGTTTAATTCTATGAACTTTTTACTTTTTATGATCTTTACTATGAATTTCTCACAGGATTGTTTTCAACCACAATATAAATATCAAATCTATGAACTTATGAATATATTTTCACAGGGGTACACTTTCCTCAAGAGAGCTTTATTTTTGAAAACCTCATGAAAACACAGATACACATTAGTGTATGTGTTCAGCGGTTTCTTCTTCCGGTCGGCGGACTGTGAATCGAAACTAGGAATCGAAATTTAAACTTTTGAACGATACCGGGAAAATCGCAAAGCTAGTCCCGGTTCCAATCGATACTCGATACTCGATACCCAAGCCTAGTGACGAGTGAGCAATTCTAAAGGCCACATACAATCAAAATGAGCCACTTTGTTAGCGCACACTACTAGTCTTGTGGTGACCAGTTCATACATGCAATATAAAAGAAAGTTTGTTATCATAATATTTAATCGAAATCAGAAAATGTGCTTTTCATCTGGAAGGATGTTCCTTTTCTGATGATGTCAGGAGGTACATTAAAATCAAGCCCCGCCCTGTTTTTTTTTTTTCTCGTTCAATATTACATTTTCACAATACTGTCGGTCGGTTTTAACTTCTCATCACCCAGAATTTAAACACAAAAGCTCACCTTGAAAGTCCAGCCTAAGATAAGTATTATTGGATATGTCTTATAGGTTAAAGCTGTAATGTAACAAAAGTAGTGAAAGATCTTATCTTCCATATTGTGATGTACATCAGAGTAAACTAGAAAAAAGTATAAGGCATACAAAGTACATTTGGTTTGAGCGTCAGTTGTGTCGCTTCACTTCCATTCACACATCCTCTCCCGTGGCCTCATGGGATTGTAAAGTGTACATACTCCAGGATCTCAGTGCAAGTTGTAGATCATCCGGGGTACTTTTGCCTATTCATTTTTGAATACTTCACAATAGCATCGATAGCAGGCATTTAGAAAAGACACATTTAAAGTACCCTAAATTAGTACCCTAAAAAGTGCTGCGAAAGACACATTTTCCAGGTCACTTATTACTCAGGCTTCTTCTTAAACCACTGAAGCCTTAAAAAAAGAATGGCGACGACATGATAAGAAGAACAAAAGATGTTAAAGATCTGTACATTACATTACAGCAACGGACCTCATTACTGTTGGAACCAGATGGAGAGAAGCGACATGGAAAGGTGAGCTGGAGGATAGAGAGATGAAGAATGGATAGATAGCTTTTTTTCCTTCAGCTGTTTGCCATCATATAACGACAGTAATTGATTTCTACGCATCACTGAGCAGAAATGAATCGGTGGACCTTAGTGACTCCTCAGGACCCGGCGGGGCTGTCCAGGGCAGTGCCTGACTGTAACTCTCACAGTCTCCGTCCAGTTTAATCTCAGTGTCATCTCACTACAATCCATCCACAGATCCATTATTTGTTGGACTAATTCTTATCTTAAAGAGAAGACATGATCAAAATCCACTGTGACAACTTCAACATCTAGAAAAACTGATAGAACAGATTTAACCGTGTGTCCGTTTTTTATTTAAAGGGACATTGTGTAGGAATTTCTCCCATCTAGCGGTGAAGTTATATTTTGCATTCAAACGAATTGTGCTCTCCATCGCCTCGCTTTTTCAAATGCGTGTTGCATCTACGGTAGCTGTTATGTACCAAAAAGCTGTGACAGGATGTCTTCTAATAGCACTTCGTCGAGTTTTCCTTCGGGTGAACAGGTTTGTTATTTCAAACAAACTGCAACTTGACACAACGAACAAGCGAATGTTAAAATATGAATTACTGACTGACTTTCCGGGGCCGTGACAAGCGCCTCTCACTGCTCTGCTCCTCTGTTTCTGCTGCTTTCAGATACGTGACGCTGGCTCTGAATGAAAATGCGCTGTGGAAACGCGTTTGCCTAGTACTTTTTGACCCTCTCTGCTATTATAGTTTTTCAAGATGGCGGAACGACATGGAAGCCTCCGTGGACCCACCCGTCACATGTATATAAATATAATAAATTCTTCGTTTACGAGGATAAGTCAGATAATTGGCAGATGTATTTGTACACCATAGAGGACATATTTATGAATAAAATTTTTGATTTTAGATAATTAAATACCTAAAAAACTACATATAGTCCCTTTAATGAATGAAATACCAGTGCTTGTAATGCAGCAAAATAATAGTTGTGACAATCAACACAATCCAATACTGTTTTAAAGGTATGTTAGAGAGAAAAAAACAAGAAAGAAAGAAAGGAAAAAAAAAAATCGATTTTGAAATAAATGCAAGAATGAAGACTGAAAGAAGTTTGCAGTATTACAATGACATTACTGATTTTATATTATGAATGGTATATAAAGTGTTAACATGCAAATGTTAAGTGATTTGAGTTTAATTAATTTCATTTAGAGAAGAGGAAGAAAAAAGAGAAACTTTAATATAGTGCTTCCTTTTAAGCACTATAAAATCATTTTAAATTCAGTCAAACACACACACAGACACACACACACACACACACACACACACACACACACACACACACACGATTCATGTTCTCAGAAATAAAACCATCCAAGCAGTTCACAACAAAACATGCCGTCCAAGTCTCTAGCTGCGTCCACTGACTTTAACAGCCTCTCCTGGGATTCATGTTGCTAAAAGACCCCGCTAATTAAACTTAATTAGGAGATTTCATTCTCTTTAATCCTTCCAATTAGAGACATTGCGAGTTGTGCTGTACATGTGGAGTGGAACAGTAACAATAATGAATTGATCCATCATGACTTGTGGTCTTTTACCTTAACCAAGCTAATGTTAATTAAATCAATTATCCTTCTTTTTGTTTCTTATCAACATTCTGGCTGATCCTGGAACTTCATTTTTATCAGCCTGACAGATTTCACAGATCCAGGAAAACGACTAAAAACGCTGTATTGTTCATGCCATGCCAGTAGTTGGCGATGTGATTTTGTTAAGAAACTCCACGGGTCTATAGACTGAACACGTAATACGCATGAGCATGACGCCAACATCCATTTTTCTAAACATTTTCATACAATTCATATTGTACAAATTGATATGAAATAGTCAAAATTTCTAAAAACAAAATTTGCCTGTGAGATCAAAGTAATGATGCTGAAATCACATCTTTGCATCACAGAAATAAATTACATTTTAAAATATATTTAAATAGAAAGTAGACTAAATAATTTAATATTTCACAATATAACTGTTTTTACTGTATATTGATTGAATAAATGCAGCCTTGGTGAGCATAAACTCTTTTTACAGATCTTTTAAGGACAATACATAATACAATATGAGGTAAATCCGGCCCTGCTCATACAAAAATGTACAAATAAGATTGTATGAATTCATACAAATTAGCCACCAATTACCCAAGATATAAAACAGTTACGAAGTTGCTTGAGATTGTGCTGGTTTTACACCAAGCGCAAATAAGATTTGAGAACTACAGCAATTTTGGTGCTTTCCTTAGTCAAAGCTATGGCTTCAGAAGCCTTGGAATATAGCACTTTTATGTTTTTTATTTGTTTATTTTATTTTAGGTTTTATCTCTGTATGCTTTGGAAAAGAGCAGCATGAACATTCCTCAAAACTGCTCATTTAGTCTTCAACAGAAAGAAACTCGTACCGGTTTAAATGACATGAAATGATGACAGAGTATTCAATTCGGGTTGATCTATATCTTTAAGTGTGCAGAGAATTATGGGACTCGATATTGTGATAAAATAAAAATGTTTTTTTTAAAACCGATCATAATTTTAATTCAAATCATATCTTGAACTCATCTTGCAAAATCCATTTTGACTCTCCAAATGTGACAGTATTGCTTTTTTTCAATATGTGCCACAAATCCATTCCACATTGCAGATATGATAAGGTGAAAATGAGCATCAGAGACGCCATACAAAAGATCCACACAAAAACACTCTCAAAGCAGGAAAGTGTGTTTATCTGATGTGGGTGTTCACTGTTTCTCAATGTGTAGTTTCCCCTTCCACTGGCAAAACCAACCGCAGAATAAACACCATCAATCTGCCCAGCACACCAGCACTATCCAGCACCCCATCAATCATCCTGAGCGCCCCTTCCCCTCTCTCTCTCTCTCTCTCTCTCTCTCTCTCTCTCTCTCTCTCTCTCTCTCTCTCTCTCTCTCTCTCTCTCTCTCTCTCTCTCTCTCTCTCTCTCTCTCTCCCTCTCTCTCTCTCTCTCTGTCTCTCTCCCTCTCTCTCTCTCTCTCCTCTCTCTCTCTCTCTCTCTCTCTCTTTCTCTCTCTCTCTCTCTCTCTCTCTCTCTCTCTCTCTCTCTCTCTCTCTCTCTCTCTCTCTCTCTCTCTCTTTCTGTCTCTCTCTCTCTCTCTCTCTCTCTCTCTCTCTGAGTTGCATTGCAATGGGATGCTGTAACTATGGCAACCAGACTCATTAAGCAAGCGAAATGAGTCGTCTTACACTGATTTTTGCCTGGTTACATTGGTATTAATGAACATATGGCACAAATAAGTGCTTAAAGTGATCAAAGAATCCCTCTGCCTCCCTCTAACACACACACACACACACTCACACACACACACACACACACACACACACACACACACACACACACACACACACACACACACACACACACACAGCCTCGCGCCTCTGCTCAGCCACACCCTTTCTTTCTGTCTGTCTGTCTCGTCATATGCCAGACGTATAATCACATCTTGCTCTCTGTCTCTCTCTCTCTCTCTCTCTCTCTCTCTCTCTCTCTCTCTCTTTTACTAAGCGTCAAAAGGATTTTCTTTAAAGTTACATTAATTTTTTATCAGCATGATGTTCACTTCTAGTTAGTGGTGCTCAATGAGGTGTAGAACAGCAGGAGAAAGCGAGCCGTTAGTGTCTGTATCGTTAGTGAATCACGATTCTGTAGGACTTGCAGGACCTCCCAGAAAAATGTGATTTTAAATCTGCTATTTATCTTTATTTCATCAGCAGCATAATACACACATACTGTACACTCGCAGTCAAACTTTTTTAACAAAGTGTATAATTATTTTTTCAAATGGAATATTGCAGTATGTATTGTGAATGATTTATGCGTGCACATCGTTTTTTTTTTCTAAATTAATGTACCCTTGTAATATTTGCTCAAACCCCCCCCCCCCTCCTCCTCTCCCTCTTGCAGCAACATCTCTTCTCTGATGATGTGTGTACTGAAACAAGGGCGGGGCAACATGTCACTCACATGAGATCCACCAATAGCAAATCACTAACATCCAATCAATTCCTCATGAATTCCTCAATATCCATATTTATAACTTTATAAAATATAATCACTGCTTCCGGTAATGGCCGTACATGAGTCTAATTCCGGTGGAAGAGTGACCTCTGACCCCACGCATGATGTATTGACGAACGGTGAAGCGCAGAGGAAAAAGCAAAACAAAACATCATTTAGAATTCACGAATTAGAAGTCTAAATTTAGAATTTTTAAAGATAAATATGGGAGGAGCTTGAGTTTGTTGCCCAGCTCTATTAGTTTGAACCGTGAGAGGCGCCAAAGCTAACGCTACTCCTACTGTACATCCTACGTCATGTGTCGGGTCAGAGGTCACTCTTCCACCGGAACTAGACTCGCATTCGGCCGTTACCGGAATCCAGTGATTATAGTTTATAAAGTTATAAATATGGATATTTTTCTTACAAAAACGCATCGCATCGTTTCAGAAGGCCTTTATTAACCCCCTGGAGTTGAATGGATTACTTTTATGATGGAGGGATGCACTTTTTTGGGCTTCAAAAACTCTTCTCACTCCCATTGTAAAGCTTGGAAGAGCCAGGATATATTTTAATACAACTCCGATTGTGTTTGGCTGAAAGTACATGAAGCCCCAGAGCACACCCACCTATTACATAATCATCATGGATTAATCATCAAGGGTAGTTTGAAGTTTCTGGAAAGTTCACATTGGCGAACTGTTTCGGAGCACTGAAAAAATCTCCAAAACAGAACCGGGTAGGACCACTTTTGTTGTCATTATAAACATGTAGAATGAAATTGTGAAGTGCTTCCCTTAGTGTCGGATTATACAACAACACAAACAATGTTACATACAACACAAATAATAAACTTATAATACAAAAATAATCAATTTGTAATCAGTTTTAAATATTGCACTAATAAGAAATATATTGCACTAAAACTGTGAATTGCAAAAAGAAAAAGAAAAAAAGAAAAGAAAAATAACACCCTGAGGCTGAATATACAGTATGTATGTATGCAGCAGAGAGGGATCAGTGCATATTACAGTTCATGATGGTTATGGCTCTGGGGAAGAAACTGTCCTTGAATCTTTTTGTCCTCATTTTTATGGACCTGTGACGCCTGCCTGATGGCAGCAGGTCAAACCATTTAAACCTGGGGTGTGAAGAGACCTTTAAAATATGTTTAACCCTACTGAGGCCTCGAGAGTTGTACATGTCTTTCAGTGATGGGAAGGGCATCCAATGATCCTCTGTGTGGTGTTAATGGTCCTCTGAAGCCCCCTCTTATCTGCCTCAGAGCAACTAGCTTACCACACTGTGATACAATAGGTCAGCACACTCTCAATGGAAGAACGATAGGAATTCACCAGCAGCTTTTCCCCCATGTTGTTTTCCCTGAGAAGTCTCAGGAAGTGTAGTCGTTGCCTCACCTTCTTGATGTATTTCTGTAGTATTTGCAGTCCAGGAAAGGTCAGCAGAGACAAAAGTGCCCAGAAATTAACAATTTTGAACCATCTCAATATGATGTTTTATTATCAAAGTTCGGGAGGAGCACGTTCAGATAATTAACATGAGTGGAGAGTACTCAGCAATCAACAATAAGAGATGTATATATCCACCTTTTTCCTGGTTAGCGAATTTACCCATGATTCGTAGCGGGTTTGAACCGGAAGCCGGTTGTCCTTTTCCGGTTCGAAGCTTTATGAAGATGAAGCGCCGCTCGCTCAGAACGCCGCAGTGATGTGCTGGTTAGAAAATATGTGAAATAAGTAGGGCTGCCCCTGCACGACTGAAGTTGGGTTGGAAGTTATGTATACTATATGGGAGAGAATGCTAAACCATAATGAGCGTTTTCGTAATATATTGCGTATTCTGCATCTCAACGCACGCATAAGCTTGCCACAAAAAAACCCTGGCAAAAGTAATGATTATGCATTAAACATTTGAATCGTTTATTAATAACTAGTGTTTTCTGTAAGTGTCGACTGCAAAGATAAATTTGATGATACTGACTCGCCATCTTCGCAGTAGTGAACGCGCCTATGCACACTTCATACGAATTAACCTATACATAAGCAGAGAGCAGCCCATTTCTGCTTGTTTTAATTATTTTGTTTAAAAGTACACATTTCAAGCTTTCTATAGATATACAGAAAATGGGGGGTACTCTGGGTTCAGGCCGAACTCCGAGCTCGGAGCCCTCCCCCCGGACAGCACGCCAAATCCGCATTCAACTTTACTCCCTCTAATTGTATAAGTGTGAACTCATAAAACAGTCCTCGTTGATGTTAAGGGGAAACATATCCTCCTGGTTCCTGAAGTCTATGATGAGGTCCTTCGATCTTGAGATGTTTAGAGTCATGTTGTTGACTGAACTCCATGATATTATTTTCTGGACCTCGTCACCACCTGCTGTCTCATCACCACCTTCGAAAAAGTACAATCACTGTTGTGTCGTCTGCAAATTTGAAGATGATATTACTGTGGTGGGCTGTGGTATTACTTCAGTCATAGGTGTAGAGGGAGTACAGTAAAGGGCTCAGCACATACCCTTGTGGAGAACCGGTACTAAGTGTACGGGTGGATGACACGTAAGGCCCCATTTTCACAGTCTAGGAGCGACTGGTGGGGAAATTGTTCCTGATATTGACTGATATCGTCGATATAGTCAGTATTTACAGTAATGTCCCTTCTTTTTCATAAGCTCTGTAATTTGCTCTGGCGTGTTGGATATCAGCTTTTGGGCCAAATCCGGACTGATGACGATCCATTCTTGCCTCATTAGTGCTCAGAGTTGATCACAGTTTATGGGCTTCTGCTTGTCCACTCGTCTTTTGAGGACTGACTACTGGTTCTCAATGGGATTAAGATTCGGATAGTTGCCTGGCCACGGATCCAAAGTTTCAATATAATGATCTCCGAAGCACTTCATTATTAATCTTGCCTTGAGACTCGGTGCTCAATCATGCTGGAAAATCTCGGATCAAAACCAAAAACTTCTGGATTGTTGAGAGAAGTTGCTTTTCTTTATTCATGCCAGCGTTTTTTGCCAGAATTGTGAGAGCGTCCACTCCCTGGATGAAAAGCAACCCCACACATGGATGCTTCACTGTTGGCACAACACAAGACTCATGTTAGCGTTCACCTTTTCTTCTCCAGACAATGGATTTCTAGCGGTCCCAAACAGAGAAAGCGTACAGAAGCATCACAAACACCAGCTGCTAATATTGAGCAGCTCTGCACTGGTGAGACACGATTCTGTAGCGACTCCTCAGAAGGAGACCGTTCTGGCACTCTGGGACGTCCTGAAGCTGCATTCACTGCAGTTGAATCTCTCTCCTTGAAGTTCTTGATGATCCGGTAAATGCTCATTTCAGGTGCAATACTTTACAGCAATTTCCTTCCATGTGAAGCATTTTGATGCAAAGCAATGATGGCTGATGATCTTTCTTTGGAAGTAACCATTGCTAACACAAGAACACAATGATTGGATGGTCTTCTTCCCTCTTTTTATAGCAATCAGTCTACTCTTATAATCCAATCAGAATAATAGAGTAATTCACCTGACTCGTATTCATTCACACTTTTCCATGTGCTGATGATATGTTTAGTGAAATTATGTTTGCTGGTCATTTTGTACCAGAGTGTATCAGTGACATTTTCATTTTTGCATTAAAGGTTTTTTGTTGTTCTTTGGCCAATGAAGCTTTTTGCAAATATGTAAAATGCATCTGATCTTTCTGCACATTAATCTAGAAATAATGTGAATTAATATCACAACAACTGAAGGAGAAAACTTTGCGAAGCAACATTCATATCACTTCCAAACATTTGGCCATGGCTATACATAGCAAATGGTTAAAAAAATCTATACTCTCATACTATATACTACTAGTGATCAGCAAATTCACGTTGCATACTATATGCATAGGCAATATAGTAGCACATAAAAACCAAAGTATATTTTAGGCTTTAAGATTTCAGATTTCAGGTGAAATTACAGTGATACCATATATAAAAACCGGGATAGGGCTCTTTTGATTTAGGACACTAAGCACCAGGAAAGCACCCAAGGATTCTAAAAACTGTAGAGAAACACAAATGCTAAAAACACTCAGAAATCCTTAGCACTGCATAGCAATCAATCAACACCCTATCATTGTGGTGTCACTTTTGCTTTGCCAAGCACCACTCATATTTCCTTCTGAAAATGTAAAAGTCAACTAGGAGAAGTTTGCATAATTTAAGTGTAAAGGATCACCCAGACCTCTGAAAAAAAAATACACACACACCGGCGTGCAGACGCACATTTGTATCAGATAATATCACAGGAGCGTGTTAATGAGGGTTCAGCGATATGTGTGTCTAATTAATCCCATCGGAATTAATCGTCAAGGGAGGGATCAAGATCTACTCAGTATGGAAATGAGTGTCAACAGTGAGTTCATCCTTCACCTCATCAGTATGTACACCAACAGGTAGCCTATGTCTCTGAGACATGTTGGTATGTACAGGATTAATGAGACGGTCAGAGGTCAAGTCAAAGGGCTGCAATACAGATGATCTATGTGCACTGAATTATGCTCAGATATAGCTCTGTTACAAAATGGTGGATGAACATGAATGTCAATGATAAATATATTCGCTCAATAGCAAAAAAATGGACAAAAATATTGTTTGTACTTATAACAGCATCACATTGTTAGCTTAGCAACATGCTAACGCCAAAAACCAACCCAGGCTCATTGGAAAAACATTCCTGTGGCGAGCGACATTTGTGCAAAAATGATGTTATGTTTCTTCCTGCACGTTTCACAATATTTTCAAATGTCCAGTGAGTAGAGCTAAAAGTGAGTTCAGTTTTATCCGAAATTAATCTGGCGCAGTTTTATTATTAACAATTCTTTGATTGTTGTACGTAACGCAGCTCAAACATGAAATGTCCGGTGAGTGACTCTAAAAGGTTAATCTTCTATTGCATTTTAAAATAATGTACCACCTACACTAAACCCTAAACCTAACCGACACTGTTTACAAAAGCAAACGTGAGATAAAAATGCATTTGATAAAGCAACAAAGCCCTTTTAGCTTGCTTCTGCAAGCCTTTGAGCCCTTTTATTGTGCACTATGGTAAAAATTGTAGGTCATATGATAGTATAGTAAAGGAACTGTGGAAAATTTTTATTAAACAATAATCTGCCCTGAAATCAAAATTTGATTGAAAATGAATAAAATAAATTGGTGTTTTATTGTCACTACTGTTTCAGTTGGAAACGGCAGTGAATTTTATGCAGGTTTTATAATTATCTTTTTTGCTCCCCAGCCACTGTGGCTAGTGGTTTTACAAAGTTACAAGTCACTCAGGATTTTCACTGGCCCCAATTTTGACATTGATAGCATGGGGGTAAACTGCCATATAGATATTTTTAATATGATCTCATAATATGTCAGCAGGTTTATTAGGCTGCTGTCACTTTAAGACCTGACACACAGATCCAGTATACTGTGACACATGCGTTTTCTTGCTTAACTGTTTACATTCACTTAAAATATAACTCACTGTGTTTGCGCAAATACTCAAGGCCAGCATTTTGACATTATTTTGTGTGTATTTGGCTGTTTACTGTAAGTGTAATAAGCAGCGATAAAGATCTCAATTTAGTGCTGAGAGGCGGCTTGATGTGCCACAGTTTGGGTGTGAGCACAAAATTTGAATGAGTAAAATTATGGGCAAAGCGCACAATCCCATGGTGAAATTCAGTCTGTAACAAATGAAACGAGTGAGTGAGTGGAGGCGGTGTCAGAGAGATGAGAGAGGGAGAGAAAGAGCAGCTGGTCTCCTGTATCTATATACTGTATGTTTTCCATTGAGACTAGATTGCTAAACACTATTGGAATCAACCGTCAAATGTTGTATTTGATGCAAACAAGGTTAGGGTTTCAGTGAGACTCCAAATAAACAGTTACATGAGAATCCCAAGAGATTTCACAGAATGAGGGTTACTATGTAGTCAGGAGTCTGTATTTGTGTAAAGCATATCAGTAACTGTTAAGAAAGTCACTGCCTATTTAGAGCATTCCAAAACTAATTTGGTTTTCGTACAAAGTAATGTTTCAGACATCAAAGAGAAAGAAATAGTTCGAAATACGGAGAGAGGAGAGATGCTAAACACGGGAGATGTTTAGACTCCCTCATGTTGTCTGTGCTGAGAGACTACAAAATGAAACAATGAATCTTTGTACAAACAAAAGCTGATTGCACAAACAATGCCTGCTGTAAAATCATCCAATTGGTTTGTTTTTCAAGAGGATTTCGTACATATCTTTGTATTTCATTTGAATAAATCCGTAGCAGCAGGCCCACAGTAGGAAAGGATCGCTCCGCTTCACGGCATTTCTGCAGATATGTATTCCCTTGACAAACTGTCTGCAGGGTATGATATGAGTTATGCATAGTTAATTTCTACATACAAAACAGCCACAGCTTTCAAGAACATGCTGCATGGGTAATAAAAAATGAGAACATTAAATCATTAAGCTCAAATAGTTTGCCAGCCACTTTGTAGTTTAGAATGGGAAATAAAGAGACAGAAAGCATGTATGCATTTTTAATGTCCAGATGTCTGGAAACTGTCAGAATATGCAGATGATTTGGGAAGAATTTTACAAAAGGGAAATTAACTACCGCTCTAGTATTGTCTCAGAGACAAAGAGAAGTGTTACTGCAGCTACAGGTTAAATAATTCAACAAAACTCTTGAAAGGTACATGTGGGGTTGTGCTGGTGCACCCAGCTCTGAGCGGTTTTATCTGGAGAGCGTTTACTCTGAGCCGCTGTCAGACGGGGAGTCCCGAGAGAGCGAGCGGGAACATTAGTATGCTTCTCACCGCCCGCGCTCTCTCACATGCACTGTGTGTGCGCCATAGAACAGGTGTCAATGTGTCTTACTAACACACATGAGCTACCATTAGATACTAAATAAACCCACTTATAAACCTTGTGTCGAGCTCAACCCCGGTTTAATCCAAACAAACGTTACTGTAGTTGAGGAGACAGCTTTGGCGACTTGTTGGAAAATGAACGGTAGATATATCACAATGCTCAATGTGGCATATGTAGAAAAGCAAGTTAAGCTATTCAGATTAAAAAAAAGAAAAGTTTCACAAATATCAGGTATGGTGCATTTAAGCAGTGCATGTTTATTTCGACAGCCATATTCAAGTGCCCCGATCATGAATTTTCAGATATTAACTTTCATGAAATGTAATAGCTGTTTGTGAATGTAAACGGTCAGCAAATTTATAAAGATCAGAGTGCAGGATAAATAGTTATTGTCTTCTAAAAGAAATAATCGATTCTGAACTGCCTGAAATGAGTCGTCAGTAATTCCAGTCTCACGTCTTTCTCAAACCTACGTAGGTTTGCAACAAATCTGCATAATTGCAGCCTATGGTCTTCTCTGGCTGCCTGCGAAAAACATCTACTTTTACCCTCAAACACTGTAGATGTAGCTGAGGCCTGGAAGAGTTTGGTTTGTGTTGTCAACATGTAAAGAAGACACTGTTTTCAGCACCTCGAAAGCAAATCTACTTTGCATGCACTTCAAATAGAATTGATACAGTAAAACCGATGCCAGTGTTACTGTTTGTATCACAGTGTATCAAGTGCTGAGGAAGATCCGGAGCTGAAATTCAGATTTCAGGTTTCCGACATGTGCTGTAAGCAGTAGACCAATCACAACAGACTGGGTCATCTGACCAATGAGAGCAGAGTAGACCAATCACAACAGACTGGGTCATCTGACCAATCAGAGCAGAGTAGACCAATCACAAAAGACTGAGTCATCTGACCAATCAGAGCAGAGTAGACTAATAACAACAGACTGAGCCATCTGATCAATCAGAGAAGGGTTGAACTATCACAACAGACTGAGTCATCTGACCAATCAGAGCAGAGTAGACAATCACAACAGACTGAGTCATCTGAGGAGTAAAATGGAGTAAAGCAAACACATTCTATTTAGTAAATCTGACTGAATATAGATTATTTAAGTTTTATGCATTATGGGTTTTCCATTTAGATTCAGATTAATTACATTTGAATGTAAATTTGATGTAATATTTCTCAATAGTCAACTCATAATCTGATAATTTGTGGCTATTACTGAAGGAAACTTTTTTTATATTATAAACACTATAATTTGCAAGCACTTTAGCCACATTTATGATAATATTTTGTCAGATTGGATTGATCTGTAAATCTAGCAGACAGTTTAATAATATATAGCTACGGGTGGGCCTTACCGAGAAAGCTACGGTATTTTTTTTTACCTAAGTTATAATGCATGGATGGGCAGGGAGTTCTTGCCCAGAACAGAAATATACCACCAATGCAAACTGTATGCTAATTGTCAATCATCTTTGACAATATTGGTCCTGACAGAAATATATTCCTACAATCTGTCCTCCTGGATCGCTGTGCTCCTGGAGACACACACCAGCGCCAATACACACCCAAGACCATTTCTAAAAGCCATCTCAGAGCAGCATGGAACAAGATAAGAGGCAAACCAGCCATCTCATCATCATTACTCATCCCATTAACCACTTCATCCTCGATCTCTGTTTCGCTGAGTCTGTTCTAAAGCCTGTGAAGCATCATAGGCTTCTGATGAACAGGCTGTTTTAAAAGGCACAGCCAGCACAATTATATTTTGTTTGTGTCAAACAATAAGGCAGAACTGCAAATAAATTCAGCAAAAAAGAATCATCCCTTTTACAGGATACTGTATTTTAAAGATAATTTTGCCAAATCTAAATACGCTTTGCAAATCATAATTGGAAAGTGTTTAAACAATGTTTTTCATGGTCATTCAATGAACCATAAACCATTTTTGCACATTCGGAACAGTCACAGACCGAACACTTGTACATTGAACACTTGTAGAGTACTTCGCATCTTACCTGTATTTGCAGATAACATGACATTAATAAAATAAAAGGGACACTATCATGATTATGGCTGAATCCGAAATCACCCCCTGCTTTAAGAAGTACACTTATTTTGAAGTGTTAGCAAAGAAATTAAGCACATGTAAACTTTATTATAATTTTAAATAGTGTGTTATTTGATGGACTCGATCTTCATCTGTGTATTGATCATCGTTCTGAATCTGATCCAGACAAAGTCTTTGACAAAAATGCTATTCTGTCAGCTTTTTCCTCAAAATGTAGCTTTTTTTTTATGAAACTTACCCACATTCAAGTGTTGATAAAAAAAAAGGATGAATAAAACTAGAATAAAATGTTGTTGTTTGTTTTGTTTTTAAAAGCAGGGGGTCTGTTCTTTCTTTTGATATGTTGCATGTTCAGATATTAAGACGACACAATATTCTGAAGGGCGATGAAACTTGATAAACATGAAAATGATCAAAAATGCTGGAGGTGGCTGGCAACTGTTTTCCAAAAATTCTCCCGGTGAAAGAGTTATGCCTTATAATTAGGGATGCACCGAATCCAAATTTTTGGGGTTCGGCCGAATCCCGAATCCACTGGTTAAGATTCTGCCGAATCCGAAACCGAATACCGAATCCTACTCCCATCCTCAGTCCATAAACACAGTAAACACATTAATGAATTAAACAATGTCCACAACAGTGTATTTTTCATTTACAGTTATTTTAACTGTAAAAAAGAAAAAAGAATTGGCAACATTATGCCAGGATGATAAGGGGGAAAAACTATTTTGACTATTACCATATAGGCTATCTCAAGATCCGATCAATATAAAAAAAATCAACCTTTTAGATTTATAATCAAAAGTAGGCTATCCCCAAGTACAAACCAAAACCTTTCAATAAAAGTGCAACAATGCAAAGAAAAGGGTTTTTATTTTTATTTTTATCAGAATATGTTTGGTGATTTAATTGAAATTCATGTTATTGAACATTTACTCAAACATGTATAGTAGGCTGTTGTTTCGTTTATAACAGTAGGCTATACGATTAGAACAGTAGCCAATATTAGGAAAAATATCATGAAAATCACCCACATCTCCTGCATCATAATTAAATGAATTAACCTATAACCGCTAACCTTTTACATGAAATGAGAGTTTCCTTTCAGGAAAACAAGACGCTCGGCAGTAAGAGGTGATAGCCAGTGAAAGGTGAAAGATCCTCTTTAAGAGAAATCAGAGGCTCGCTGAAAAAAGCGCTTATCTCCACGTCAGCACCCGATGAGACTGCCTCAGTAGCCTATTGCTGCGGTACAGATCGTCCCAGCCACTCCAAAGTACTGCCAAACAACACTTTTCCTGCTCACGAGTTTCATTTTCAAATTCTCAGCTCTACTGCACTTGAACCTACGTAAACATCTTCCCGTAATCAACGACTGTTTGACGTCGACCAGCGTAGCACGCACAGTGCAAGCCTAGGCTTCGGTTCGGTGGAAAAAAATTTGAAGGTTCGGTAGAAACCGAACCCCCGTCAAAAAGCCCAATATTCGGCCGAATCCGAATCCTGGATTCGGTGCATCCCTACTTATAATATATTACAAACATTTTAAAACGTTTCCTAAAGTGTACTACTTTTCCACAAGAGTTAAACAGTATTACACCGTGTCCTACACGCGGCGCGACGCGCAATAAAATGTGTCCATGTTAAGCCCCGTTCACACTACAAGCGACTTTGTCACTGCATGTCGCCAGTGGCTGGCGATGAGGCCGCTAGTGGGCGTTCCACTACTGGTTGCCTTTTTGAATGACATCCAATGATGTGGAGAAGGATCATGCGCGCTCCGATCCTATTGGTTGTCGCTTCCGAAAGTCGCTCTTAATTTGCATAAAGTTAAACAGATCTCAACTTTGTCGCGTCGCCAGACACGTCCCATCCGGTAGCCAAAGGTCGCGACCGCGCGTGTCGCCTGAAGTCGCCCGCTCACCATTGAAAAGGAATGGTATCGTGTCGCTTGGTCGCATGTAGTGTGAACGCAGCTTTAATCAGAGTTTTGTCCTAACCAGCCGCGACGGCGACATGCGACGATACTATTTTAGAGACGGTTTCTATTTTTCTGCGAAGTCTCGGCTGGAACAACAAACAAAAAGTATGGCAATGATAATCTCAGGTACTGTTTGTGTGCTTTATTTAATGTTAAAAGCGTGTAATGTGACTTTGAATGTCCTTTTGTGCTCCCACCGTTGTAGCTGTAAAAGCAACAGTGGATAATTCACCTCAGATCTTGAAATTAAACAAATGGAAACAAGAACGTTCAAACTGTGTAAAAACAAGTGTATTCTCTGGCAAAGATTGTTTTAGTTACTCAGTATGTATTTTTAATAATGTTTAAATGGTGTGATATTTGTGAATTTGATTATGTTATCCATTTTCTTGCAAGTGCCGTCAAGATTACTCTCTGGTGCTGTGCACTTGCCTTGAGACCCCGCCTACACGCTGTTCTGATTGGCTGTGGGTTTTGATAGATTTTTGACACATGTTGCTTGTCGCTGGACTGTTATCGCATCGCGTCTGGTCAGGACATGTGCTGCGTCCCAATTCGCCTACTTATGCTACACCCTAAAAGTATGTACTCTTTTTGTGAAGAAAAAGTACATACTTTTGAGTATGTAGCAAAAGAGTAAGCAAGCTTTGGGACATACTATCATGTCATCTTTAACGGACAGATCTGTTAAAGGAGAACTCCGGGCAATTTTTAAGTTAATCTTGATCGTTAGAGCTTTGTGAGTACTGACTATAGAAAAAAAACGAACCGGATTGGTGCTTGCTACGCGGAGCTGCGACCGCGAATGCCCAGAGCTCCCACTCAGCTAAAACGGCAGCTATGGGGGCATGGACATAAAGAGCGTTTTTGAGCCTATTAACAGACACAAAATGCAATTAAAATGTCTGTCCAACATGAACAGGGACCCTACATGTGAACAAGATGCGTTTAGCAACTTAGCTTCTCGGAGAGAAATGTAGTCGCCCGTTCATCTGCCAGTCGTGGGTCTTTCATGCGGAGACTCTCCTCATGTGTTTGCAATTTGAATATAATTATGTATTTAAAAGGTAATGGCTAAACGTATCTTTACAAAAGTTCACAATGCTGCTGCAGATGCAATATTATGTAGACAACGTTGAATAAATACATTTTCGTCAGGTTAGATATTGATAATTAATCACTCAAACCCCTTTATCTAAACCTCTCTACACAACCGCCGGACTTGCTCGTCCTCCATGTCTGTAGTTTTTTAACCGTTTGTAGTTTGTAGTTCTAACCGAATCCTCGTCCAACACGCGATGGGTTGTGGGCAATATTAGCCGTTAGCGTGCGAATCGATCTGCACTTAGGATTCGGGAGACCAGATATAGTAGACCATCTCATAGTTGGCTCATAGTCTTAGAGACAAAACATGACAATCTGGGGATCAGGTCAGGAAGCAGACAAACTGGCTAAACCGACCGTCTGCTAGCGGCCTCGCGTCACCAAGGTCAGATAAATCCCATCACATAGAGGCTCTTTCACCTAGATATCATCATATAGAGACTGTGTCTGTTCCCCGAATTTGGAAATCCAAAAAACGTCCAAACCGATCTAAGGTTAAAAATGTAATTGATATTCAACAAATAAAAAATAGATATAATACAGATGAGCAAACGATAAAGCTTGGGTTGCTGAATATTCGATCCCTTACTTCAAAAGCACTCATAGTTAATGATATGATTTCAGATTATAACCTAGATGTGCTGTGTATGACAGAAACCTGGCTAAAACCAGACGATTACATTACTTTAAATGAGTCCACCCCGCATGATTACTGTTATAAACATGAACCTCGCCTGAAAGGCAAAGGGGGAGGTGTCGCTGTAATTTATAGTAATATTTTCAAAACCACTAAAAAATCTAGTTTAAAATATATTTCTTTTGAAGTGTTGGTGCTTAATGTAAAAATATATAATGTAAACGATAAATCAAGTTTGAGAATTCTGCTGGCAACTGTCTACAGGCCACCAGGGCACCATAAAGATTTTATCAAAGAATTTGCTGACTTTCTATCAGAATTAGTATTGACTGCAGATAAAGTCCTAATTGTTGGTGATTTTAATATACATGTAGATAATGGAAAAGATGCAATGGGATTGGCATTTAAAGACATTCTTAACTCTATTGGAGTTAGACAAAACGTGTCAGGACCTACTCATTGTCGTAATCATACTCTAGATCTAATATTATCACATGGAATCAATGTTGATGCTGTTGAAATTCTGCAGCAGAGCGACGACATCTCAGATCATTATTTAGTCTCATGTAAATTACATTTAGCCAAGGCTGCAAAGCCAACTCCGTGTTACAAGTATGTTAGACCTATCACTTCTGCCACTAAAGATTGCTTTATTAATAATCTTCCTAATCAGTTTCATCGTCTCAGCATCCCAGATAGCTTAGAAGAACTTGATATTGCAACAGAAACTTTTAACTCTCTCCTTTCCAGCACTTTAGATACAGTTGCTCCGTTGCGCTTAAAGAAGATTAAAGAAAATAGTCCAACGCCATGGTACAACGAGCACACCCGAGCCCTTAAGAGAGCAGCCAGAAAAATGGAGCGCAACTGGAAGAAAACAAAACTAGAGGTATTTCGGATTTCATGGAAGGAGAGCTCGATTGCTTACAGAGAGGCTTTAAAAGCTGCTAGATCTGCTTATTTTTCAACCCTATTAGAAGAAAATAAACATAATCCAAGGTATTTATTTGAAAAAGTGGCTACACTAACGAAAAAGAAAGCTTCAAGCCCAGAAGTTTCCAAGAAACACAGCAGTAATGACTTTATGAACTTCTTCACTTATAAGATTGATAATATTAGGGACAAAATTATAACTATGCAACCGTCTACTACAGCATCGCATCAGGGAATGCATTATAGTCTCCCCGAGGTAAAATTTGATTCATTTGTTGCCATAGGAGAGGAAGAATTTTGCAAACTCGTTAATTCATCTAAATCGACAACATGTATGTTAGACCCTATACCGACTAAACTACTGAAAGAGATGCTTCCAGAAGTCATAGATCCTCTTCTTAACATCATTAATTCATCTTTGTCTCTAGGATACGTACCAAAAACTTTTAAGCTGGCTATGATTAAACCGCTTGTTAAAAAAACGCAACTCGATCCTACAGAATTAGTCAATTACAGGCCGATCTCAAATCTACCTTTTCTGTCAAAGATACTAGAAAAGGCAGTATGCTCACAACTGTGTTCCTTTCTTAAAGGAAATGGTATCTGCGAGGATTTCCAGTCAGGATTTAGACCGCACCATAGCACTGAGACAGCTCTCATTAAAGTCACAAATGATTTGCTCTTATCATCCGATCGTGGTTGTATCTCTCTATTAGTGTTACTTGTATCTTAGTGCTGCATTTGACACCATTGACCACACATTCTCTTAAATAGACTAGAAAACTATGTTGGCATTAGTGGAATTGCACTAGCATGGTTTAAATCATATTTATCTGACCGCTATCAGTTTGTAGCAGTAAATGAAGAGATGTCTTATCGATCACAAGTTCAGTATGGCGTATCACAAGGCTCAGTACTAGGACCGTTGCTGTTCACTCTCTACATGCTACCTTTAGGAGATATCATTAGGAAATTACATGCTCCCTATTAAACATCGTATAAATTTTAAAATATTGCTGATTACTTACAAAGCACTAAATGGTTTAGCTCCCCAGTACTTGAGCTCTTAACGCATTATAGTCCTTCACGTCTATTGCGATCTCAAAACTCCGGCCAGTTGATAATACCTAGAATATATAAATCGACTGCTGGCGGTAGATCCTTTTCCTATTTAGCACCAAAACTTTGGAACAATCTTCCTAACATTGTCCGGGAAGCAGACACAGTCTGTCAGTTCAAAGCTAGACTAAAAACACATCTCTTTGACCTAGCATTCACATAACACTCTATAGACTTCTATAATTTAATATTAGGCTGCTTAGATTAGGTCAGCCGGAACTGGGAACACTTCCCTTAAATCCTGATGTACTCGTTATATCATAAGAAGAATTGCATCTACGCTAATTTTAGTGTCTTTGTTCATCCCGAGGTTTTCCCGCAGCCTGCCGGATCCAGGCCATTTTCCAGATCTGACGAAGGACTTTCGCCTGGACCCGATGACAATGCAGTGCTGAAGTGCCAACTAGCCTCTCCCTATGGAAGATCCCTATACCACTCTACAGATAAAGCGTTGTGGAATTTTTCGGTTCGCGTACCTACCCAAAGTGATAAGATAAAATAAAATTCTGCATCAAAATTTATAGACAAGTAGTTTGTTTAGGCATGGTTTGTAAGGAATTATAAACCTGCGCACATATATTCAAACGCACATAACTATAGAATCAATTCTTAATGCGCATGTGAACGCCATCAGCGTCTATCACAGGTTCACGTTTAAAGTCTGTTTAGAGAGAACGGTGTCGTCTTAGCGGCCCCTAATTTAATAACAAACTATCATTTAGATGGAAGTGAATCAATCAAAACTAACTTTAGCTGGAAAAAACATTTTCCAAGAGCCACTATAAAACCAAACCAATCTCTGTTACCTTAAATTATATCTTTATCTCTGTAAGGCTGCTTTGAAACAATCTACATTGTTAAAAGCGCTATATAAATGAGGATGACTTGACTTGACTTGACCATCCGGGTCTCTTTGGAACACTCATTTCAACATACTACGATTTGGACGTACTAATTTTATTTTCGAATACTATTTAGGACGGATAGTATGCGAATTGGGACGCACCGATGGTGTTACACAATTAGCTTAGCAACATGCTAATCCAAAACTCTATTGAAATCAATTTTGATTCAACTAATGCCCAAAATATTTGCAATATTGATTAATAAAAAGCCATTCAAAACATAATATTTAGGCTATATATTGGATAATAAATTGGAAAATATATTATAAATAATCCAATGATTATCAGCACTAATAATAACTAAAAGTAATGATCTATAGGTTGTAAATAGTCTTTAGTGCCAGCCATGTTTATGATAGCCGAGATAGTCTCCCCATCATGCTCTCTTTCTTTCCCTTCCCCCTGTTTTGTCTCTCTCTGTCTGTCACCTTCTTTGAACTTCCCCCTCCATCCCCCGTCTGCTCTCCGTATGCCAGCTTCAGAAGGAATACTGAAGACTTTCTTCTCTCTACACCTATAGCTGTGTCCCTCTGTAATCATGTATGTGTCTCTGGACCTGTAACCCTGTAGACACAGGAGCGGACGTGCGGCTCGAGATGTTTTCCGCATTACGCCCGCTTGAATTAGTGTCTGGGGACGCGGTTATGCCTCCGTGCCGGAGATGAGGACATCTCCTATGTAATAAATCATCGCTTACTGTTAATTAAACCGTCCGTCCAAACTACACTCCAAGTATGTGTGTGTGTTTATAGCTCTGGCTAGGGAAGGCGTGTTAAACTGTGTGCATGATTGCGTTTATGAAAGCCAGTGCCCCTGACGGTCGTATCCTTGGAAATGATATGACGGGAAGACAGCAGAGAAGAGTGGTCTTTACAGCAGGACTATTAAAAGCTGAGGCACGATGAATCTTCAAGCCCAATGTGGCATTTTTGGGCACAACAGAGCAGCACTAATAATGTGTTGAAATGGATTCGGGAGGGACAAACCAGTTTATATAGAAATCTCCAGACAGCGGACAAGGTCACTGTGAGCAAATGCCCTGTGCCTACACAATAATACTGTACACATGTTTCCATAGGATTCATTCGCTCGGCATTAAGTCACCGCAAAATGCCATTCACTAATACATTTAATTCCGTAATAAAAAGAATTCCAGTGAAGTGAAACGGGATATTCAATGAGAAAATTTTTGGTGGGACAAGATCAGTAGTGTGCATTAAGTAAAGCCAGGATTGTAGACTCGTTGATTAGTGAGGTAGCATTTTGAAAACGGCATGAACAATAAGTTATTAGTATTTCCTTCTCTATTGTGAAGTATATCCAAGTGAAAAAGCTTCTCGAACGAGAAAAAAGTTAGGACGGGACTTGATTTTGTCCAATGGGAATTGATTGCATGGTTGTGGTTTACTATTGGTGGATCTCATGTGAGTGACAGGTTATTGCCCCGCCCTCACGTCAGTAAACACATCATCAGAGATGAGATCATCAGAGAAGAGGGAGGGGATCTTATTTTGATAAAAAATTAAGAGGACACGTGAACTAAAAAACAACTTATACAATTTGAACAGACTTTTAAAATTTGAACACTATAGGTAACACACACTTTATAAGTAGTTACAGAGAAAAACTAAGCATTGTACACTAAAGACCTGGGGATCACACACTAACAGACTTACAGGTTGTTCCAAACACAAAAAACTCATACATAAATATGAGCTGTGTTGAAAGGAGACGCATGACAAATGAAACAATGCATTCTAAAATATTAAACGTTACCAACTGGATGGAAGCTAAAAAAAAAAAAGTCTGTGTCTGTGTCCATCAGACACTACGCAGTATTCTGCAAAATACCTACAGGTAACTATGACAGGTCAGGTCTACATTTAGCGTGCATAAGAGCTGGGCAGTATGAAGATATATATATATAGGGGTGATGACAAATATATTTGTAAAATTTAAATTATTGACAGGTTAGAGCAAAAAAGCTCTTTTTCTCAGAGACATATCTAACCAGCCTACTTTGAGAACTTGGGTGCGCACCTAAACGCACGTCCTGATTTTGTCAAGTTTGACGCGTTCCTGGGTCAACATATTTTGTTGATCCTGGAACAACATTCATGTCCGAAGTTTTTATCCTAACCATATCCCTAAACCTTACCCTATTAATAAGTTATTAAATGATAGGTGAATAACACTGGTGTAGAAGCACCTAACCCTGGTTCTAAGCCTAAACTTGACATAAACTGTAAACTTGTCCCACAAATCTGATTGGTTGATTGAATGTTTTTCCAGGATCAACATACCCATAGTGTTCACTGTCAACAAACGTATCTGATCAGGGGCTGTGGACATGAATCAGCTGATTATACCGGACTTCACTTGTCTATTATAATTATTTCTGTAATTGTGCTCATCCCAAGTTAGAACATTAGCTAATGTTCACTGTAACAAAAATGAGCAGATCCACTACAGTGCCACTTGTAGAAACACTGGGAGTACAACACTTGGCATACTTGCATTGTGCTTGTAATGAATACTGTGCAAAATTCAAGTTTGTGTAGCAAGACAGATTTGCAATCATTTGAGTATGTTTGGCAACTTACAGACTTGTGAACAGGTTCAGTGTGGCCTAATAATGACAATGCATTCTTTCAGAAACAGTCTATGAGGAATAACTTCATACTAACAGTAGTATATACACATAGTATTTAGACAATCAGAATTTACATTTGAGTCGCTGTAGGGGGAAAGCGAGGGAGGAAACGTGTCTTTGCTCTGGGTGTTCTGGCTTTTTGATGAAGCCGCCCACTCTGACCTGAGTCGGAAACTCACGCTGTTTCCATCTGAATCCTGCTGAATATTATCACACTAATCCCTAATAACCAGTCTCCCTCGCCGCTGGGATTTGGAGTCTCAGCATTACCTCCATACAAACACAGTGGAATCATTTAGGTGGGAACGCTTTCATACACATGATAGTCCTCCATAAACTTCTGGGAGAGGTCAGAGGGGCACAAAGGTCAGAGGTCAAATTTGATCCTCCTTCACAGTTACATCCAATAACAGTGAGAGGTAGAAACATAAACTTGTCAAACAATATTGTTTTTCACTCGTGTGAAAAGAAAACACTTTAGCATAATATTATAGAGAGTACTTATAATGTAAATAATACACCTTAAAATAATGTTTAAAGCCCCCGTGTAGTCAATAATTGCATCCCTTAAAACTCATCTTTGATCACCAAAATGAATTTAAAAGTTTTTTCCTTCTTCATGCCATAAAATAGCTTGATGTAACTCTACAGCCTTGCCTCATTTAGTATTCGCGGTTTTATGAATATGCAAATGAGCCCCACCTCCACTCACTCACAGCAGCTCAGAGATCCACTCTTTGACGATCACACGTTGATCTGATTGGTTTTAAGGTCGTTTGTGACGACAGAAACACCAGTGATTTCAAACCGCGTTTTTGAGACTGTCTTTGGTTCACTGCAGTTTAAAAGAGAAAATACTCTGCACATTTGAATTTGCACATGGTTTGTATAAGCATATTGAAATCACCACATAGACATATAAACAACATTTAAAGCTTGACTTTCACCACAGGGGACTTTAAATGTAAACTGAATGTAATGTTTTCATACATGAAGGTAAATGCAATTAAATGGAAACGTATTATAGTTTAAATTTATCTTAAATGCAGTTAGCTTTAAAGTACATCTTTATAAATACTTTCACAATTACTTCTATTGTTTTTGAAGTAAAGTTAAAGTTACTGCTGAATGTACTGACAAGCATTTATGGTAAACTAAAATATACTTTAATGTAATTTCTGTTGACACCTGTACGTCATGTATTTAAATACATTTCTAATGATGTTGCAATATAGTACTATTAAAAATATATTCACTTTAAATGTAATATTAAATAAACGACAGTTAAATTATATTCAATTACTTTACATGTGCTTTAGTATGTTAGTCAACACATCAAAATAAGTGTACTTAAACCATGAGAAAATTATTAATTATATAAATTATATGATGATATAAAATGTACTTTAGAATAAAACATTTAATATTTCAAAGTGCACTTTATAAAAAAGTGTGCTCTCTTTAAGTACACTTACGGTGCCTTTAATTTCATTAATATTATCAGTCAGGTACAGGTTTTTAAAAATATACTTAGTATGGTAGCACTTTATTTTATAGTCCTGTTTCCCCATGTACATACCGTACCTATTATAGTAGTTGCAATAACTAGATAATAACCCTAAACCTAACCTTATCTCCTGTAGTTACCATATATTACCAGAACTTTCTTAGTTAACTACACTGTAAGTACACATAAGTGCACTTACTGTAAAATAAAGTAAGAGCACATTCAATACAATTAAGTGCACTTGTTTTTCACAAGGGTAGTGTAACGAGCTGAGGAAAGCAGACGAAGATCTAAACGCAAGGTTATTTTATGAAGTAACACATAAAACAGAGAACACATAACCCAAAGAACAAAGGAACAAAACCAGGGGGATCACAGAGGCCACCTTTACACGTACAACAACTGACAAAGTAACAAGTGAAACACAATGGCTATAAATACACAGGGACAAAAAGCTTACCTAAGTAATTAGGAAACAAGTTACACCTGGGAACAATCATGAACTAATCAACAGGAAAAACTACAAAGAACAACAAAAACATGGCAAAAAACAGGAAATAATAAAAGTCCACACAAGACAAGGGGAACACAAGACAGGAATCATGACAGAGCCCCCCATTAAGTAGCGGATTCCAGACGCTCCTCAGTAAACAGTCAAGGAGGGTGGTGGAACGGTGGTGGTCTTGGGGGAGGGATGGAGGGCCTGGTCCATGGAGAGGAAGAGGACCTGGAGACTATGGCAGGACAGGAGGCCAGGGCAGCACAGGCTGTCTAGGCGACCAGGGCGGATCAGGCTGTCCAGGCGACCAGGGCGGAGCAGGCTGTCCAGGCAACCAGGGCGGATCAGGCTGTCCAGGCGACCAGGGCGGAGCAGGCTGTCCAGGCAACCAGGGCGGATCAAGCTTTCCAGGCGACCAGGGCGGATCAGGCTGTCCAGGCGACCAGGGCGGAGCAGGCTTTCCAGGTGACCAGGGCGGATCAGGCTGTCCAGGCGACCAGGGCGGATCAGGCTGTCCAGGCGACCAGGGCGGATCAGGCTGTCCTGGCGACCAGGGCGGATCAGGCTTTCCAGGCGACCAGGGTGGAGCAGGCTGTCCAGGCGACCAGGGCGGAGGAGGCTGTCCAGGCGACCAGGGCTGAGCAGGCTGTCTAGGCGACCAGGGCGGAGCAAGCTGTCCAGTTGACCAGGGCGGAGCAAGCTGTCCAGTTGACCAGGGGGGAGCAAGCTGTCCAGTTGACCAGGGCGAAGCAAGCTGTCCAGTTGACCAGGGCGGAGCAGGCTGTCCAGGGGACCAGGGCGGAGCAAGCTGTCCAGGCGACCAGGACGGAGCAGGCTGTCCAGGCGACCAGGGCGGAGCAGGCTGTCCAGGCGACCAGGGCGGAGCAAGCTGTCCAGGGGACCAGGGCGGAGCAGGCTGTCCAGGCGACCAGGGCGGAGCAGGGTGTCCAGGCGACCAGGGCGGATCAGGCTTTCCAGGCGACCAAGGCGGATCAGGCTGTCCAGGCGACCAAGGCAGATCAGGCTGTCCAGGCGACCAGGGCGGAGCAGGCTGTCCAGGCGACCAGGGCGGAGCAAGCTGTCCAGGGGACCAGGGCGGAGCAGGCTGTCCAGGCGACCAGGGCGGATCAGGCTGTCCAGGCGACCAGGGCGGAGCAAGCTGTCCAGGGGACCAGGGCGGAGCAGGCTGTCCAGGCGACCAGGGCGGATCAGGCTGTCCAGGCGACCAGGGCGGAGCAAGCTGTCCAGTGGACCAGGGCGGAGCAGGCTGTCCAGGGGACCAGGGCGGATCAGGCTTTCCAGGCGACCAAAGCGGATCAGGCTGTCCAGGCGACCAGGGCGGAGCAAGCTGTCCAGGGGACCAGGGCGGAGCAGGCTGTCCAGGCGACCAGGGCGGATCAGGCTGTCCAGGCGACCAGGGCGGAGCAAGCTGTCCAGTGGACCAGGGCGGAGCAGGCTGTCCAGGGGACCAGGGCGGAGCAAGCTGTCCAGTTGACCAGGGCGGACCATCTCGGGACGAGACTCTGGAATGGCTGGCATGACGTGAACAGTCTTTGGCTCGGCAGGCAGGACATGAACAGTCTCTTGTGCGGCAGGCATGAATTAAATCTTGTATGGCAGGCATGACTGACGTGAAGCTCAGGCTCGGCAGGACTGACGTGTAGGAACTCAGGCTCGGTAGACATGACGTGACGAAGCTCAGGCTGGTCAGGCATGACATGAAGATCAGGCTGGTCAGGCATGACGTGTAGTAACTCTGGAAGGGTGCTCTCGAGACTCTGGCATGATAGCCTGGGGATTTCAGACCAATGAAAATCTCGGGATTGCCGTTGATCGGGCAGATGTCAGATGTGGATCGGCCAGC
Organism: Siphateles boraxobius; assembly: GCF_051911475.1. Taxonomy (NCBI): domain Eukaryota; kingdom Metazoa; phylum Chordata; class Actinopteri; order Cypriniformes; family Leuciscidae; genus Siphateles; species Siphateles boraxobius. Next base: position 1,494,470 of record NW_027509142.1, read on the forward strand.
TTGGACACCAATCCTCTCCACCCTCGGACGTGTCTAGTGGACGCAATTGTGCTGGCTGATGGTGCGGTCTGCGGTGGGCCATGCTCCATGCCCGACGGAGCTTCGGCTGTGTAACCCCTCCCAAAAAAAAGTTTTAAGGGTGGATCCTGCTCCACTTCGCCCACGGTAAAGGAAGATCCACACAGGTGCAGAGCCAGATCTATATATTGGGCTAGGGTCCAGCCAGTATAATCCTCCAGCATCATTTTGGCGATGTTCTCATCCAGCCCGCTCCAAAAAATTTAGATCAGCTGGGCATCATCTAATGGTGCTAGATGACAGCAGGCCAAAAACTCCTCCACATACCTTTCGATGGACTGGCCATCCTGAAAAATGGACCAAAGCACTCTCACAGGATCCTGGGTCCTTCCTGCTAGATCCATATTTTGGTCAGTTGTTCTGTAACAAGCTGAGGAAAGCAGGCGAAGACGTGGATCTAAATGCAGGGTTATTTAATAAAGTAACACATAAAACAGAGAACACAGAACTTGAAGAACAAAGGAACAAAACCAGGGTGATCACAGAGGCCACCATTACACGTACAACAACTGACAAAGTAACAAGTGAAACACAAGGGCTATAAATATACAGGGACAAACAAGCTTAACTAAGTATTTAGGAAACAAGTTACACATGGGAACAATCATGAACTAATCAACAGGAAAAACTACAAAGAACTACAAAAACATGGCAAAAAACAGGAAATATTAATAGTCCACACAAGACAAGGGGAACACAAGGGGATCATGACAGGTAGACAAGAACTGTATTTGCATGACTAGATAATAGCTGTCTGGTAATGTCATGACCGACATGTGAATCAACATCTAAGATGTAAATCTGGCATTTTGCATAAAACAAACACCGTCTTCAAGAGTTTCATACCACAGTGTATATAAAATCTCCAACACTATCCTTCATATTAAACCATTAAACACACACTTTAAAGCCCTCTTCCCTGCAGATCTTGAGTATCATGGTCATTTATCACCATGAGACTGTATTCTGCTGAGTGCAGTTTTTTCGGCTGTCTCCTCAGCACTAAATGAACTGGACCTTCTCCTTGGATATGCCCCCCCCATCTTAATACTTTCCTCTTTCTACTCACAGAGGGGGCAGAAAAACGGCATGCTGTGCTCTTTTAATGGGGAGGCTGGATTAAATGTTTCATTTTTTACATGTCTTAAAAGTGTTGCGAATGTTATGTGATGCTGTCGATAAGTGACCATTATACATATGTTTAGATGTTATGTTGTGTTAAGTGTTCACGTTAAAGGAAATACTTAACTTTGGTCTATGCGTTTTTATGTTGAATTTGTTCCCTACCTCATATTGTGAAGACTTTTTCATCAATGATCTCTCTGTACTTCCTATATACTTATAAGGCAAGTTCACACCAACAACGATAACTATAAAGATAACTATATTCTAACTATAAAAGCATCCACACCAACCCATGAAAACGTTCAGTTCTATCGCTTTAAATGCGCGCGCTCTTTAAATTGAGTGGATTCTGATTGGTTGTCAATATTTTCATGTTCATGAACTAAAATGTATATTTCTATAACTATTTGTAATAGTTATCGTAATTGGTGTGAATGGCCCTTTACTGTCTTCTTAAAAAGTATCTGTTAAAAGGGTCACATGCTTTTTGTGATTTTGCTTTTTTAACGCTCCAAAGAGTGTTGTTAAGGTTAACTAAAACTATTAAAAATAATTTTCAGTAATTTAAAAAAAGCTGAAACTAAATATAAACATTAAACAGAAAAAAATTATGTTACTACAATTAATAAAACTAAACCCTAAATAAAAGCAAATTAGATCTAATTGCTACCCCCCCCCCCCCCCCCCCCCATTTTTAAAATATAAAAATAATCTTGCTGCTGAACACTGAACAGGTGTTGCTGATGTGTACATGTGGACCGTCATTTGTTAAATTTTTATTCAGCTTATAGTTTCAAAAAATCTGTGTTTTTGGGCTTGAGTTAATGGAACAGTACTGTATGTTTTCAAGATCTTGCATTGAAAAATATCATGGACAAATGGACGACTTGACCCCTTTAGCACATCTAATAGTTGAAAAATATCATGGACAAATGGACGACTTGACCCCTTTAGCACATCTAATAAGTTGAGATGTAAAGTTTTGAATGTTCTCAGCATGGGTGTGTGTGTGTGTGTCTGTGAACGCAGGTGAACAGTAAAGCCCTGTCCCGGCTGTCTCAGGACCAGAGTCTGCCGGCGCTGCGCTGTAAGCGTAACCCGAGGAGGAGAGCCGGAGTCCCTGGAGCTGCTGGCGGGACGGTGCTTGTGACGGACTGTGTGGACAGCGGGACGCAGACAGACATCAGCTTCCAGCACATGGTGACATTAGGCCGGGCCGCTCATCACAACAGTCCTCCTTCCCCTCCACTGCCACCCATGCCGGAGCCATACCTCTTCAGACAGCTGTAAGACGGCCTCCAGAACACACACTTGCTTCACTGTTAGGGAGCTTTACTTCTAATACACTATTTTACGGTGTCATTGTTACAGTGTAATTATACATTTAAGTACCGAGTCAAGCAACTGCATGTTCTTACTATATAGGGTTAGGGTAGGATTAGGATTTGGTTGAGGGTTAGTTGCATGTAATTATACATAATTTACTGTTATTGTAACAAGGACATTGTACAATAACGTGTTACCAAAATCAATGCTATTATGATGATGTACGTACATTAGGAACATAATAAAAAGTGATTAATAACAGTGCCATTCAAAAGTTTGGTGTTGGTCAGATTTTTAGATGTTTTGAAAAAAGTATTTTCTGCACACCAAGGCAGCATTTTTTTAAATTAAAATACAGTAGTCAAGTCAAGTCAAGTCATCCTCATTTATATAGCGCTTTTAACAATGTAGATTGTTTCAAAGCAGCTTTACAGAGATAAACATACAATTTAAGGTAACAGAGATTGGTTTGGTTTTACAGTGGTTCTTGAAAAATGTTTTTTCCAGCTAAAGTTAGTTTTGATTGATTCACTTCCGTCTAAATGATCATTTGTTATTAAATTAGGGGCCGCTAAGACGACACCGTTCTCTCTAAACAGACTTTAAACGTGAACCTGTGATAGACGCTGATGGCGTTCACATGCGCATTAAGAATTGATTCTATAGTTATGTGCGTTTGAATATATGTGCGCAGGTTTGTAGTTCCTTACAAACCATGCCTAAACAAACTACTTGTCTTGTCTATAAATTGATGCAGAATTTTATTTTATCTTATCACTTTGGGTAGGTACGCGAACCGAAAAATTCCACAACGCTTTATCTGTAGAGTGGTATAGGGATCCTCCATAGGGAGAGGCTAGTTGGCACTTCAGCACTGCATTGTCATCGGGTCCAGGCGAAAGTCCTTCGTCAGATCTGGAAACGGCCTGGATCCGGCAGGCTGCGGGAAAACCTCGGGATAAACAAAGACACTAAAATTAGCGTAGATGCAATTCTTCTTATGATGTAACGAGTACATCAGGATTTGAGGGAAGTGTTCCCAGTTCCGGCTGACCTAATCTAAGCAGCCTAATATTAAATTATAGAAGTCTATAGAGTGTTATGTGAATGCTAGGTCAAAGAGATGTGTTTTTAGACTAGCTTTGAACTGACAGACTGTGTCTGCTTCCTGGACAATGTTAGGAAGATTGTTCCAAAGTTTTGGTGCTAAATAGGAAAAGGATCTACCGCCAGCAGTCGATTTATATATTCTAGGTATTATCAACTGGCCAGAACTTTGAGATCGCAATAGACGTGAAGGACTATAATGCGTTAAGAGCTCGCTCAAGTACTGGGGAGCTAAACCATTTAGTGCTTTGTAAGTAATCAGCAATATTTTAAATTTATACGATGTTTAATAGGGAGCCAATGCAGTGTTGACAGAACCGGGCTAATATGGTCGTACTTCCTGGTTCTGATAAGAACTCTAGCGGCTGCGTTTTGGACTAGCTGTAGTTTGTTTATTAAGCGTGCAGGGCAACCACAATGCTCTACAACCAGTAGAGCATTACAATAATCTTGCCTTGATGTCATGAACGCATGAACTAGTTGTTCCGCATTTGTCAATGAGAGCATATGACGTAATTTAGATATATTTTTAAGATGGAAAAATGCGGTTTTACAGACACTAGACACGTGACTTTAAAATGAAAGATTGGTATCAAAGAGCACACCCAGGTTCCTAACTGACGGCGAAGACTTAACAGAGCAGCCATCAAGTATTAGACGGTATTCTAGGTTATTAGGTGTGGAAGTTTTTTGTCCAATAATTAGAATCTCTGTTTTTTTAGAATTTAGTAGTAGGAAATTACTAGTCATCCAATTTTTGAGTAAAGTAAAGCAGAGATATCGTGAAATATTATTACAATTTAAAATAGCTCTGAATATATTTTAAAATGTCATTTATTCCCATGTTCTAATTTAGAACATACTTTAATTTCTGATCTATTTAATGCATCCTTTAAAAAAAACACAATATATATATATATATATATATATATATATATATATATATATATATATATATATATATATATATATGGACAGGCTATTTTGTAAGGACTGTTCTTACAATATATGTATTCTAAAGTTACAAAATATTGGTAACACTTTATTCTACAGTGTCCTTGTTTACACGTTACATGTAGTTACTGTAGTAATAACAGTAAATTATGCATAACCCTAAGCCAAACCCTAATTATAGTAATGTTGTAAATAATATTACTCAGTACATAAATGTAGTTATACTGTAACAAGGACACCTTCAAATAAAATATTTATTATACTTAGTGAATTGCCAGTTTATAAATCGATGTAAATTATTTGTCTAAATATTATATACGCATTACCTCAAATAAGAGTTGCACTTAAACTGCCTTTCTGTGACTTCACTATAAGTTAATTACAGATGTTATTGTTCTCCTCAGCTCTCCTATGGATCACGTGTATTATGACCCGACGGACTACTTTGACATTAGTCAACATGAGGTGGACAGACAAGATGACCTGGAGTACGAGGTCAACATTGTCTCTTTAAGTTTCCTCTACTACAAAATAAACTTATTTTAGCCTGAAATACCGGCAGAAGAGGAGCATCTTATCTCTGTTTCTCTCTCTCTCTGTTTTCCTCCAGGAGGTGGAATTGTATAAATCTTGTCAGCAAGATAAACTGGGTTTAACGGTGTGTTACCGCACTGATGATGAAGAGGATCTGGGCATCTACGTGGGAGAGGTGGGAAATGAGGAATAATGGGAATCTGCTGACCGATGAATTATGAATGAAGCCTCAGGGAGGATTGTGAACCTACGCCCTTCTGCTTTAGCATTAGATAAATCATTATTTTAAATAAAATGCCATATTAAATCCAGAACACCATTTCATCTCTCAAGAATTAGTGTATGTGCACAAGATAGTCCTACTTAAACAGGACAATTACATCATCTTTACATCATGGTCTGAATACTCGATTAAGATTGGCTGGAAGGTGTGCAATACAACCGTTTAATGCACAGGTAATTCCAAGTCAGTTTAATCACAGTTATGCGCTGTTTTCATTAAAGCACGGGAAACGTTGCTGGTTTTGAAGTAATTAAACTCACAACTTCGCTGTTAATAAAGAAAGACGCTGAACAGACACAGGTAATTCAGACACGCATCTCTCTCTCTCTCTCTCTCTCGATAGTGAATATAAATAAATACTATAATTCATTAATTGAAATAAATTTAATCGTATGCTCTTCTTTATCTCTGTCTGACTCAAAGCGGGCAGAATGCCTGATCTAATAACCATAATTTTTATCCTTCCGGTCAAATATTGCACTGCAAACAGCAATAACAGTTTTAAGTTGTCAAAATGACCATGATATAATCGTGATTATCCACAGCTAGCTGTGCATTAACCGATTTTAATCATCAAAGAACCTGACGCGAAGCCTAATGTAATGTTACATTTGAAGCACATAATTTTGTATTTAGTTTAATATGCAGAGACAAAGGCAAGCCATTTGTAGGCTATTTCAACATTGTAGGGTTATTCAAAAGATTGCTGTGTGAGCATCCCAACCAGCCCAACACTGGCTCAAGGTTTGAGGCGGCCATCTTGACCGGCCAATGGTAGGGAAACTTATTTTTGTAAATCCTGTTTGTTGAAGATAAAGCTGTAGAAATGAAGTCACATTAGAGCATACAGTATGTTTAGATTGCAGAAATTACCATTTTCAAGTCATTCAAATTTTTAAGAAATATTTCATATTAAATATGATATACAGATGCTGTCAATGATCTCATCATTTTTTAAAACTATTTCTGTTTGTGAAAAGAATGGAAAACTTGTGTACAGTAATGCATTTACAGTAAACATTTACAGGGATCTTGTGCAGCATCAGAATATATATTTTTTTTTAAATGCAGTGGATATACACTACCAGGCTGCATTAATACAAAACACAAAACAAAAACCCAGTAATATTGTGAAATATTATTCCAATGTAAAAGCTGTTTTTATGTGAATATAGTAAGGTGTAATTTATTTCTGTGTTCAAAGCTGAATTTTCCGCATCATTACTCCAGTCTTCAGTGTCACATGATCCTTCAGAAATCATTATAATATGTGACCCTGGATCACAAAACCAGTCTTAAGTAGCACAGGTATATTTGTGGTAATAGCCAACAATACATTGTATGGGTCAAAATTATACATTTTTCTTTTATGCCAAAAATTATTAGGATATTAAGTAAAGATCATGTTCCATGAAGATATTTTGTAAATTTCCTACCGTAAATGTATAAAACATTTATTTTTGTGGGTGAATGCAGCACAATCGCGAACATAAATGGACAACTTTAAAGGCGATTTTCTCAATGTTTTGATTTTATTGCACCCTCAGATTCCAGATGTTCAAATACTGTAGTTGTGTTTGAAAGTTTGGGGTCTGTAGGAATTTTTATTTTATGTTTTGGGGGAAATAAAATAAAAAAAATCAATACTTTTATTTATCAATGATGAATTAAATTTATTAAAAGTGACAGTAAAGACATTTATAACGTTACAAAAGATTCTATTTCCGATAAATGCTGTTCTTCTGAACTTTCTATTCATCAAAGAATCCTGAAAAAAAAACTGTACACAATTGTTTTCAACATTGATAATAATAATAATGTATGTTCCTTAAGCATCAAATCATCATATTAGAATGATTTCTGAAGTATCATGTGACACTGAAGACTGAAGTACATTTTTTTTTTTTTATCAAATAAATGCAGCCTTGGTGATCATTAAACATCTTACCGATCCAAAACTTGTGACTGGTAGTGTATTAAAAAATAATGCACTACTCATTAAAAAAATATGTTTCTGTAATGTAATAAAACCAAAGATAAATCCTTTTTGTGACTTATGCAATGCCATTGAAGACCAAAGTGACATATTTCAGGGAAATAATCTAAAAATAAAAACTTACAACAACCTGCAAAAGTGTGCTCCCTGACCTCAGCTGACTCTGATCAACTCTATCTAATTCTCAGCTCTTTTTTTATTCTGACATCGTTTTCTGATATATCCAGTCTCCCAAATGTGTCTCTTTGATTTTCAGTGGCATTGCATAGGTTGTGATCTTTACATTAAATGTGGAAAAGTTCTGATATGATTTATCTTTGTTTCATTTTTTACATCACAAAATCCACTATTTTAAGAGGGGTGTGTAGACTTTTAATATCTCTGTTTATATATATATATATTTTATGTTTTGACTGTTTGGAAGCACTTGCCCCCATAGCATATGGGACATGTTGAAATTATATACATTTACACTATGTACATTTTTGTTTTAAACGATTATTTGTGTATTTATAAAGCAGAAATAGCATTCCTGTATGGAGCAACCACCCCGTCGCTGCCACTGATTCTGTGTCTTCATTGCAGGTCAACCCTAATAGCATTGCTGCCAAGGATGGCCGAATCCGCGAGGGAGACCGTATACTGCAGGTACTGAAGCCAATCTGTGATATTATCCATCTGAAAACAGATTAAAGATACACTGTTCACAAGTCAACCAATAATCATCAACTTCCTTGATATCAACCAATCAAATTTTAGAGTATGGTTTAAGATTGGTGGCTTAAAAATAGGGATGCAAGATATTTCGGCCACCATATCGGTATCGGACGGTATATGTTCATTTTTAACGTTATCGGCCCGATAAGAACATTTTGCCGATAAATGTATAGTTTCCTTCAGGTGAGTCACTTCAGATGTGCACTGTTCACATAATGGTTTTGAATTGCTTGAAATATGATTGTAATCACTTCAAAAATGGAAAATACAGTTCAGTGCAACATGTGCAGCGCAAGTCCATCATATAGGCTACATAACATTATAATGAGAACATCATTATAATTAAGTGTTTGGGACATGGGTTTTAATGATGAGACTTTAGTTTTTGTAATCAGGCTCTCAAAAATGATATAAAAATTTGGATTTAGGTTTATAACCCAATATATCGGTTATCGGCTTTCAAACAAAGAATTATCGGTATCGGCCAAAATGTTCATATCGGCGCATCCCTACTTAGAAATCATTCTTTTTGATAATGAGCTACTAGATGTTGATCCTACTTGGTAAAATCATGTTGTTGTATGTTCTGCTTATTCATAACTCTTTCCAGATTCCATAATATGTTTGTCATTGTTTTTTAAAATAAGAGGAATCATAAATAAGAAGAATCATACATTTTACATCTGTCCTGAAGAACCTATTTGACATAACATATATTTACTTTTATTCCACAGGATAAAAAAAAAGATAAATAAAAAAAAAAATGAAATGACAATCAATGTTCAAAAGCTTATATACTGGTTCTTAATAAAACTCCTCATGCATCAGCTTCTTTAGGGCAAAATAAACAAATCAACAATAATAATACAAAATACAGATGATGCAAGAGTAATGTAAACTCGTGAGCACAAAAAGCATGTGTGATTTGACATGTTTTTCATGTGTGTTTGTGTTCAGATAAACGGGGTGGATGTCCAGAACCGAGAGGAGGCCGTGGCCATCCTGACCCGAGAGGACAGCACCAACATCTCGCTGCTCCTGGCTCGGCCAGACATTGAGGTGAGACTCACCTTGCATTTATAAACCGCAGTCAGATATCATCGCTTGATTCAATTCAGTTGATCGCTTTCATACAGAATATTCTTACTGAAGCAGGAGAAGTTCAAATGAAAAACATGTTTATTTATTATCTTTTGAATTGTTTTGGAGCATTCAGTCTTTATCTCACCAGTCACCGCATTCACATTTACAGCACAAACTCATAACTCGAGTAAATATAATTTCTTATGCTGTGAGGCTGTAGATGTAGTAGCAGCACATGCCGATTGTTTAAGTATTACTGAAGCTATTAATGACAACTAATTTGATATTCAGACATGATATTCAAGTGTATTATGGTCTGCTTATTCAAGCAGTAACGGACAAATGTGTTATAGTGTACAGGCTTCCTTCTGCTCTCCATTTACAAATGAAAGCAGACAGAAAAGGGCAGAGAAGGACAAAATCCCAGACGAGGAAATAAATTGAGAGAATGGAAGAGAGAAAAAAACACAAGGAGAGATGAGGACACATGGTTTGGCAGTCTTTTGTTCTACTCAAGGTCACACTTTAGAGAAAGAGACACACTTAGGACATCCCATAATACACATCCTCCAATAGTGAGTCACAATATTCATTTTATTTCCTTGAACACATTTCCAATGGCAGTCTGAGACATCGGCTATGTTCAGAATGGAAGAGTAACTGAACACTAGTATATACACTATATACTACCTAGTGTTTCTTTTTAATATGTGGAAAAGTAGGGATTAATCCATGATAAACATTTCAAACATTACACTGCAGGTTAAGTGAGTGACATCCGATTATCATTTTGGAAACTGTTATTTTGCAATTTTGTATAAAATATCTTAAAGGGACAGTTCACCCAAAAATTTAAATTCTGTCAGTAATTACTCACCCTCATGTTGTTCCAACCCCGTAAGACCTTCGTTCATCTTCGGAACACGAATTAAAATATTTTTGATGAAATCTGAGAGCTGGATCACTCCTCCATAGGCTTCTTGAGGGATTGAAACTTGCCGGCCTCGAAAAGTTATTAAAGACATCGTTAAAATAGTCCAAGTGACTACAGTGGCTCAATCTTAAGTTTATCAAGCGACAAGAATACTTTTTGTGCGCAAAAAAAAAAAAAAATAGCGACTTTATTTCAACTATTCATTTCCTTCTCTGTGGGCCTCGAGTCAGGTTACTAGTTTAACAGCGTATGATCTGTTGTTGTACGTCACACGCATCACCCACATGACCAGCGTTGGCCAATAGTGAGCCTACGTGTGACGTAGCTCTACGCAATTACACTACTGACTAGTTTAACTGACTCGAGGCCCAAAGAGAAGGAAATGAATAGTTGAAATAAAGTCGTTATTTATGTTTGTTTTTGCGCACAAAAAGTGTTCTCGTCGCTTGATAAACTTAAGATTGAGCCACTGTAGTCACTTGGACTATTTTAACGATGCCTTTAATAACTTTCCGAGGCCGGCAAGTTTCAATCCCTCAAGAAGCCTATGGAGGAGTGATCCAGCTCTCAGATTTCATCAAAAATATCTTAATTCGTGTTCCGAAGATGAACGAAGGTCTTACGGGGTTGGAACAACATGAGGGTGAGTAAATACTGACAGAATTTAAATTTTTGGGTGAACTATCCCTTTAATATTGGCAGTGTGATCAAATAAGGAAACACGATTAGTGTTTCATCCATCGCACTGAAATTGAAGGTCAGCTTAAATGAGCGAGAATCAAAATCAACAGACTAAGGACAAAAATGATAATGTCTCAATATCTGCTCTCTGTGTGTGAGTCTCTTCATTGATTGGTCCCAAACCTCATGGTCTGTCAGCATGCTTTAACAACCAGATTTATCATCTTTAGCCCTTGTGGAAGCCATAGCAACAGTCCGTATCACACTGGTAAATATTTAAATAAAATATAATGCAAACTCCCCCAAGGAATCACCCAGTTCATGAATACAAATAGACCAAAACAGCATTTGAAGTCTGGGGCATGTTAATGAAGTTAATTTGCCATGATGCTATTTGACACAAAAGCTGTACAAGAGAACAAGGTAATAAAAATCACAAAATGCATCTTATTTGTATAATAATCATGATAAACTGAGGATGCTGATTTTGAACCCAGAAAGATATTCATTTGTGTTTAATGTAACATACAAGTCTAAAGCCAATGAAGATGAAAATGCTTTATGTCCACCATTGGCCTGAATAAAACCCATTTGGTTCCAGTTCTGAAATAAAACTCCATCTTTAATTGAATTCAATATTTTTCTCTAGAAATCTGTCAGCTGTATCCATAGGGTTTGGGACAAAGTAAAAATCTAATTGAGATTCTTTAAAAACAGCTCATGGAAAATCATTACAACAAGCGATGAGAAAAAGATCCAATGAACAGTGAATGGTCAATTGGGAAATAGTCACTGTTTGTACAGTTTTAGGATTTGGGGTCAGTAGCACACAAGTGTGTGTGTGTGAGTATGGAAGGTCCAGATGGTGTGTGAGCCCTTGGGCCAGTATATTCCCCAGCACAGGTGGCTCATTTGAGAAACCTCTCACATTTAAATGACTCCTACAACAGATGGGAAAAGACCCCACAATCAGTTACAGCATCCAAAACTGGGCTTACATTGACAAACACTGCCCTCTGCTGTTCAAACAGGGACGTTTTAATGTGTTTGCTGCTGTTGACCAATCAGTTTCTACTACAAGTGCCTACTACACATTTAGAAGAAAAGGTTCTATATAGAACCCTCACAGGTTCTGTTAGGCGCTTCATTTACAGGCCAATTCACACCGCACAGACAAACGCAAAAAAAAAAACAAGTTTGCTGGGGCTTGCCGGATGTTACTTCTGTCGCCGTCTGTTGGTGTTGGTCAGGGTTTATTTTCACTCAAATGAACATGTCAATTAGTGTTTGTCGGTGTCTGTTGGGTCAATGTGAACATGACAGTTATTTTTTAATAAAATTCTAAACCCAACAGCCAACTTGTTTTTGATGTTCGTTGGCCTTTTTCTGTGCAGTGTGAATTTGCCTTATAGGACATTTTAAGGGTATCATCATGTGATCATTTTATGAATTAAACAGCTCATAAATGTGCTTTATCACTAGAAACGTATCACTTCTCCTTATATAGAACCTTTTTGCCATAAAATTGAGTCAAGAACCCTAGGGTTCTATATAGAGACCAATTGATCCTTTTCTTCTAAGAGTGCGGCATGATTTATAAAGTATTTTGCTAATTACATTTTTTTCTTCTCGTTTTCTATCTTCAACAATCCAAATCTTGGAAGAATGAGGCTGATGATCTGGATTTGGAGTTGAGTGTGGGCCTGGATCTAGAGGACTTGGAAAATGCCTCTAACTTACCCAGCCCTCAACACCAAAGAAAAGCGAGCTCCTTGTTGAATGACATCAGTGGGATCAGAGGTGGTCGCCCCAACTTGTGGCACACTGCCCTTAATAACAGCCAGGAGCTGGACAGCGGGGTGGGTCGGACAGATGAAAGCACGCGCTGTGAAGAGTCTTCCGAGCTGGCGGATGATCCCACCAGTGCATGTACCACCAATGCCACCAACACACCCGGCAGTTTGCGCAAGTTTCGCGCTGCTCAGCACGGATGGGAGTTTCACTACAGCAACGACTCGCTGCTAGGGCCGGATGGGGTGGGAGTGGCGGATCACGGGGTCCCTGAAACACTGGGCTCAGTGACCAGCAGAGTGCTCATGCCAGGTTTAACCGAAGAGGAATATGAACGTTACCGAGAGCTACTGGAGATCCGGTGCCTTTACGAGAAGAATGGAAACGCACTACTTCTTTTGGACGGGAGGAACCATGGCGCAGGAGGAGGCGTACCTGTAGACATGAATTGTAACGAGAGCCTGATGCAGCACGAGATTTCCCTTCTAGATGAGGAAATACGTCACCTGGAGTTCAAGTGGCGCAATGTTTTACGGGCTCAAAAGATGAATCAGTTGCGCCAACGCTGCCTAAAGGTCTGGCCAGCTGACGAAGAGGACGATGAAGAAAAAGGAGCAAAGGCGAGGTGTGGAGGTGCAGAGGCGATCCACCATGAACTGTCAGATATCAACGAGATCCCAGAAAGGGAACGCTCTGACAAGGAGAGCACAAGCGCCTATAATACTGGTGGGGAAAGTTGCAGAAGCACACCTCTGGCAAGCGAACGATACCCCTCGCCCTCCGCGGCGGGAGATTCCAGTGCCTCTGCAACCATGCGACCTCGGACGCCCCGTCACAGGACAAGCACAAGCAGGGAGAAGAACCTAAACACACCTTCTTCATTAGATGCCAAGAAAAAGAGTGAAGAACTCGGGGACAATAGAGACTCTAATCCAGCAACAAGGCTACGGTCAGTATCACGTAATGGCGGCAGCAGTAGGAAGGGATTGGATGGAGCACGAAGGGGGTCCCATGCTAATGGGACTCTCACTCCCGGGATAGCGAAAGGGGGAAGGAGTGCAGAAAACAGTCCGTACCTATCCCGACGCCACTGCAGTACTACGCTGCCTCAACGCTACCAGAGTTGCATGCAGTTGAGGGATATTGACAGTGCAGAAGTTCGAGACACCCCCGAACCGGTTCCTGCTCACTCCAGCACAATAAGTTGTGCAAACAGAGAATCCACCGCAACTTCTTTGATTATACCACCTACACTGCCTCCATCTTCACCTCGAATGGAGTGGAAGGTAAAGATCCGCAGCGACGGCTCACGTTACGTGGCTAAACGTCCGGTAAGAGACCGTTTGCTGAAGGCTCGTGCCATGAAGATTCGGGAGGAGCGCAGTGGGATGACCACAGACGACGATGCGGTTAGTGAAATGAAGATGGGACGCTATTGGAGCAAGGAGGAACGCAAACAGCAGCTCCTGAGAGCTCGGGAACAACGGCGACGCCGCGAGTTCATGATGCAGAGCCGACTGGACTTCTTGCGAGAGAAAGAGAAGGAGCAAGACTCTGGACCACAGGGACAGGCTTCCATACTGGAGCTTAGCCAGAAAAAGAGTATGAAGAAACGCAGCCGACGCATCCTGGACAACTGGATCACCATTCAGGAACTCCTGGCTCATGGGACCCGTTCAGTAGATGGGAAGAAAGTGTACAACCCTTTGCTCTCCGTGACCACTGTTTGATAGTTGGAGTGCAATTTGATCTTTTAACAAGGAGGGTATTTTGACTACAAAGTTTACCAATGATTTGCGGCTGTCTGATAGAGATGCCTAGCAGTTTAATTGAGAAACAATGATGATGAATATAAATGTACAGAGAAAAGTACAAGACAGAAAGGCAAACTGTCAAATGAATGTACATGGGACCAGCACGCATAAGTTGTTTTTATGCTTGAAATTTGAGTTGCATTCAGACTGTTACAATGCAGCGGTGGTCTTGAGCATTTCCAAACCAGATCAATACTTTAATTTCTTTCATAAACACTTTTCAATCGAAGAACATTTAATGATCAGAGAAAAACAGAGCAACCAAAATTCATTTAGGTTTAATTTAGGGCCTGTGCATAATCACCTTAGAGTAGTATTACTGTGACTAATAATTAAGACTAGTACTATTTCAAAAATCAGTTTCATCTTTTTTTTTTTTTTTTAACGAAGACCGCCAATCCTCTGGCTAAGTTCAAGTTGGTTAGAAACGTTTTTAAGACCATCATGTGTTTATAAAACTGCCCCCAGATCTCATGAAATTACCAAGTTAACCTGGTGATTGGTTATGAATTTGCTGCTGTTGTTTAGGCGCAATATGTTGTTTTCTTCATTGGCAAAATTATGAAAATAGCAAAAGCACAATAAAAACAACAACAATAGAATGAGCCATTACTTGTAGCTGATGAGTTCATTTCACAATTTTAGAAGCACATGAATCATTTAACAGAAAAAAAAGCAGACAACAAACATACAAAAAGCAAAAAAAGCTTCAGCACACAAATATTGGCACAGCGGTAATGTCAATTGTAAACACTGCCTTTGTCCAAAGAAAAAATATACGATTGTATATTTTTGTGGTACATTTGTCAACCCTCAAGGAAACACATCTGACATTATAATCACTCTTAAAACTAATTTGTTGTCAGCTTGTAAAATCACATTTGAAACAGTTTTTCTGATATTGTAAAAATGTTGCATGTTTTTGTCTGGGAAATATTTAAATTGTTGTGTGAAACTGTCGAGTGAAATTGTTGCCGTGTCTTTCTGTAATACAGATCATTAATATACTGTGTCCAAATGTTCATTTAACACCTTGCAAATCTAAAATGGGGGAATTTCTGTCCCTAAATGTTTTTGAATAAAACTTTTGCAACTTGAAGATCTTCACCAGTTATTTGCAACAACAAAAAACTCCAATACAGAAACAAAGTTAATGTTTGTGCTAAATAAAATGAGCTGAAGATGCTTTTGATCTCAAATACAAATGGACATTTATGTGCAAGAACCTTCATTTGGTGCTTGAAGTTATGGATAAAAAAATGACATGACACTGGATATCATCTCTTCATTTATTGGATGTACAATTATGAAAAATAATAATCATAAAAAAGACTGGAAGCCCAAGATTATTTACAATCGTTCTCTTTGATTCTGTGGCAAGGTCTCTCAGAGATACCATTGTCAGTCTCATGCTCACTTACACCATGATATGTTGAGCTTTAAAAAGACGTTCCTCTCTAGATATGACAAAACATGACCAAAAAGTAAACAAAGAAAAAAATACATACAGTACATACATATACATATACATATAGAGAGAGATATCTATAAAAGCATAATCATTCAAGTATCAAAAGACAGACCACCCAGGATTACTTTACAATCCAGTATTGTTTATATTTTAATCATTTAGCCATGAGTATGATCTGAACTGTCACCGTTGTATTCGCTAATGTGATTAGTTGTGCAAACACTGCGGCCGTTACAGGTGCTAGCATTAGCATCTGCTTGTATTTAGCACTGTACCCATTTTTAACGTACCATGTTAAAAATGAAGATTTAAAATAATCAAACTAAAAAGTACCAGACTTAAAATCCTTGTAAACTAGGGCTAAATGCATATAGGAATATTTCCCATCTAAACCTCATATTTATGCATTTTCTACACAAAATATAAGCACAGGTTTGTCTACGGCGGATGGAAATGCAAATTTAAACCTTCTCATGAGTTTCATTATAATTTTTTTGACATACCCTGCTTTCTGCAACTTAATCATTAAAAGGAAGGAGACAAACAGTTCCATTAAGAAACTCTACACATAAAAACAACTCGCTGTTGTTTGTAGTGTCACATTAACGCCATCATTTTGTAATTAGAAATCACAGTATACGTGTAAAAGTCACTACAAGTACCAAGATCAGGACTGTACCAATCTCATGCCATCATAAAGTTATTAACTAATCATAATAGTGTACCATAAAACGTCACAACACAGAGTATCTCCCATTAAACTGGCATTGAGTTTCTGTCAAACCCTTCCTATTGAAACTCGTACCATAGTTCACATTCCTTATGTTTGAATGGTCTTGCCCACATAGTTTAGCTTGACAGATGTTTGTACTAAAGCCAGTCGGTTAACTGACTTGAAATACTGACAGTAAGAATCAAATATCTCAACTTACGGATGGATTGATCTGAATTGGACATCAAAAGACAAGCCTGAACTCTCTAATCAGTGTTTTGGTGAACTAGACTCAGTGTTTTTAACTTTTTTTCAAAAAAGTTTTCAGACAAAATAAAAGCCTCTACACTCTGTGAGATGAAAGACCATCAGTTTAGACGACAAAATCACAGATAAAACACGAGTGTGTAGACTGTCGCTTCACAAAGAAAGTAAAACAAAACTCGACCGAAATCAAAGTGAAGAGAACGTCAACACTGGCTCTTGTTATCGCGTGAGGAAACAGTGACTGCTGCGTGCTTCGAAGTCTTTGAACACGTCTGAAGTCTGATAAAAGCAAGATGTGTTTCAAAGGGAGAGGTTTCGTTAAGTGTGGGAGATTTAAAATATTGTGCGAGCGGAGCATCGGACGGACATCTTTTGTCAGTCTTTGGCTCGTGTGTTAAATGGGATGGATGGAGATCACTGCAGGTGTGAGTAGTCTTCACACACTTACATATAACTAAATAAACAGACACACACACACACACACACACACACACACACACACACACACACACACACACACACACACACACACACACACACACACACACACACACACACACACACACACACACACAAGTGATGCTTCATCCACTGTCACGCTGTCATTGGCATCCCAACTTTCCTTTCTGTTTGGCATCCGACACACTGGTCAGCTACAGGGAGACATACACACACAGGGATTAAAACAAATCAAACAAATAAAGTGTGGGATCTAGTTAACATGCCAATACCATTTACAGCAGATATGAGAAAAGAGAAGAGAAAAGAAGGGGTAGAAAAGAAAGATGCTGTAGTACCAATAATTTCCCCCACAAAATCTTCTCCCCTTTGGACCCTAAAGAGTGCAATGGCTGCTCAAAACTTGTCTTGTTTATATTTATATTGTAATATATTTAGGCTGCCTGACTAGAAATCATACGTTACCAATGTTGACGTATGTTCTGGTGTGTAGCACACACAAGTCCCAACCAACTGAATAATCTACAATATTCTTGCTGAATATCCCGTTTCACTCAGAAATACATCCGATTAAAATGAGATACAAATGACATTTACGCATCAAATATCATGTGATATAACCAGGGCTTGACATTAACTTTTTTGCTCACAGACACTGTGGCGAGTGGTTTTCCAAAGTTACAAGCCACTCAGCATTTTCACTGGCCACAATTTTGACTTCGATACCATGGGGGAAAAACTGCCATATAGATATTTTTAATATTATCTCATAATTTGGCAGCAGGTTTATTAGGCTGCTGTCACTTTAAGACCTGACGCACATATCCATTACACTGTTACACATGCGTGAATACTCGAAAAGACTGGCATTTTGACATTATTTTGTGTATTTGCCTGTTTAAGTGCAATAAGCAGCGGAAAATAACTCTTTAGTAAAACTCTTGATAAAAAAGGTGTGAGAACATGGATGCGTCTCAATCAGCTCCCCAGGTCGTGAATCATTATATCGTATATTATATATTTTATATCCACATTGACTATTAGGCATTACGAACGGCTAGCCCTTGGGGTCCAAAGGGAGAGGACTTTGAGGAGACGACTGAATAATGCACGACAGAAGCAGCAGACTGACGTAAAGGGACAATTAGAAATGTTTCAGGATGAGTTAGACCGGATGAGATGCTGATCATAGGTCAATAAACACAACTTAAACCTTTGATACTGAACTTATTCTGTCATCACTGTACAACGGTCCTTACTGTAAAAGGATGCAACAAGTAAAACTGGCTGCCAGTGTGTCGTCATATGAAAGCCAATTTCAGCCACACAAAGAACATGATGCTTGGGTAAATCATAATTATGACATAAAACAGTGAATTTATGAGGTCATAATTATAAGAAATTATGAGATAAAAAGTCGTAACTGAGATATAAAGTCATAATTTTGACAAAAAGTCAGTTATTATGGCTTCTGTCCTATGACTTTAATCTCAATTTCGACTGGCCAATTTCATCTTTTTGAGTTTTTAATCTCATAATTGCATCTTTTTACATAATTTATGATTTAGTGAGTCAATATAATTATGAGAAGTAAAAGTTGTCAATTTCAACTTTTTATATCATATTTATGATTTAGTATGTCACTTTCAACTTAGTCTGGCATAAAAAGTCAATTATGACAATTGCGGCATACTACCTCATAAACATGATATAAAAGCTGAAATTATGAGATATGTCAGGTATAACTTACCAAAGCATGTTCTTTTGTTTCTTATGTGGCGGATGGGCTTCCATATCATCATGATATTATGAATGCGGTGACATTTAGTTTGTTCCTCTGATAAGAGTTATGTATTTGTGAATGCACCCATATTTTACATGATCGCAAGAGCATTTTTAAAGGGTTAGTTCACCCAAAAATGAAAATGATGTCATTAATGACTCACCCTCATGTCGCTCCAAGCCCGTAAGACCTCCGTTCATCTTCAGAACACAGTTTAAGATATTTTAGATTTAGTCCGAGAGCTTTCTGTCCCTCCATTGAAAATGTATGAACATTGTGTGGGTGACATCAGTGGGTTAGTTAGAATGTTTTGAAGCATCTTAAATAAATTTTGGTCCAAAAATAACCAAAACTAGGACTTTATTCAGCATTGTATTGTCTTCCGGTTCTGTTGTGGATCCGCGTTCAGTGACGCTGCTGAGGTAAGACGCTGCTGACGTGTGTCTGGTGCGCCCGAGCTTCGTTTACAGTCTGAGGGAGACGCACGCTGGAAACAAAACAATCTTCACAAACATGTCTAAGGATTTCCACACAGAGGAAGACTTGCATTTTTTTGCCCAGCCATATTTATTTGAACCCGAATACACGGACGCACCAGATACACGTCAGCAGCGTCTTACGTCATCAGCGTCACTGCGGACTCATGAACGCGGATCCCCAACAGAACCGGAAGAGAATACAATGCTGAATAAAGTCGTAGTTTTGGTTATTTTTGGAGCAAAATGTATTTCCGATGCTTCAAAACATTCTAACTAACCCACTGATGTCCAATGGACTACTTTGATGATGTCTTTATTTCCTTTCTGGACAAGGACAGTATACCGTCCATACATTTTCAATGGAGGGACAGAAAGCTCTCGGACTAAATCTAAAATATCTTAAACTGTGTTCTGAAGATGAACGGAGGTCTTACGGGCTTGGAGCGACATGAGGTCGAGTCATTAATGACATCATTTTCATTTTTGGGTGAACTAACCCTTTAAGGCTTGTGAAGAATACATGAACATAATTCCACATTTAAATCCCAAAGTAAAGAAAACAAAAGACAAAACAGCTTTTCTAAACCACAATGGCATTTGATCTTGTACGAACCCATGTTTACTACAACACTGGTTTTAGTCAGCATGTACATGTACATTTGACTGATTCCTTGACGTCAGAAACATTTTGAGCTGGCGATCTGCTCAGACACCTCTTTGTGATTTGGTTCAGACATTTAGGCCCAGCCTGGTCTGCTAACTCAGACTTAAGACAACACATCATATCACAGTGCTAAACGCAAATCCATATACTGGCAGCAAAATTACATTTACAGTGAGGTACTTCAATCCCAATTCAATTAACTTCTACTGTACTTAAGGAAGCTTCTGCCAGTATGTTAGGATGGACAGAATGTGTAGCATCAATTAGATGTGCATAGTAACATAACAGGACTAATAATAATCCATCTAGCCCTCACAGTCTATCATAATATTTTTAGATGTCAGTAATTGAGCTATAAAAAACACAAACTGCAAACAATGCTTAACATCTGATAATTTACTCGCACTTTCCATGAAAAAGGGTACAAAATGGGGCTTGACTAAAACTTATGGATACTTCACCCAAACATGACATTTTGTCATTCCTCATCTTCGGCACACAAATGAAGATATTGTTAACCAAATCTGAGAGTTTTCTGTCCCTCCATTGACAGTCTACGCAACTACCACTTTCAAGCCCCAGAAAGATAGTAAAGACACCATGAAAGTAATCATGTGACTCCAGTGGTTTAACCTCGATTTTATGAAGCCACGCAAGTGCTTTGTTTGCATTTTTGTTTTCATTTGTGTTCCGAGGATTAAGAAAAGTTGTACAGGTTTGGAACGACATGAGGGTGAGAAATTAATGACACAAATTTCATTGCTTTAAAGTCAAGCCATTTTAGTATTCTTTGCATTAAAGGGAGAGGAGGTCAAACTAAATACTATACAGTTATTATAGGATTATTATACAAATATGATTACTTTATTATGAATTCCTAAATGTTGGGACATGTTTGAATACGGTTTAAAAAAAACGATTCATGTGACGTGGACTTTAAAAAAAAATAAAAAAAAATAAACATTAAATAAATTACATATATAAAAAAATACAAATAAAATCGAGAATAAAATAAAATAAAGATTCAGTTTAATTGAGCCTCACCTCACTGCTGGCTAGTTTTTGGTTCGTGGTTATTCATAAACTTACCCTATATTTCTTTAACCCTGTTTTTCTTACAATAACTTTGGTAACAGGGTTGAACAGCTGACGAATGCAGTCAATGATAATTATCTTACAAATAATCTCATTTAATTTTCTATTTTTTATGGTCCAAATGATGTAACAATTTTATGAAAAACTATTATTTAAAAAAAAATTAAGAGTAAATACAGTGCACTCAAATTATGGGACATAGCTAAATATATTTTTGGCAATTAATTATCATAATTTGGTAATTATTCATTCAAGTCAAATAAAACACTTCTGTACTATTTTGACTGTTGGCTAAATGTTATGTAAATTGTGAATTTATTGCTCAAAAAAAATTTACGGGACACCAAAATGTACCATATTCATGGAAAGTGCCTTTAAGGTAATCCTTGGAAGTGTTTTTTTTTTTATTTGATGCTACATGTTTAGTGAAGTCCAGGCGTTTGAGCTGAAACTGAAGAGGAGGAGAGTCTTCATCAGTGTCTCATTGCGGTCGAAGCCTGGTAGAGACGAGCACCACAGAAGGGAGGAAAAGAAAGAAAAACTAGTTAAGAGAAGAAAAAAAGGGTCAGTGTGAAAGACGGAGGTAGAGTCCTTCGAGCAGACCGGAGTAGGAAATGTTAGTTTCTTGATGTTTGAAACAGGAAGGTTACAGGACAGTACTGATGAGATGTTCTGGTCCTCAGCACTTATACTTTGGTTTCGGGACAGGTATGATACGAACTACAGGCTCCTTAACCTACAGGGCTACGTCAGGACAGAAGCATGAGGACGCTGGGAAACGTGTTTGAGTGAGACTGTAGGCCACAGGAAAGGGTTGTCGGACAGCCAGAGCAGAACTAGGCGTCAGCACCGTACGAGACAGACGGAGAAGGAAAGGCTGAATGGAGAAGTGTCTTCCGAGTGGAGGAGAGCGAGGAGGGAGGAGTTCGGTCAAGTCTATCTAGAGAGTGAAGGCACAGAGCAAAAGGAAAAGGTGTGTGTGTGTGTGTGTGTGTGTGTGTGTGTGGAGGACGTGGAGGAGAGGAACGTCCAATCAGAATATGGTGGTCTCGTACTTGGTGCTGACGGTGCGCTTGGGATCTTTGGAGTCCATGATCCAGGACGCACTGCTCTGACCGGGAGGGTCCACATCCAGCGCGTCCACCTGAAAGAGCAGAGTATCAGAGAGCCGTCAACACCAGCCATCACTGAGATCTCACTACTGAGAGATGTTTCCTTCACAGGACTGTCACTGCTTCTGAATAACACCTACAGCTTTTAAAAGGAACGTTCTTGGTTAAAGACAACAACATTTGAATTAGTCAAAAGGTTGCACTTTATTACCATAAATTAACATAAGGTAACTGCATTGGTTAAGGTTAGGTTTAGGCGTAGGTTCAGGGTTATTACCTAGTTTTTACACAGTTATTATAATTACTATAATAAGTACATAGCATGTACATAAAATAACGTTTTTTGACAAGTGTATGTAACCCAGAATATTCATTGAATTGTTAAGGAACCCCATATTGCATCTAAATACAGTTGAAAGGTTTGGTAAGGTTTTTAATGTTTTTGAATAAAGTCTCTTCTGCTCACCAAGGCTGCATTTATTTGATAAAAAATACAGTAAAAACTGTGATATTGTGTTTTTTTTTTCCCTTTAAAACAACTATTTCTATGTGAATATATGTTCAAATGTAATTTATTCTTGTGATCTAAGCTGGATTTTCAGCATCATTACTGCAGTCTTCAGCGTCACATGATCCTTCAGAAATCACTCTGATATGATGATCTGATGCTCAAGAAACATTTATTATAAAACAGTTGTGCTGCTTAATATTTCTCTGGAAACAGTGATACTTTTTTCAGGATTCTTTGATGAATAGAGACTTACGGAAGCTATAGAAGAATAAAACATTTTAAAAGATAAAGTAATTGCGACTTCTCACAATTGCGAGTTTACTTTATATCTCGCAATTCTGACTTTATATCTCACAATTCTGACTTTTTTTCTCACAATTGCGAGTTTCCATCTCAAAATTGCGTGACGGTCACAATTGGGAGATATAGAATTGCGAGAAATAAACTTGCAATTCTGACTTATCACGCAACTCTGAGATGGAAACTCGCAATTGTGAGAAAAAAGTCAGAATTATGAGATAAAAAGTCAGAATTACCTTTTAAATTTTTTATTCTGTGGCGGAAACAAGCTTTCATAGAAACTTTAAAATAACAGCATTTACTTGAAATAAAAAGTATTTTATGTCTCTAAACTAACATAAAAAGTATGTAATCTATGGTGCGGATTAGAAAAAACAAACAAGAAATAGCTGTCACAGCCTCATTTGAGTGTGTGCTTCCTCACACACCAGCAGGGGGCTCCACAGCACTATACGTATGTGTCAACGCACAGGTAAAAAAAGATCCGGTACACTACAGCAAACGCGGACTAGATATGGATCTGCCAGTAAGTCATAGAAAGAGAGGAACATGGGAATTGGAGCTATTGAAGTGACGAGGTGAATGAAGGACGAGCTGGACGAAGGAAAGATGGGAACTGAGCAATGGAAAGTGTAAAGAATAATAAGAACAAGAATACAGCAAGGTGAAGCTGAACTGAGAGGATGAAATAAGAAACAGTGTTTCTTATTTCAACATGTATAAGAAACATGTAAACATTAAGCAATGACTGGACTACAAATGCAGACACAGACAGATGGATTTGTGGAGGATCATTGAGCTCTAGGACTCAGTGGGTTCATATGTTTACTGTTTTTATGATTGATCCATCGTTTGAAAGCAGGCATCTATCAGTGGATATATTAGGGATCCGTGTGTATCTGTGTAAGCGCTCCGTGAAGAGCATCAAAGATGTCCATTTACAACATGTTTTGGAAGCGTTGATCATTGTAGCCAATCAGAGGCATATGTTGTCGTACCAAAGTCGGTACTTTTGACTACACTACATCTAAGTTTCAAATATAGAACAAATTATAATAGTCGAATACTTATAATAATTAGTAGAGTAAGCTTTTAAACTTTGCATATGTGTATGTTCATGTAGCTCATGTACTGACAGCGTATTCTGGCTAAAAAACTGCCCAATTAGACCCCGTTTAAACCTGGTGAGCTTAGATGGTGAACGTGATTTCACCAAGTACCACATGTTCCTGGATCAACATCTTTGTTGATCCTGGAACAACTTTCAGATCAACCAATCAGAGGGACAAGTTTACAGGGACAAGTTTACAGTTTGTGTCAAGTTTAGGCTTAGAACCAGGGTTCGGTGCTTCAACATCAGTGTTATTCACCATCATTTCCTAACATTATGAGAAGAGCTCTAGCCAGACGAGATTTAAACTTTGTCGACTGAAGACCGTTGTCTTGGTACGTTATTCCTCTCCGAAACAAACTTGGGAAGAGACAACAAACTAACCACACATCAAACCTGGTGTAAAATCTGAAATCGGACCAAAATATCGACTCTAACGTTCAACCTTTTGCGCAACTGGTAAAAGCCTGTGCAACCTGACTGGAGGAAGCTGTGTAGGAGCTGTTTCAGGGCTCAGGATATGTGTGTGTGTGTGTGTGTGTGTGTGTGTGTTCTCACCCCTGACTTGCGCATGCTCCCTCGTGGTTTGGGTGTGGGTCTGCTGCTCTTGGTCTCGATGATCTCGGTGTTCTGCTGCTGTCGGGTCCTCTGGGCCTGCAGTGCCAGCTGATAGGCCACTTCAAACGCCTGTCCCAGCGTCAGAATGATCTCGTAGGTCAGGTTCTGGCGGGAGGCGGACACGCAGAGATTAACTATGATGATGGAGTGCTTAAATGGCTATTAAGAAACTATCAAAGAGCTCAAACGACCTTGATCCATCTTCATAGGTTTCTTAAATGGCCTCATCAACAGAGTCATACATCAATAAATTTCTACAAGCCTCCACCATTATACTGCACTTAAGAGGCATTTTAACTCATAAAGTGTGTAATGGCAAGCTTAGTTAAACCAAGTAGTGTAATGAAGAGCAGCTTTTCATATAATTGCATATAAGACATCATTGAGTCTCTGAAAAGGGAAATAAGCAGTATTTCTCATAGTGTGCATCTTTGAGACGCCGTGAAGTGTGACACAAATATTTAATAAAATTCAGATTTTATAACTCAATTGTGTGTTTATATCTCATTGTGACTGAAAAAAACTTGTTTTATTGTGTGGCGGTTAAAATGTAAAAATGTATTGTAAAATGTAATGTATTCCTGTGATCAAAGCTGCATTTCAGCATCAATACTTCAGTGTCACATGATCCTTCAGAATTCATTCTAATATGCTGATTTGATAAAGAAACATTTATTATTATCAATGTTGATGAAAATTATCAACCATTTAGTAACACTTTACATTAGCAATACATTTATTTTTATTTTATTTAACCTTTATTTAACCAGGAAAATCCCGTTGAGATTACTAATCTCTTTTTCAAGGGAGTCCTCGCCAAGACAGCGGCACAGATCACAACAATTCAGTACATTACAGACAATTTCATAAGACTATTTAAAAACAATAGTTTATTTATTACCATTGTTAAATAGTTTATTTATTTCATTTATTACTGCATTAATCTTTGTTAATGTTAGTTAATAAAACGTCGTTTATTGTTTGTTCATGTTAGACTTTTACAGTGCATTAACTAATGTTAACAAATACATTTGATTTTAATAATGTATTAGTAAATTTTGAAATTAATATTAACTAAGATTAATAAATGCTGAAGTAGTATTGTTCATTCTTAGTTCTTGTTAACTGAAGTAGTTAACTAATGAAACCTTATTGTAAAGTGTTACAGAACATTTATTTCAAATAGAAATATTTCAGAACAAATGTCTATACATTTACCTTTGATCAAAACTTAATTGCACTTTTCATTTTAAAAAAGAAACTAAAATTTATTTTCAAAAGATGGTTTTGTTGTCTTTATTGTTAATTATTGCATGACTAATATAACCTCTTAACTCAGAAATAAAAGCTTATAGCTATTTATGAATCACCTGAATAGTCAATTATCAGCTCTAATAATGGCTTGATTTGTGAACTATGAAATGAATCATTAATCGCAGCTTTACTAGAGTCATGCTGTAAGTGTTCAAGGTCTATTGTGTCTGTATTGTTCAGGCTGCTGTATGATCAATGTAACTTTAATGGGCTGTTGCTAACAAACTCTCCTATAAAACTCTTTGTGATACTATCAGAGTCCTGGCACATGGCCCATGGCTCTCTCCACACCACACACAGAGAGAGAGATAGAGAGACACAGAGAGAGATAGATAGAGATAGAGAGATACAGAGAGAGAGAGAGAGAGAGAGAGAGAGAGAGAGAGAGAGAGAGAGAGAGAGAGAGAGAGAGAGAGAGAGAGAGAGAGAGAGAGAGAGAGAGGAGAGATAGAGATAGATATAGATAGAGCTAGAGAGACACAGAGAGAGATAGAGAGACACAGAGAGAGAGATATATATATATAATTTGTATTAATTACTCTTGTACAAATTAATTATATTAATTTGTACATTTAGATTTAAGTATGTTATAATACTTTACTATTTTTATGTCTTTATAACTATTCTATGTATTACAAGCTATGGCAATATTGTTTGATGTACAGTCATACCAATAAATCAATTTTGAATTGAATTAATATATATATATATATATATACTGTATATTAGAGAGAGACACTCGCAATGTCCAGAAAAGTTATTATGAAGTGTGCTTCTCAAATGGGTCATTACAGACAGCAAGAAAAAAGAAAACATCAAAATGCAGAAAGCATTTTTTGCAGAAGTTCTGTAAATCAGCATCTGAGACTGAAGCCCAACAGCTGAGAACCCCTGGAGCGCTGGTCATGTTTGTCTCACCACGTCTACGGTGCTGAACACATGGCAGTAATGATGGCTGCTCTGCAGATCTTTAGTGATGTAAGCGAAGGTGCAGAGGTCCTCGGGGTCCTGAGCCGCACACGAGATGTTACGGATCTCATGTTCTGCGATGATGTTCTGCACACACAGGATCAAGATCATATTAGGAGACAGAGCCTCGACAGCAATCACAGAAACACTATCACCCACCAAAAGCGTGTGTATTTCAGCAGTGGCGTGTAACGCAGTCACTCCTACTAGCCACGCTGGCGGCTTGAATTTTACATATAATATATACATTATTCAATTGTAGTCTTTTTAAAAGGCATTTGAAATTATAAACTAAAAAATACAGATTTTTCAATATTCATAATGAAATATCTGAAACGTTTCCAATACTCATTTTCCACAGAATAGATACATGATACCAGCTGCCCTTTCTCTCTCTCTCATCTCTCAAACAGCGAGTGACACTCAAACCCGCCTCCACTCACTCACTCGTTTCATTTGCTCCAAATGATTATTGTACATAATTTTACTCATTTCTGAAGATTTTGCACTCACACCTAAACTGTGGCACATAAAGCTGCCTCTCAGCAATAAATTGAGTTCTCTTTTGCTTACTAAAAGTCAAATACACAAATAATGTCAAAATGCCAGTCTTGGTCAGTATTCAAGTAAACACAGTCAGTTATGTTTTAAGTGAACGTAAACAGTTGAAAAAAGAAAACGCATGTGTAACAGTGTAATAGATCTGTGCGTCAGATCTTAAAGTGACAGCAGCCTAATAAACCTGCTGCCAAATTATAGAGATAATTAAAAATATCTTTATGGCAGTTTTCCCCCATGGTATCGAAGTCAAAATTGTGGCCAGGGAAAATGCTGAGTGGCTTGTAACTTTGGAAAACCACTCGCCACAGTGGCTGGTGAGCCAAAAAGTTAATGTCAAGCATCAGGATCAAAACAACTTAAAACTTTAATGAATACCAATAAATATAATCAGGAGCCCCTTCAGAGACCCGTGAACTTTAGCAATGCGAACATGACTCAGAGCTCAGAATCAGCCAGTCTTAGTTTATCACTGTTTATCACTCATGTGACCCCCACCCCCCCACCCCCCCCACAGAAATGTCCTATGAGCCAGAGGGGTTTCAGTTTAATGAGCGGCTGTTTATCTGCCTGCCCGGGGCGAACGACAGAGGAGGATGATGTCATCACCTTGTTGGCAGCATCAATGAATTTCACACCCTTGTACGTGATGGAGAGGACGATGGTGGGGATCTTCCTCATCTGTTCTGTCGACCTCTGAGAGAGAGAGAGAGAGAGAGAGAGAGAGCGAGAGAGAGAAAATTATAGAAGGTTTGTGAATATAACGCCCCAAATATTTCACCACAATTTTTTTTATTACCATTTCATTTTAACACTATAACCAACAGGACACTCAGTAATCTGGAAAATTAGTGCACTGGGAATCATATTTTTCAAATAAAGACACTAATTTAAGTTAATATTAACATTCGGCCGATGCTGAATTAAAAAAATACCAAATATTGTCCGATATATCGGTCGAACATTCATTTTGTCCCAAAGTACTCATGACTGTAAAACAGTAGATCTTGATCAAGAGCTTGGGGTTCATTAGCAAACATCTAAGTGGCCTGAAACGATGACTTTACGTCGCGCAGGTGTAGAGCAGTAGGTGGTGTGCGGTCGAGCAGGTGTCGAGCAGTAGGTGGCGTGCGGTCGAGTAGGTGTCGAGCAGTAGGTGGCGTGTGGTCACACAGATGTCGAGCAGTAGGTGGCGTGCGGTCGAGCAGGTGTCGAGCAGTAGGTGGCGTGCGGTCGAGTAGGTGTTGAGCAGTAGGTGGCGTGCGGTCGAGTAGGTGTCGAGCAGTAGGTGGCGTGTGGTCACGCAGGTGTCGAGCAGTAGGTGGCGTGCGGTCGAGCAGGTGTCGAGCAGTAGGTGGCGTGCGGTCGAGTAGGTGTTGAGCAGTAGGTGGCGTGTGGTCACGCAGATGTCGAGCAGTAGGTGGCGTGTGGTCACGCAGATGTCGAGCAGTAGGTGGCGTGCGGTCACGCAGGTGTCGAGCAGTTGGTGGCGTGCGGTCACGCAGGTGTCGAGCAGTAGGTGGCGTGCGGTCACGCAGGTGTCGAGCAGTAGGTGGCGTGCGGTCGAGCAGGTGTTGAGCAGTAGGTGGCGAGCATGTCGAGCAGAAGGTGGCGTGCGGTCACGCAGGTGTCGAGCAGTCGGTGGCGTGCGGTCGAGCAGGTGTTGAGCAGTAGGTGGCGAGCAAGGTCGAGCAGAAGGTGGCGTGCGGTCACGCAGGTGTCGAGCAGTAGGTGGCGAGCATGTCGAGCAGTAGATGGCGTGCGGTCACGCAGGTGTCGAGCAGTCGGTGGCGTGCGGTCACGCAGGTGTCGAGCAGTAGGTGGCGTGCGGTCACGCAGGTGTCGAGCATGTCGAGCAGTAGGTGGCGTGCGGTCGCGCAGGTGGCGAGCAGTAGGTGGCGTACGGTCGCGCAGGTGTCGAGCAGTAAGTGGCGTGCGGTCACGCAGGGGTCGAGCAGTAGGTGGCTGCGGTCACGCAGGTGTAGAGCAGTAGGTGGCGTGCGGTCACGCAGGTGTCGAGCAGTAGGTGGCGTGCGGTCACGCAGGTGTAGAGCAGTAGGTGGCGTACGGTCGCGCAGGTGTCGAGCAGTAAGTGGCGTGCGGTCACGCAGGGGTCGAGCAGTAGGTGGCTGCGGTCACGCAGGTGTAGAGCAGTAGGTGGCGTGCGGTCACGCAGGTGTCGAGCAGTAGGTGGCGTGCGGTCACGCAGGTGTCGAGCAGTTGGTGGCGTGCGGTCACGCAGGTGTCGAGCAGTAGGTGGCGTGCGGTCACGCAGGTGTCGAGCAGTAGGTGGCGTGCGGTCGAGCAGGTGTTGAGCAGTAGGTGGCGAGCATGTCGAGCAGAAGGTGGCGTGCGGTCACGCAGGTGTCGAGCAGTCGGTGGCGTGCGGTCACGCAGGTGTCGAGCAGTAGGTGGCGTGCGGTCGAGCAGGTGTTGAGCAGTAGGTGGCGAGCATGTCGAGCAGAAGGTGGCGTGCGGTCGAGCAGGTGTTGAGCAGTAGGTGGCGAGCAAGGTCGAGCAGAAGGTGGCGTGCGGTCACGCAGGTGTCGAGCAGTAGGTGGCGAGCATGTCGAGCAGTAGATGGCGTGCGGTCACGCAGGTGTCGAGCAGTCGGTGGCGTGCGGTCACGCAGGTGTCGAGCAGTAGGTGGCGTGCGGTCACGCAGGTGTCGAGCATGTCGAGCAGTAGGTGGCGTGCGGTCGCGCAGGTGGCGAGCAGTAGGTGGCGTACGGTCGCGCAGGTGTCGAGCAGTAAGTGGCGTGCGGTCACGCAGGGGTCGAGCAGTAGGTGGCTGCGGTCACGCAGGTGTAGAGCAGTAGGTGGCGTGCGGTCACGCAGGTGTCGAGCAGTAGGTGGCGTGCGGTCACGCAGGTGTAGAGCAGTAGGTGGCGTACGGTCGCGCAGGTGTCGAGCAGTAAGTGGCGTGCGGTCACGCAGGGGTCGAGCAGTAGGTGGCTGCGGTCACGCAGGTGTAGAGCAGTAGGTGGCGTGCGGTCACGCAGGTGTCGAGCAGTAGGTGGCGTGCGGTCACGCAGGTGTCGAGCAGTAGGTGGCGTGTGGTCACGCAGGTGTCGAGCAGTTGGTGGCGTGCGGTCGAGCAGGTGTTGAGCAGTAGGTGGCGAGCATGTCGAGCAGTAGGTGGCGTGCGGTCACGCAGGTGTCGAGCAGTAGGTGGCGTGCGGTCACGCAGGTGTCGAGCAGTAGGTGGCGTGCGGTCGAGCAGGTGTTGAGCAGTAGGTGGCGAGCATGTCGAGCAGAAGGTGGCGTGCGGTCACGCAGGTGTCGAGCAGTCGGTGGCGTGCGGTCGAGCAGGTGTTGAGCAGTAGGTGGCAAGCAAGGTCGAGCAGAAGGTGGCGTGCGGTCACGCAGGTGTCGAGCAGTAGGTGGCGAGCATGTCGAGCAGTAGATGGCGTGCGGTCACGCAGGTGTCGAGCAGTCGGTGGCGTGCGGTCACGCAGGTGTCGAGCAGTAGGTGGCGTGCGGTCACGCAGGTGGCGAGCATGTCGAGCAGTAGGTGGCGTGCGGTCGCGCAGGTGGCGAGCAGTAGGTGGCGTACGGTCGCGCAGGTGTCGAGCATGTCGAGCAGTAGGTGGCGTGCGGTCGCGCAGGTGTCGAGCATGTCGAGCAGTAGGTGGCGTGCGGTCGCGCAGGTGGCGAGCAGTAGGTGGCGTACGGTCGCGCAGGTGTCGAGCAGTAAGTGGCGTGCGGTCACGCAGGGGTCGAGCAGTAGGTGGCGTACGGTCGCGCAGGTGTCGAACAGTAGGTGGCTGCGGTCACGCAGGTGTAGAGCAGTAGGTGGCGTGCGGTCACGCAGGTGTCGAGCAGTAGGTGGCGTGCGGTCACGCAGGTGTAGAGCAGTAGGTGGCGTACGGTCGCGCAGGTGTCGAGCAGTAAGTGGCGTGCGGTCACGCAGGTGTCGAGCAGTAGGTGGCGTGCGGTCCCGCAGGTGTCGAGCAGTAGGTGGCGTACGGTCGCGCAGGTGTCGAGCAGTAAGTGGCGTGCGGTCACGCAGGGGTCGAGCAGTAGGTGGCTGCGGTCACGCAGGTGTAGAGCAGTAGGTGGCGTGCGGTCACGCAGGTGTCGAGCAGTAGGTGGCGTGCGGTCACGCAGGTGTAGAGCAGTAGGTGGCGTACGGTCACGCAGGTGTCGAGCAGTAGGTGGCTGCGGTCACGCAGGTGTAGAGCAGTAGGTGGCGTGCGGTCACGCAGGTGTCGAGCAGTAGGTGGCGTGCGGTCACGCAGGTGTCGAGCAGTAGGTGGCGTGCGGTCACGCAGGTGTCGAGCAGTAGGTGGCGTGCGGTCACGCAGGTGTCGAGCAGTAGGTGGCGTGCGCACCGTAAAGTGGGTTTGCCACCCGCCATTAAAAAGAGAAGCTCAAACGTATGTGCGCGAATGAGGTCAACTTTTATTATTATTACGGTTTTATTATTATTATTCATATGTAAAATGTGGTTATTTTCTTTTCTTTAACCAAAATATATTTTATATGAATTAATTTATTTTTAAGCTTGAAATATGACCTGTTTCAATGTAAGATTCACCAATAGCCAGTGCTAATATTTAAGGGACATTTAATGCCCTTCTTTTATCATTTACTAAGTAAAGAAATTTTTTTCTTCCCTCTCGCTCTCTTGATTAAAGCATAAATCTGGCCCGACTGCTCAATCTGACTACATCTCTGCAGTGACCGGCTGAGCAAACAGTTCTGCTGAATTATTTAACCATTTAAACCCGAGCATACATGACTGCTTATCAAAAACAGCCCTTAAAGTGGAAATCTGCAGTCTGTCTCTCTCACACACGTAATTTTCGACTTTTTGGACAGACCTCTGTATCTATTATGAAACTGTTGTTTTTTGCGCTAGTGTCCTGTGAGGACTCGCATGGGTGGCAGTTTTCCCTGACACTGCTGCTTGCTGCCCGTTCCAAAATATAATGATGATCTCAGTGTCCTGGCGAGACGCTCACAGGAGACCTTGAGCTCTCTGGCTGAAGAACACCTCAGTGAACACCTACCCTCATTTTAGCACACGCGTCCTGCGTTGACTCCGTTCCTCTTAGTTCTTTAATGAGCATCGAGCCCAGATACTGCAGAGAGAGAGAGAGAGAGAGAGAGAGAGAGAGAGAGAGAGAGAGAGAGAGAGAGAGAGAGAGAGAGAGAGAGAGAGAGAGATTTCAGATTTCAGTTGGTCTCGCAAAATCACATCTAAACACCATCAAGGGAATAATGATTTTATAAAGAGAGGCTGATAGAAATATGATTACATTGGCCTCGTAACCGCACGATTCAAAGATGAGCTTCTCGGGCTGGTGGTGCCAGTTCTGGACCGGTGTGTACGGAGCCGCCAGACTCGGGGGTCGTAAGGTCAGACGAGGTTCCCGCTGACGCTCCTCATATTTATCCTTTAGGGAGAAAGAACTCTTTTAGGATAAACCGACCAAAACACGCCTCATCTGAGCAGAACCGGAAGGAATTGCTGAGTCTGACTCACTTGTGGTTGTGTTCTGTCGTTGGGCCGCTGTCGGGTGGCCGCCTCATACTCGGAGTCGGGTCCTCTCCTCCTCCCAGAATCCCCTGCGGGCAACAGCGGATCCATAGAACGAGTGTAGGAGTCTGAGTGACTGAGAGGAGACGAGGTCTGGGACACGAGATCCTGACACTGCAAAAGAAGTGTTCAATGAGGGCGAATAACCAACAGGGAAGATGTGCTTCCTCATAAATGATGAGAGAGAGAGAGAGAGAGAGAGAGAGAGAGAAGGGGCTGAGATAGAGAGAGGGGGGTAGAGAGATAGAGAGAGGGGGGGAGATAGAGAGAGAGGGGGTAGAGAGATAGAGAGAGGGGGAGATAGAGAGAGAGGGGGGAGATAGAGAGAGGGGGGGATAGAGAGAGAGAGAGACGGGGGGGGGATAGAGAGAGAGAGAGAGAGAGAGAGAGAGAGAGAGAGAGAGAGAGAGAGAGAGAGAGAGAGAGAGAGAGAGGGAGAGAGAAAATAAAATAATAAAAATAAATGCTTAAAATGTGCTTCTGTTTTTATTCATGCAAAATATAATCTATTGTTTATTTATTTATTTTGTTTTATTGTTATTTTGGGGTGAGATATGACCAATTTGATTGTGAGATTCAGCCAATATCCTTCTGCAAGGGACAGAAGTGCAGTCAAGCTGCTGTTTGTTGTTGCCAAAGTCAACAGAGGAAACATAAAAACACATCTGGACATCAGAATACATGGACAAAAACTCTGAAAGGCATGGTTTGTGAAAAATACATGGACAAAAAAGGCATGGCTTGCGAAAATAAGACATGGCATAAGTATTAATCTATTTAATGCAATAACTGACAAATTTATTTAATTTCTTGATTTTTTTGTCATTGATAAAGACGACTAGAGGAAAGATGAATCATGCCAATAAACTACTGTAAAAATATGAAAATAACACTGCAACAAATACGCAAACAAAAAGATTAAATGTTCAACATTTAAATTAATACATTTATAAATCTAAGTTAGATCTGTTTGTTATAGCATTTTTCATTACAGTCAACTCAAATTGCATGAATTACATATAAGTAAAATGGACTTAAATTACATATAAGTAAAATGGACTTAAATTAATCAATGTAATGACAAAAAAACCCGCAATGCAATCAGAGAACTGAAGTCTGAGGTCTGTCCTGTAACGGGTCCATGTTGTTCTGCACTTACTCTGATCTGAGAGAGGCGAGGTGGTTTAACCGGCGGCTCCTCATAGGGCCGTTCCGCTAACGATGCGATGATCCTTTTCCTGTGGCCCAACAACGTGATCTTCAGCACCTACACGTACACAAATCACACACAAAAACTAAACTCCAGAAAGCAACGTAAATACCCTAAATAGGCCCCTTCACACCAAGAACGATAACTTTAAAGAAAACGATAAAAAGCGTCCACACTAGCAGACATTATTATTCTGTTTATTATAAGCGCATGCTGCAGTTTTGTCATCTGCCGCTTTAAATGCTCGAGCTAAAGCAGGATGGATTCTGATTGGCTGTCCATGTTTTTATCGTTCATCAGCTGGAAAAATTTGTTTTGAAAGTTAATGCAATGAAATTGTTCTTCTGTGCCACTATGGTTATAGTTGTGCTGTGAACTCTGCTATTCTTTAAAGCTACAATATATATTTTTCTTTCGCCGCTAGGGGTCGCTAACCTCTTACAATAACAAAGGCGTACGTTGATGACGCAGTGATGAGCGAAATCATGGAACTTGTTGTCCTGCCGATGGATCTTATAATGTTTATGGATGAGTGAATACATTGATGTTTTTTAACATGACTGGTATGAAGCAGGGCGCGACCGCTAATAAGAGACAGATATCACACGCGAGTCCCGCGGATATAAAGGAATAAGGACATTTAATTCTACCAAACTACCCGCAAGTGCCGAATTACTCACACAAGTCAGTTTATTAGACGAATTAAACTTAGTGAGGTAACGCAGCGCTGTTTCACTTGGTCTAACGTTACACTATCAAACTGCATTTGAGTGTGTTGAAAGTTATAATTCGATGTGTTAGTTTGTTGGCTTTATGAGACTAGCAGTAAGCTAGATCAACATTAGAATAACATACTGATCATTTCATCATGTTGAGCTATATAACATTGATTTGTTTTAAGTACACTTCCTCACCTGTCTAATAAAGTGCGTGCTAGAGCGGTGTCTCTGTCAAGTCGTAGTTTGTCGCGGACCTGGAGCTCTCGGCATCTTGAAAACGCCACACTGATATTGATCCTCATTTTAGTTCTTTCCTTTTGTCCCAAAGTCTGCTTGTCATGGTCCATAATGTTTAAACGAAACAACAACAGCATGAGCATGCCGCTACATTACGCAGTTGTCCACGTCTGTCGCCATGGTTATTATGGCAGTACGAGCGGAAACCAGGGATAACGCGGATATTACGTCATCGACAGGCGACAAGCGAACTTGGACGAGCCATTATTAAAAATTGGAATTTCTCTGAAATTAAAAATCTTTGGGAAATTTTGGGATATTGCAAGTACACAACTGCAGGAAATACAGGTATATCACACTGTGCAAGTGATTTTTGGATATTTTATTACAAAAATCTTACATATTGTACCTTTAATATTGAGAATGATTTTTAGAACTATATCTTTATCGTTATCCTATATCCTATAGTTGTCCTTGGTGTGAACGGGCCTTAATTCGGAAATAAGTAATTCAATTACTTTTATAAATAAAAGTAAAGCCAACATGTAAATAATAATACTTTTGTAACACTTAAAAATAAATCAAGTTACAATTAGTTAATACATTAACAAAGTGTAACACATTTATTGCTCATTGTTAATGATAGTTAATAAAAAAACAACTGTTCATTGTTTGTTGATGTTAGTTCAGGTTCATGAAATGGTATTAAAAGACAAAACTTTTGATTTTAATAATGTATTAGTAAATATTAAAATTAACATTAAAGGATTAGTTCACTTCAAAATGAAAATTCTGTCATCATTTACTCTCACTCAAGATGTTTCAAACCTGTATGAATTTCTTTCTTCTGCTGAACACAAAAGATTATGTCAATTGTTACTTCATGTTAACTAATATAGAGGAGTACGTTAAGTAAACAGAACCCTACAGTAAAGTGTTACTGATACTTTATATAAAAAAATAAAAAATAAAAGCAGTCTTTACTGATTACTGTAAATGTCTGAATGTATGACGTTGCCCTCACATTAACGATCTCCAGCTCCCACAGGTTCTTCACACACTCTAGCGTGCGATAGCCGCTGGACACAAAGTTGTGCTGGTACTCCTGAAGACCCAGGACGTCCAGCCACGACGAGAGGGACGTGCTGCCGTCACAGCCCAGCGCCTTCACCTGCACAAAACCAGAACACATAAACCACCAGCTGACTCACAACAGAGTTATCAAAGTGATGGACATCTCGCAAGATGATACTGATAAAGTCATAATGATTTTAGACTGAGACAGACCTTTGGTAAAGAACGTGCAGCGCTGACGATCTTCCTGCGATGTCCCGGATCCGTGATGCCGATTTCTCTCAGATCATTCTCTTCCATTACATCATTTCCCTACACAAACACAACCATTAGACATACTGCAAAAGATAGCTTCCTTTCCTGGTGTTTTTTAATGTTCACAAAATGTGATAAAAAAAAAAGTAAACAACCTTAAAATAAGATACATGTATTGCATTAATATTGCATGAACCTAACAACATTTAATGAGGTTTAGCTAGTGAGGTTAAAGTATAAACCATGGAAAAAAAAAAAATATATATTTTGCTTCTCACGTAAGTTGATCTTGTTTAGTTTTAAGAAACACAAGGTTTAATTCAATGCACTACAGAGCACCATTGAGAACGGCAGCTTACATTTTAATCACTAAACCACCTTTACTTTCAGCACCAATGATACGGCATCTCCATGTTATGGATTAAGGACACAGTATATTATCAGGTTGGAGAGAGACGGCGCACATCTCACAGTGTTTGTATGAGAGTGCATGTTTCATGTTTCTTTATTGATCAGTGCCATATACTCTAAACACACTACATCTAACACAGCAGCATCTGAGCGATCGATGCAAGACGGCGCAGAGAGTAATCTGAGGTGCTGATCTTACAACCAGAGAGAGAGAGAGAGATATATAGATATATAGATAGATAGATAGATAGAGAGAGAGAGAGAGAGAGAGAGATAGAGAGATAGAGAGATAGATAGATAGATAGATAGATAGATAGATAGAGAGAGAGAGAGAGAGAGAGAGAGAGAGAGAGAGAGAGAGAGAGAGAGAGAGAGAGAGAGAGAGAGAGAGAGAGATATATAGATATATAGATAGATAGATAGATAGAGAGAGAGAGAGAGAGAGATAGAGAGATAGAGAGATAGATAGATAGATAGATAGATAGATAGAGAGAGAGAGAGAGAGAGAGAGAGAGAGAGAGAGAGAGAGAGAGAGAGAGAGAGAGAGAGAGAGAGAGAGAGAGAGAGAGAGAGAGCTTGCGGTCCCTTAATACACAATTAATGCATTTAAAGAGGAAACGCTGTATAACCCTTCCTGCACCTGAAGGGTCACTGTATTAAATAACCTTGAAATTGTGTCCAAAATATGATAAACATGACAAACAGATGATGATACGAATTTATGGCAAGTGGAGTGGTAGTGTTTTGAGATCTACAATAAAGTGAACTGTGATTTACAGTGAACTGGCAAATGTAGTGTCCAACACGCAGTGCTTCAGTGTAATCTGTGAAGCACCGGCTGTCGTTATGTGCCGAGGGTCCATGCTAGCAAATATAAACACTACAACACAATACTTCAGTCAAACAATAACATGATCAAACATGAAAACTCCAAACAATAATAAAACAAAACCAATAATACAAACAATCAAAAATAAAACCTCCAAACAAGCACAAACATTTCAAAACAAAAACAATAAAATACTAAAAAGGCAACAAAAAAAACCCCATAAAAGCACAAATCAAACAAAATAAAACCAATAAAACACAAACAAGCAAGCCACAAACAACTCCAAACAAACAAAACAAAACCAATAAAATGCTAACAACAGGCAAAACACAAAATTAAACCATTGAAAACAACCAAAAACAAACCAGAAACCAAACCCCAAAACACACACAAAAACCCATTAAAACAGAGTAAACCACTAACAAAACAAAAACTCGAAATATACTCGAAACAAAACCAATAAAACAAACAAACAAGCCACAAAAAACTCAAAACAAAATCAATAAAACCATTTTTAAAAAACCAAAATGAAACCAAAAAGAAAAAACATCCGAACCAACACAAAACAAAACCAATAAAACACATACAAGCAAGCCACAAAAAACTCAGAACAAAACAAAATCAAAAAAACAATAAAAAAGCTAAACAAAATGTTCAGATCGGCTGTGATTCTGTCCCTTCACACTACACTTCTGTGGACTGACGAAATGGAAACTTGTTGCAAATTCCTACAATTGTGTCTGGAGAAGGAAAATGGTGCAGTGTGTAATCATCACAGACGTCCTGTGCAATGAAGGTGCAGATCTGAGTCAAATATGAGACATCTAATGCTCTGATGAACATGACAAATCACATCACTGTCTGTCATCGTTCACTCCACTCAAACAGCCTGAGCGATATGAACCACTTTAAGTCTCATCTGCTTGCTCTATGATGAAGTGAGTGAGGGAGGCAGATGGGGAATAGGTTCGAGTAAAACTGCCCAAATCATTTAGAGTGAAGAAACGGCAGCTGAATGCAGAAAGGTTAAGGTGGATCAATCATGTCTCCGTCCTCTTTTCATCTCTCTCTCTCTAATCCACTTAACTCTTCTTCTCTAATTATCAGCCTTCAGTCAACATAGAGATGTGGTAATTTTTTTTTCTACAAATGCGATTATGCGACAACTGAATACGAAACTAATGGAGGATGTACATTCAGCGGCTCCAAAAAGTATTTGGAAACTATCAACTATCAAACTAAATAGCATCAGCAAACAAACGCTACAGGTTTTCTCTCGCTAACTAATGTCACTTTTCTGAAACTTTTTTCATAATTTCAACCCCATGTGACGATTGAGAGAGTCCATTCTTACAAAAGATTCACACTGCAACACAATCCTTCAGTCACAATCCCCACTTCAACAAGAACATTATCCTTCTAAAATAAAATAAAAATCAAACAATAGCCATAACAAACACCACCAAAAAAAAAAAACATTACAAAATCAATAACACTAGCAACTAAAAGCAAACTCCAAACAAAACTCCAAACAAACAAAACAGAACCAAACAACCCCACCCAAATAAAACACAAAAAAATAAAAAATACACAACAAACAACAAAACACTAACAACAAAAAGCAAAATGCAAATCAAAACCAATAACACAAACAATGAAAACCAGACCAAAAAACAAAGAGTCCAAACAAACAAAACAGAACCAAACAAACCCCATCCAAATAAAACACAAAAAGACAAATCAAAACTCCAAACCGAAAAAATAATACAACACTAAAAACAAAACGCAAACCAAACCAAAAACAAAAACAAGCCAACCACAAAACAAAAACACAAAAATACAAATCAAAAACACCAAACAAACACAAAAAAACTCAAAATACCATCATCAAAAAGCAAAACGCAAACCAAAACCACAAACAATAAAAAGCAAACCACAAAACAAAAACTCCAAACAAACACAAACAAAAAAACAAACAACAAAATGACTGCAGGTATCGTTCATGTCTTTACCACAAACAATGAAGGACGAGGCAAACCTTTGTATACTTTGCATTTAAATCCCAAACCCCAAGTATATAACAGTGATATTCTCCTCGGCAAACAGCACTTATACAAGCTTGTATGACTCACAGCTCTAGAGACTTTGTAGACTTTGCAAAGTAATGCTTTTTTAGAACTATCCAATTTCACGAAGACATCTGAGAATAAAACTTTGATTCCAGTTGTGGAGAGATTCCTCATGATGGCAGAGGAGAAAATCAGCCACTAATAAGGGAAGTCCACCAAACAACCGCTCAATTCCAGCTGCAATGCATGAGAAATCAAAAGAAATCGGTGCGCTTTGGAGCCGTGGAAAACCTCAGAGGAAATCTCTCTAATGCAGAGGAACTTGAATTAACTTTGAGGAACGATGCAGATGCTTTATGACTACAGAAGAATTTGTAATCATTTTGCACACTAGCAATCATATCTATATGACATCAAGAGATTCCTTTTACAGAAGCACCAATTAGACGCTTGCTAGTTCAGAGCACCTGCACTTCTGTCAATCATAACTGAACAGCCGTGACACGGGGTGAACACGTCCAGCAAAGGTCACTTACACATTTTAAATATGGTCGTACTGATACAAAAGTTGTGAGGCAAACATTCAATTATTAAAAACAAAAATAAAGTGCTATTAAATTGTATATGATAGATAAATGTAAACCGATAGACTACCACAGTTAACACTGATAAACTACACATTATTTTAAACATATTATATTATACATACATATATACAGTATCTCACAAGTGAGTACACCCCTCACGTTTCTGCAAACATTTTAGTATATCTTCTCAATGGACAATACTATAGAAATTGAGGTCATCTCAACAAAGATTGTTGATGGTTCCAAGATCAAGACTGAAGACGAGAGGTGACCGTGCATTTTCTGTTGTTGGTCCAAAACTGTGGAATAGTCTTCCTGTATCTTTAAGACTAATATCCACAGAGTCTGTTTTTTTAAATCTAAGTTAAAAACCTACCTGTTTTCACTGGCTTACAATTGTTCTTGATTTTAATGTTGAATTGTTAAATTGGTGTTTCTGATGTAAACTCCCTTTATCATTTGCTTTGCGGTCGGTTTTTTTGTTTTTAAGATATTTATTCTGTTTTACAGCACAATGGCCAACTAATGTTGCTTTTATTGTGCTATATAAATAAAAGTTGATTGATTGATTGATTGATTGATTGATTGATTGATTGATTGAAATGAAACTCGGATATATTTTAGAGTAGTCAATGTGCTGCTTGTATAGCTGTATATATCTACTGTCCTCTGAAAATAACTCCACATACAGCCATTATTGTCAAAATAGCTGGCAACAAAAGTGAGTACACCCTAAAGGTGAAGATAAAACTTTTTGGGCAATGTTGCCGTCAATGGACAACCAGATGAGACACAGGGCCCACGACCGATCTAAATTATCCAAATAGAAATGCATTGCCTATTTTCAATGGGAAAGTGCCCAAGCAACAATCGCTCGGCAAGATTGCTCAAAATGTTACCCTGTGTATCATCACCTAAAGTGAACATGTCGAAACTGTGTCCAAAGTGTCACTATTTTATGAGCACCGTTGTTATCTAGCACTGCATTAATCCTCCTGGACATGGAGTTCACCGGAGCTGCACAGGTTATTACTGGGATCCTCTTCCACTCCTCCATAATGACATCTCGGAGCTGCTGGATGTCGGACACACAGCGCTTCTCCACCTTCAGCTTGAGGATCACCACAGGTGCTCAACAGGGCAGTGTTCATCTTGCCGGTGTGTTTGGGGTCGTCATGTCGTTCGGCACAGTTTCTGAAGGAGCGCATCATGTTCTGCTTCAGAAGTCACAGTACATGTTGGACTCCATGTTTCCCTCAATGAAGCGCAGCTCCCCAGTACCAGCAGCTCTCATGCAACCCAGACCATGATGCTACTGTACCAACACCAAGCTCGACTGTAGGCAAGACACAATGTTCTTGATACTCCTGACCAGTGCATCTCCACACATGCTGGACACCATCTGAGCCAAACAAGTTCATCTTAGTCTCGTCAGCCCACAGGACATGGTTCCAGGAATTCATGCTCTTGGAGAGGTTATCTTCAGCAAACTGTTTGCAGGCTTTCTTGTGAGCCAACTTCAGAAGAGGCTTCCTTCTGGGACGACGTCCATGCAAACCGAGTTGTTGCAGTGTGTGGTGTGTGGATGAGCACTGACAAGCTGACCGTCCGCTTCTGCAACCTCTAAAAGCAATGCTGGCACAATCATGTGTCTGTTTTCTGAAGCCAGTGTCTGCACCGGACACACAGCACGAGGACTCGACTTCTGTGACTGACCCGTGCGAGGCCTGTTACGAGTGAAACCCGTCTTGTAAAACCTCTGTATGACCCTGGCCTGCACTGTAACTCAGTTTCAGGGTGTTACCAATCTTCTTACAGCCAAGGCCATCTTTGTGGAGAGCAACAATTGTAATTCTCAAATCCTTAGAGAGATCTGTGCCATGTTGAACATCCAGTGGTGAGTGTGAGAGAATTGTACTCTAAGCACACATTTTAACTGCTCTAATACAAGATACACACATTTGTTTGGTCCTGTCAAGCAGACAAAAACATGAACATGATAAATAGGACATGTGGCTTTGCATGGTGTACTTACTTTTGTTGCCAGCTATTTTGACAATAATGGCTGTATGTTGAGTTATTTTCAGAGGACAGTAAATATATACTGATATACAAGCAGCACATTGACTACTCTAAAATATATCCAAGTTTCATTTCTATAGTATTGTCCCTCGAGAATTATGCTAAAATGTTTGCTGAAATGTGAGGGGTGTACTTACTTTTGTGAGACACTGTATGTATGCGTGTATGTATATATGTATATATGTATGTATATACACACACACACACACACACACACACACACACACACACACACACACACACACACACACACACACACACACACACACACACACACAACTGGTGTTGATATCTGATATCTGATCGTGACACCAGCTCTTTCCTGTGGCTGGTCATTCTGAAGTGCCATTCACTGACCCACACGTGAAGCTGATTCCACTTCTCAGCTCTCTCTGTGACTTGAGTTTGTAAGCTGGTTGCACATGGGGTCAGTGGCAAGAAGAATGCCAACATCCTCCAGCCCTAAACGACTACATTTCAGGCTTTTGCAGCATTTTTTTTTTTTTTTTTTAATTACGTTTTTTTGTGTGTGTCTATTTCCCCACTTTCTCTAGCTCTTAAAACTAAACTGTCTATGTTTGCTATTATAAACCAATGTAAGATGTCTTTGATTGACTAACCTTTTTGTATGTGAAAATACTGATGTAGTTCAAACTGTTAATTCTCAAAAGGCTGTTAAATATTCAGCAGACGCATCTAATTAATTTAAACTTCTTTCCAATAACACTGAACAAATCCCACCGTTCTCACAGGTATGACACAAACAGCGCTTTAGATCGCTCGCAGGAAACTAACGGATGTAATGAACGCACTTAATTATCCTGCTTAACTGGATATCATGTGATTCTACCCCTCACTTCTGACATCGCAAAATTACATGTCCCATAATGCACATCACCAAATCCACTGTGTGTCCTTAGATTTTCATTCAATTTTGCATGCCTTTTAATACTCAAGCACGAGTAAAAATAGCAACATATTAAAGTCAAATCGGAGACAGTTTCTTAATGCCAGACCTAAATACACGGCAGACAAGCTCATTTTAATTATTGATCAAATATCTCCGGCGAGATCAAAGGCGATGGGCTTCTTTGGGGTGAATTATGGAGAAGTGGAGTGCAGAGATGAGGATGGGATGGGAAGGAGGAATGGAGATGGATGCGGGTGGTAATGCACTTCTGGATAGATGTAAGACGAACTCACTCCAGGTATCCGAATGAAAGCGAGACCTTTGAGTCGTACTCCTGCACTCAATCTCCAATGCATTTGGAATTAGTTGGGAAAGGAAGAGCAATGTTTTGGCCTTTATCTAGTATCGCATGTGTGTTACTCAAACTCTGACTTTCAGTAGTTCTTTAATATGCATGCAACCACACTAGTTAAAGAAGAGATGTGAATACTTTTACAAATTCCATCCCATCTTCCAATGCGTGTTCACAGCATATGCAAAACGCAGAGTAAAAATTCCTTGCATCTGGTCATTAGGGAAATTTCAAAGTATTTTAACTATAGTGGCTATATGGCTCTTAATCTACCTTTCAAAAGTTTGGGTTTGGTAAGATTTCTTTTATGGTTTTTATAAAGTGTATTCTGCTCATTTACTTGATCAAAAATACAGTAAAAACAGCATCCAGTGTAGACAGCTTCTAGT
Source organism: Siphateles boraxobius (assembly GCF_051911475.1). Taxonomy (NCBI): domain Eukaryota; kingdom Metazoa; phylum Chordata; class Actinopteri; order Cypriniformes; family Leuciscidae; genus Siphateles; species Siphateles boraxobius. The sequence continues at coordinate 1,538,985 of NW_027509142.1, forward strand.
TACAGCGGTGGCGTCCGGTGTAGACATGCTGTAAGTAATTAACTATCATAAACATCCAATTATCTGATAAAACCATATATTGATGAACATACAATTCTCCAGGCTGTTGTCAATGGTGACTAAGGGGCTGTTTACACGACACCGTTTCCCTAAAACCTAAAACTTTTTATACGTTTTGGTGGTTCATTTAGACGAAAATGGCGTTTTGGGTGCATGAAAACGCAAAGTTTTGAAAACGGGTTTCAAAGTGCAATTTTGTAAAAAAGGTCTCTGTGTAAACAACAAAAATGCCAATCTCTGGTGACGATGAGGTCATGCACATGTGTATTACGTGTTCAGTCTATAGTGTTTCATCGCCATCTAATAGCCTGGCAGCAGAATACAGCGTTTTTAGTCGTTCTCGCGGATCGGTGCGAATTGGGGATCGTTTTGACAATGGTGTCGTCTGTACGCCGAAAACTCAAAGGAAAAACTTCTCCGCATATCGTTGTCGAGTAAATGTACCCTCAATTATAAATTATTTCTTTTGCATATCAAATCATTTTAGTTACTGTCTGGAGCCCCTGTTCTCTTTTAAATATAGTGAGGAGAACTCTGGTAAACTAAGATGAAAGAGAAGAGAGAGGAAAGGAAATGCTATATATATAAAAAAGTGTTTATCCATGTAAAAAAAAGCCCAAGCTTTCTGCACCAGTATTATCTTAGAGAGAACGGATCGTCAATCCAACACTCTGCCATGAAAAACAGAGTGTGAGCAGATGAAGATGAAGTCTTCGTCTCCAAAAAAGCACTGGGGAGGAAGTGAAAAAAAAAAGAAAGACGAGAAGGAGCTTTACAGTGATGTTCAAAGCATTCTGCAGATAATAAACACATCGACAGCTCAGGATGCTAAACCCTGTTGCTAAAGCTGTTAAAATAGTCATTCCTCTTTCCAATCAGCTCAGTGTTAAAAATGTCCTTTCTGCAGTTTCAATGTATGGAGATGAAATTGAGCGTTTTTTCTTAAGAAGCTCAAAGTGTCTAGGCGACAGTATGATGAGGTACAGACCAGCATATAAACAAATCCAAGCTGAATTCATTTCTTACTCGTCTCCACTATGACATTCAGTTAAGTATGTAAGAGAGTACAGCTAAGATGTATTAATCCTGCATAAATAAATCAGCACAAGTCCACAAATGCATTCAGGCAAGGCAATCTGAACACAGCAGAGAGACTGGCCTCCTGTATCTGTGTTATTGGGGACTTCAGCTGTGCTGAACACTCACATCCAAAGAACGCATTATGTGATTATGTGCCCGCATCATGCCACGCCACTGACTTTGAGCACAGCATTATGAGCTGGATGACTGACTCAAAAGAGCTGAAACTGCATATATGCTACCGTTCAAACGTTTGGGGATTTTTTTTAGTCTCTTGCTTACCACTGCTGCATTTACTTGATCAAAACAGTAATATAGTGAAATATTAAAAAATCTTTAAAATATTTGTTACCTATTAGAATATATTTTAAAATGTAATTTAATCCTGTGATGGTAGAAATCATTCTTCTATGATGATTTTATGCTCAAGAAACATTTCTGATTATTGTCAATGTTGAAATAGGTGTACTGCTAATATTTCTGTGGAAACAGTGGGTTCTTTGGTGAAAGTAAAAAAAAAAACAGCATGTTTTTGACTTTTGTAACATTGACTGAATTTAATATGCCATTGCTAAAAAGTATTGTTTTTTTTTTAATTGTGCAAAACAAACTTCTGAATGTTACAGTATATTGAACAGTATATGACAGAAATGATACCAACTGTTTAATTGAAAATGATAAATGGTGAATTTTTTGGGACTGGTTTTAATGTATAACTGTGCCCTCGTTTGGACATCAGTGTCATTAATGGCTAACTGAGACTATTAATGGAATTTAACCTCTTACTCCAATCTTTCCATCTACGCAACACCTAACATGATGTTATGAAGGAGCTGCAGAGATGGCCCAGTGCATCAAGAGACACACACACACACACACACCTGACCAGCTTGGCCATAAAACCTTCATTACTTCTGCAATGAGGTGGCTCTCAGAGTAGAGCAGAGGGCGACCAGGGGCCGTCTGTATCTTTGATTTACAACACGCACATCGCCTCCCTCGGCCAGCTGAGGCTTTCAACCGCATCACCATCAATCCTCATTACCTCACATGGTAAAAACAACACAGCCCCTTATAAGGAGTCCGGGTTCTTTCATACAGCATCTTATGGGCTTCTCAATCTGGAGAAGAACATGTTTGTGGGCCGTGTCCCTATACATGCATACATACATACATACATACATACTAGGGGTGTAACGATACATGTATTCGTATTGAACCGTTCGGTATGAGGCTTTCGGTTCGGTACGCATTACAAACCAAACGATTCATTGGACTATTTTTCCTGCCAACCAAAATCCGCACTGGCGCGATCACCACAACGTTGCGCAACATCAAATGGCAAGCGTAATGAAAGCGGAACAAAACTGCGCTACTCATTATTTTGTGCTTCCCGGACCGTTTATCAGTTTGGACCCTCAATGTCAGTGCAGGACGAGCCGATCTTGATCAAGCGACACGGTCACTACAGCGCTGAGAGATCCAGTAAACAAAGCATTTGAATTCGCCACTGAAGTAATAACATCGCTGCGAGATCTAGTAAGAGGCATTACAATTTATCCGTTATTAACGGATCGAACAGCGCTGACGTGGAAACCAGGAGAAACTTTGTTCCATGAATTAACTAGTTATAGGTTTTAAGTCCACAGATCAGCAACATTCACCATGGATTTAATGTAGTAACACTAACTTGTAACCATGGAAGTTTGACAGAAATAGTAAAATGCTTTCAAGTACATACACATCTTTTTCCAGCACTTCAAAACTCAAATATTATCATATTTAAAAAAGTTATTTTTAATGTAATGACCAAAACATTATTTCTTCATCCTTCAAAGATTACCCCCATTTATAAAACTAAAAGTTTTAAGATGTAGGAAAACTCACACTTATTTAAAAACAATTATTTCTCTTTCATTTCTTTCTTTTTGCTGTATCGAAAACATACCGAACCGTGACACCACTGTATCGTATCGAACCGAACCGGGAATTTTGTGAACCATTACACCCCTAATACATACATATATATATATATATATATATATATATATATATATATATATATATATATATATATATATATATATATATATATATATATATATATATATGTATTTTTTGCTAATAAGCTAATAAGTGTTAAATTTCAAGACAAGACATGATCAAAATTAACGCTATAGATTGTTTTCGTTTGGTAACCACCTTTTCAATCCCGCACTTAATGCAGTTCACAGTCATCAAACCATGGATGATGGTGATGTCACAGCTTGATGATGTAAAACGCCAGATGGGTCTTAAGTCCATTTTTAACGAATCTTGACTGTCGTTAAGTCTGACATTAAAGAAAACTGAGCTCCGACAGAGTGACATGGATTACAGCAGGGATCATGTTCATTCGGTAAACATGACCAGCAACAATCGTAAAGGACTATTAAAAAACGTGCAGTGTCTGTGCATCCAGATGTAGAATAGCTCACCTCAGTTTAAAACAAATGCATGATTTGAGGTATAATTCTTGGTGATGATAATTTAAGCCTTAGCAAACACCACTAAAAAGTACTCTTCATTAATTGGGCTTGTCAAAACCTATTTTCCAGAGGCTAGTGTTTTATAAAGCTTTATTGTCTACAGTCTGCAGTTATTGGACGTAACTGAGCTCTGCCTACATAGAAATTCCACTTGGCGTCCAATCTCGCAAACAATGTCCTAATTAGGTTGTTAATGATTGATCATTCAGGCCCTGGATAAAGACCGGGGCATCCGCCTTGAATAAGTGCCTATTTTTGCTATAGCAAATCATGTTAAACCAAAGAACCCTCACCGTTCATTTGACCTCCCAGTTTAAAACGAATGCCGACTGTCCCGCTGCTGTTACAGAAGTCACTTGGGTGCAGGTCCACTCTGCTAAGGCTGCGTACTTCTAAACACTTATTTATTCAGGGTACAAGAAAACCCTCTCTTTTTCTGAGTGTGTGATTACTCTGCAACATCAGAGTTATTAGCCTAGATCCATAACCTACAGACTATCAAAACTGCCATACAAAAATATGAGCTCTTTGATGACAAGCATTTTGTAAAGATGTGAAGATTTTCTTAATGGCAATCTGATCAGTAAAAAAGACAAGCCATAGAAAGGCACCAATTGCAAATCCGAATGGCGAAGTAAAATTTTAAGTTGTTTTCACATGTAAACAGTTTAGAGAATCATAACAGAGTACATTCACATACAAAAGTCTTAAAGGCACAGTAGCAATAAAAGTGAGATGCTTTTAAAAAATACAAACAAGGCAAGTGTTACTCACCATGAACCGCAGGTCATCGAAGCCGTTGAGCAGAAGCTTGCTCTCATACTGTGGAAGGCCTATATGCTCCAACCAATCACCGACCGGTTGATCAAGTAGCCTCCCGGACCCACCTGCGGACAGAGGAAGGCGCTTGAGCAGCGAGAAACCATTGAGACGATAGCATCGACACTCTGAGGAAGAGACGTGGCACTGCCACATCATCCTCGGCCAGCAGTGCCGAGAGCACAAACACCAAGAAGGCAGAGGCGACAGGATCCCGGCCGAGAGGTGTGGTCGCTCCCACAGCAGGGACGAACCACGCTTGCTAGGAATGAAGTTTGTGTTCTGAATTTGGGATGAAGATGGGCCCAACGCTGAGGTTGATCACAGATTTAGACTCCACATTACCTTCCAATTTATATTTAAGAAGTTGTAACAAGTTGCTATGAAATATGCACACAGAAAACAACTGGGGGCCAAGACCAGCAATTATCGAATTTTCCATTTGAGTCCAAAATTACCCTATGAATTAAAGGTTTGATTTCACAATCCAAACAGTGAGAGAACACTATGTGCATCCCTAGAAACAACATTGTAATAAAATCAATTTTTTTAAAATCCCGACAAAGCTAGTTCCTGAAAATGCGAGCTTGCTGATCCATCTTTGCACATCCTAATTGACTGAGCTGTTCAATGAGGAAGAGCACAGCAGGGTATCAGGAAAAACATCTCACAACTGTAAGTTGTAATTTCCCTCCTGGGGTGACCACGTGGAGGTAGGTGCACAAATAAACTTCCCACCTTTAACTAACACAAGCAGACGTGTTGTCCGTGCAACTCTAATTATGTCCAAGCAATGTCTTCCAATCCCATGCAGATTGACTCTTACTAATAACTCTCAAAACGTGACAATCTCCTGATCTCCTAATAGTGACTAAAAATTGCCATGAGCCTGGAAACTCTTAAATTGTGCATACTGCACTCTTCATCCTCATGCAAATTAACTTCTAATCCAATCTCTATGATAGTAGTACTTAAAAGTCAGACAGGACTGCATGACTTGCATTGTACAAAGTCACTCTGTGGTTTTCAGGATCAAAGATACATGAGATCAAACACTGGTGTTTGGTAGGCAAAGAGAAAAAAAACTATCACAACTCTTTGCTCTGATAAAACTCTTGATATCATCTTTATTGTACAACAAATATGCCTGCCTATGATTAAATGTAGTTGCAGAAACAGCTGACGGAAAAGAGGGCACCAAACACATGCCTCACTAATAAACCTAGACTTGAAGAAGTCGGTCTAAACAAAGAGGAATTAGAAAACCAATGATCCAATGAGAACTAGTATCTGCCTGAGTTATTCAACTTAATCAGAGTCTCCCAACCGCAAAAGTACAAGACTCGCTTTTCCAACACAACAAAGTCTTCCCAGAATCATAGAAGTCCAAACAGAGAAAGTGGGTGCACTTCCCACATCATCAGTCAATCCTCCGAGTATGTTGCAGACGTCTAGATATCCCTCTAGTTCCTTGAGACATCACGGCAGCTGCTCAATTAGAAATGCAAGGTCAGTGGGATGTTTGTCAACCCTGGTCCACAAAATGACGTTCAAACTTGACACTCTTTGCAGGGCGAGCGGTGCAGACGAGTTTGGATGTTGTAAGAAATGCAGCAGTAATCCCTTCGGCACAGAAGGTGCGGTCTCCTTGTTCAACCGGACACTGTCAATTCTGCTCTGCAACACTCCTGCTCCGTCTCCTCCTTCCTCTCCCTCACTCCTGCTCTCCCCTCCCTCTCCCTGCCTCCTCCCTCCTCCCTCTTCCTGCCTCGCTCTCTCTTCCCCTCAAAGAAACTGCGGGCCTGCTGTCCATTGTCTAAGGACTTATCTAACCTTTGTCCCATCCATTGACCTGACCAAGATCATTCCTCTTTTGCCAGTGTTGTCGACTATGGTAACAATATTAGAGGCATTGATTCAAAAGACAAAGAAAGAAACAATGTTTAATGATAAATAGTGCTTACACAGAAAGCAAAGCACAAACACAGAGGCATATGCAGAGCTTCTAGGCTGGAGGGTGTAGATCTGAGATTATTGCCAAGCTGCAGGGCAGTTCTTCTTCTAATTCCCCTGACACTCATGCATGTTAATATTTTAGCACCTTTATCCACATAGACAGAAACAAAATGAAAAAAATCTGTAAAAAAATTTGTTGCAGGAGTTTGTAAATGAAATATATTCTTGATGTGACTTGCCTTTATTAGGCTTGATATTAAGAAAGGTGGGCCAAGTCAAAGAAGTTCACTTTAGTTTAAAAAAACAACAACGTATTGTTACCATCTAAAATGGTACAAGTGAACCAATATTGTTCTGGTAGGTATCTAGGTGGTGGCTTTCTAGCCTAGTCAAAAGTCAAAAGAGCCCACTCACTATGATATTCAGGTCCCTAGATTTATTTGTCCATGTTATTGATTGTAAAAAAATCTGAAGTCTGATTTCTTAAAAAGGTAATGGCACAACTCAATAAGCTGCATGATTTGAGGTATCGAAGGTATTAAAGTCTTACTTTGGCTATGGGTTTGTTCAAATTCATATAGTCAAGGATGCGCAAAAGTAATAAATGCTGGCTTTAGTGAGCACCACTAAAATTAAAAACCAGGAATCATGTCGAAGTAGGGTGCCCGCAGGAAACAGGAAATAAGGTCAGTGCCAGTGCCATGTGACAAAAGGACAGTGGAAGGACTGGTCCTCTAGCTAGTTATATGGCTAGTTATATAGCACTTATATGGGCCAATGAACCCAGTTGGAATACAAAGGCCCCTTGTAGAGACAACTTGAAACCGTGTCTACAGGCTTTAAGATAAACTGATGTAAGGATGGTGATATATTCAAGGCTTAAACTTAAGAACAGAATCTTCCACATCCGTTTTTGCAGGAGTTGCCAAACCGTGCTTACAGGACCGAGTGGTACAGCAAGCATAACAGTCTCTCTGGTCTCAATTGCTGTAGTTTGGTTAATTCCAGAGGAAGGTCAATAAACTGCCTCCATACAGAACAAGGTCATGCATCACACCAAGGCTGAATCGTCAAGCATCTCAGCATCCATTGATTTAACTCTCAAGTGTCCTCTCGTCCTTCGACGGCACACTGGGATTTCTCATTCTCCATTTAAAGGGCCAGCCAACCCTATATCCTTTATTCACTAATGTAACTCTTCTGGACTTGGCCTTCGTCCTCCTCTTGCCCATCAAGAGGTTATTGTGTTTCATTGCTGGTCTGCTCAGTCAGGTCTCATTTCATAGGGGAGGTGATCCGAAGGCAGATCCTCATTCAAACATACAATCCCCAAAGACACTTGATGCTCAGTTAACATCAGGAGACCAAACCGCCAGCTAGCTTAGGCTACTGCTAGCTTAGGCTAGCAGTGATTGAAAAAACAAAAAAATATCACTCCTCTTAGTTAAATACAATAAATTAAAAATATACTGCATTGTGCATTATGTCAGAAACTCTTTGCGTCTTTAAACTGAATAATGAAACGGGACAGCAGTGTTTAGACACAGTTAAAAGGGTAACGCCATCACATACCTGTGGCGGAGCAATCCTGGTCTTTGGAGATGTCAAAGCCGGCACCAATCAAAGTCATGATCTTCTCAATCTGTAAGAGAAAAAAACCCACAATGAGATTACCACATGAAGACACTAACCATAGCGCAATTTGGAAAAAAGCAGCTGTAATTTATGTTAAAACATTAATGATTTCCCAGCAGAGCAGATGAAGCGGTAAACAGCGACAATTCTGACTGAGAAAACACCATCTATCATCCCAAGGTTATAAAGATCATGCACAAGGCAAATAAGAAGTGACTTAATGTTGGACAGAGAAATATCTGGTTACACCAGCCCTGACCAACAGTCAGAAGTGAACTGAGGGTATGTCACTCACCCCCGGTTACACAAGGAATACAATCCATAGTCCAAATACTCAAGAAAGTAAACACCAAGACATTCAGGTAAACTCAAATACATGCAGGAGATCAAGGGGACAACATGTCATTTCATATATTCACCGTCATCAATCACTAGTCAAACTACTTAAATGTCTGACTAAGAAACCATCTGAAAAGTCATAAGGGTAAAAGTAGTTCTGTCTTGTATTTGTATTATATCCATGTTTAGTTAAGTAGGACGTTTCTAGAAGATAGCAAAGTCTAACGACATGTAAGCGACTCTTCTCTTGGATCTTATTGGAATCGGCATTCATTGATCATGACATCATCCACACCCTTCAGTGATTGACAGTGATTGACAGAATGCTGCAGTAACTGAAAAACAGTGATTACATCAGCATAGTCTGATCGTCATTTCAATGTGATAAATCATTCAATCGTGAAAAGAATTCAATAACTTCAAAAATAGGCAGATTAAGATCTCTGTCCTTAGTAGTTTATGAATATACTGATGTGTGGAAGCAGCTCATAACTTCAGTACAGCAGTGGAGTTATGTAATAAAAGGACAAAGGAGGAGGAAGTGACGAAGCATTTACAAATGATGCACAAATTCTTTTAATTGTCTGTGTGACTGATATTAAACACTGGCAGAATTGTAAAAAAACAAAAAACAAAATAGGAGTTAGTAAAAGAAAACAGTAATAGTGACAGCAAAGTTGCCGAGCAATAGCTTATCAAAAGTAGTGAGGTCAACAAAAGAGCAGTAGACTGAAAATGGAGAGAGAGAGAGCTTGAATCCTGCCACCACTGCCAAGAAAAGCTGGCCCAGAGAGGTCTGCGAGAAGACAAGGTTTCCAAACGTCTAGTGACAGTTACAAATTTAAAGGAATAGGTAAAAAAAAAACATTAAAGTTCTGTCCTGATTTACTCATCCTCAAGTTGTTCCAAACCTATATGACTGACTTTCTCGTGTGGAACAAAAAATTAAGATAGGCCTATATTAGTAATATAGGCCTACTATTAGGCCTATATTACTTAAGACTTGGAATACCTCCAACGAATCACATTAGCAACTTTTTTTTCGTACATCTGCGTTAATTTGTGCAAAAGAACGGCATGAACATTCTGAAAAATATCTCCTTTTGTGTTACATAGAAGAAAAAGTGATATTGGTATGGAACATCAGTGCTATTTTAGTATTATTTATATAGTATTTATTAATATTTTGAATTAGTTTATAGTTCTTATATTTTAAGTTTTAAAGTATTTTTTATGCGGTTTTGTAATTTTTATTAGTTTTTTTAATTTATTTGTAATTCCTTTATTTGTATTGATATTTTAGATATTTTAACTTATTTCAGCTAGTTGCCAATAGCCTAGAAATCTAGACGCACCCTAGCGGCAGCAAAACATATTTTGCAGAAAAGTGTGGTCTAGTAACTCTCCGTTGGCATTCGAGCTGGAAAAACCAAACTCTGGTCAGGCCAATCACATCGTGTATAGAGTTGGTGGGCGGGCTTAACATAATGACGGCAGAGTTGTGACGGTTCCACGTGATTTCCATAGGTGATCTGCTACTTGAAAACAAAGAAGATGCTGCTGTCGAACAGCTGTCTTTCGAATCGGCTTTGGCCGCGAATCTGGATGACTTGGAGTTAAGAGAACGTCACTTAAGTCATTCTTAAAAAAAGGAAGATGTATTCGGAGTTTTGATGACCGGATACGGCAAAAGTTTAATATAGGCCTATCAACTATCCGCTGGTGGGAAAACGCATGGGACTCACTCTGCCACAGCCGTCCGTTGCTCTGGTTGGTTGTAGCTCTGTCCTATTGCGTGCAGAGGGAATTTGAAGGACAACCGTTTATCCCGCCCCTCAGATTGAGGTAGGCCAACTGTGAGTTCCCAGACCTAACATCTTGATTGGTCTGGCTTGCCAGGCTAAGTTGCCAAGTCAGCATTTCTAATACATTTATTTTTCAATCAAATTTTTTGTATTTTATTTCAGTATGATTTAAATAATTTTTAATAATTTTATTTAAAGTGATAATGAAAAATCCCAAACATTTAAATTATGTTATATTTTACTTACCCTCACGCAGTTCCAAACCTGTTTGACTTACTTTCTTCTAGAGCATATTTAAAACAAATTTTGGTAACCACAGTTTCGGTGATCATTGACTTTCACCATATGTTTAAAAAAATATAATGGAAGTCTGGGGATTTATGTTTAAAAAAGAAAATAAATTGTACCCGCTTGGTTACCAAAATGCTACAAAATATGTTTTTTAATGTTCCACAGAAGTCAGTCAGTCACACAGGTTTGGGACCAACATGAGGGTGAATAAATAATGACAGAATATGCATTTTTGGGTGAACTGTCCCTTTAACTTTAAGAACACTGGAACATCATGAGGATGAGTAAAGAATCATTCATTTAAAAAATATAAGCACATCTCTATTTAACTTTTCTACATCCATCCAGAAAGGTTGGTCCTGTACGCTTGCGAGCAGCAGTAAAGAGCAGAGGAACAGCAGAGGTGCGCAGGAAGACAGAGGGACGTGTGGAGGATCTTACTCTTTGGGACGGCCGACGTCTCCATGGAATAGAGAGGGAATGCCTCTGTCTCTGCAGGGAGAAAACCAACTTTTGTTCAAATGCTATTTTGGGAGAACAATGTTTGAGTCTTGACAATGGCACTATTGAGGAACCCTTTAATACGGTTAATGGGATTTCAATATAAACGTGACATCCAGGTGGGTTTGGCACCTCAGTGACCCATGTTTCCAGAAATAAACCCTTTTGAAGACGCACAAACACTTGAATGGCTGTCAAAAAAAATGAACAGTCTGGGAACGAGGAAAGTGGGAATGCTTTGATCCCGAAGATAACTGCAATTTGGCTCCTTCTACAACAGGGGAGTATTTTTGATTTAAAGATAAGCTGTTTGAAGTTTTCTCATTCCAGTCTCATCCAGAATCCATCAAAAGAAAGACGAGTCATCGGTTATGTCTGACATCCCTCCGTCCCACAGCGGTTTTCTCATTTTCAATAGATAGAGCGTTAGAGCGCTCACAGCGCATGAATGGAAGATTGTACAGCTATTCACTTTTCTTTTACAAAATTTCACACTGTTATAGATAGTTGTCAATGCATAACAGTTTGTCAATGATTGCTCATATAATGTTAGTATAAATGGCATGGGATTGTGGGTATTGTGCATTATTTTTCTCTCTCTCTCTCTCTCGCTCTATACAGAACAGATGGTTACACTATTTTAAGGTGTCCTTGTTTCAGTGTAATTATATTATATTTTACAGTAAGTATTGAGTAATATTAATTAATTACATGTACTTACTATAGGGTTAAGGTTAGGTTTAGGGTCAGTTACTCTATTTATAGTTGTTACTAAATTAACTGCATGAAACGTGTAACAAGGCCACAGACCCACAGTAAAATAAAATTATACCGAAACTATATTCTGTATATGAACTAGGGCTGTTTTCGAATAAGGATTTTCATAGTCGAATCTGATTCGTTAGATTTTGCCGTAGTCGACTGGTAGTTTTTTTTGGTTTTTTTTTAGATAGCAGCTAGACGTTCGGTTGAATAACTGTTCGTCTGTTATAGGACAACTCGCTCTACGTTTATTTAAAATGAACAGCAAGACAACTAGAAGTGAATGTGCTTTCCATTAATTGAATCCTTAACAAAAAACAAACAAACAAAAAACGTTCCAATGAACGTGCTTTGTTTTAAATAAATCACAGACAGTAAACAAAACCAAAAAAACTTTGCAATGAACTTTGCAATTTAGACGCGCAAACTGCGTGACGGTGAGACGTAGCTACATGCTCGAGCAGATTCGGCTTGAAGTCGTTCATCCTTGGATGCGGCGTCGCGCGCGCTGTTACAAAAAAAGCTGTGCACACAGCCAAGCGAAATGGGGTGTTGCGCACCCAACGCGTCATTTTTTGCCGCGCGCACCTTCGCTCTTGTGCAGACGCGTCTGGTATAAACAAGGCTTTATTCCGTGTCAGCGCGCGCTCTGATTGGTAAAGGTGCACAGAGCTCTCCCGAATCATCTCCAGCACTCAGAAGCACCACTAACTCCGCCTCCGTTTCCCTCGTAAGATGATATTAGTATTTAAACATTCTCTATGATAAAAATGTTTTGTAAAAAATATTTTAATAACACGGTTTTGGCAATTATAGAGTTCTAATGACGGTGATCAACTATAACCGTCGGACTCACGTTACATAATAACCGTCACACCCCTATGTTAAATAACACTTCCCTACTATTCGACTATGAGGTTCATAGTCAAATCAGACCTCTCCGAATCGAATCGTCCAATCCTCGACTATTAGAAGTCAGCCCTAATATGAACAAAACTTATTTCATAACAGCAGTTTCTATATCAATGGTCTAATGAACGCAACAGCCTTAAATAATGTGTTGAGCGCCAGAGTTCTTCATAACGCAATCACAATTACAGGCAGCACAGACGCACACGATCAATACCTTTCATTTGACAGACATCCACCCGTAACATACATCTTAAGTGCTTAAAATATTACCACAGTAAACCAAACAACATGTAGGTATGAATCTAGCTGTATTTAGAAGACAAAACCTGAATCAGAATGAGTGCTTGCTTCCTAAAGAGTGATAATCTGTTGACCTGAGATTTGGTGAACAACAAAATTGAACCTGACTGCACTTCAAATTTTGTATTTAGTTTATTTAAAATGAAACTGTAGAAATGAAATCAAACTGCCTTTCACCGGGTGTAGGTTGTTGAGCAATGCATATGAGCCAATAGCACCATCTTGCACCACAGTTGTACACCTTGTACACTTGTAAGTATCTTTCAAAACAATACAATTCAACATATAATTGTATCAATTGTATAAAAAATGTAAATAAAAAAATCATATACACTAAGGGATCAACCATTTAGGTGAGATAATTGTAATAAAAAATAAAATAAAAAAAATCCCCCCCAGTAGAGTCACATTAGAGTGATCCCCATAATCGGTTTACAGCAACAAACCCAAACTTCTCTTTAACACAAATGCTTTACCTCTTGTTTTAAAATGCAAAGTCTCTATTTATCTACATCAGTATTCTTCAATATGATCAGTGTGTCTGCTGACCTTATCACACAATTGGAAAAGAAATTACAATGAATAACGAACTGATGTCTATGTCAACATATGCTCATTTGTCTGAAGTGAAATGTGTCACAAGTATAGTTAACCAGAGCAAACGTTACAAAAACACTTATGTAACTGGGTGAATCTCCCAAAGCCTGTCAAGAAATTGATTCTGCATAATGAAATTGAGCTATTTTAGGACCATTATGTTTTTGCAATATGACATTTACCCCCGGTTTCACAGACAAGACTTCAGACTAGTCTCAGACTAAAATGCATGTTTGAGCTGTTTTAACTGAACGAATATCTTAAAATATGTCAGAGCAATTGTTTTGTCAAGATCCACAGTTATGTTTTTAAGGCACTTTTATTAAAGCCACTTAAATGTCCTAATTGAACTAAGTCCTAATCTAAGCCCTGTCTGTGAAACCAGGCCTTAAACATATTTACCCATAAAATCTTATCTAATATTTGTACTGTGTGTTACTACGGTTGGATTGTAAGTCTGCACTGTAAGCATTTATTAATGAAAATAAGTCTCATGCAAATAAGAAAACGCATGCTATAATCACACACACATTATGCACGGCTCAATTAATGAACCAAACTGAGAAATATTTCAGGCAAAGGAAATAAATGAGTGAAATAATTAAATGTTTTCTGCATCAGTAAGAGAGCTTGCATCATACAGTATACTGCATGTGTTTGCAAAACAGCTCACCACACACACACACACACCTAAAAATAACATAAAGTCAGCTTTAAAGTATATAACAATAGCAGTGCATTGTAAAAGAATACTTCTGTAGGACGATGAGAGTGAGGAAAGAGGCAAAATTCTGTGCAATGGGATTAAATATGATAAAAACATGCTCAATCAGGCTGGACAGTACCTTAGTGGTAGTAGAGAACATTTAAAAATTAGGTAAAATATTTAATAAACATGCAAATAACAGGTGGGAAAGTATAGAACTTGTGAATGACAGCTGTTTAAATTCAACAGAAATCTGCAGCTACAATATCATGATGACCAAACCAGCTATACACATGGTAGTTAAATATAAGTAAATTCTAGCTCTGACTGGTAACCAGATTTCAGCAACAGACCCAAACCAAAAGTTATTATTGTAGTTTTATTGTTTGCCTTTCTTCCACATGTATAGAGTGGTTCAGGTATGACGTCAGAACCCGAAAGACTAATTCGCCGCTGGTTCCTTCGAGACTTTCCTATGGGGATTTATAATGGGGGTTTTCAATTAATGAGTCAAATAAAGCCTGTGGTAAACACAACTTAATTAGTCTGCCGGGTTCTGACGTCATCCTGCAGTAATCTATTGATAGGGATAGAAGAAATGACAGGAAATTACGGAAAAAAGATGGGGGAAACCATGAGATCTGCTAAAATGTATTTAATAAAAAATCTATTAAGAGAGTTCAAAAGAAAAAACCTCTAATGTTTCTATGTCAAAAAAATATTTTTTTGACAGCAGTGGTGTGCGATTATATTGTCTACGATAATGTAATTGTTGTTTTAAATATATGCGATCTGACATTATCGAGTAAATCCCTCACTTTACAAAAACACACCCAGAGAGTGCACGCATGCAGTATGTGATGTAGTCTAGTAGGTTAGACTATTGTGTGTGAGCATTTAGAGTGCACACTTTCACTACGTGATTTAGTCTATTAAAATGCATTTAGAATCCACCCAATATTCAAGATAAGGGACAAAAATGAATTATTTGATGAACGTAACTGTTGAATGAATGATTCAATGACTCACTCATTTAGACAGTCGAATGCTTCGTTCCTGAATGAATGAGCTGTTTAAATGAATCAGTTGAAACTCAATGACCCACTCATTAACAGTCACTTGCTGCCACCTACTGGTGGTTTTAATTATATATTTAAAGTTTTTTTTTTCATTTTTTAAATTATTTCAAATGTCAATATTCAATGTTTTAAGTTTAAAACATCAACACATTATTTGTATCATTATTTGCAGGTTAAATGCATGCATGTCCCTCTGAGGTGCTTCTGTGTTTCCTCTCCATTGCAAAGATGAATTTTGTTAATAGTGATTTCATTTCATTGTAAAGCCCTAGATTGTCTTATTATTCTAATTTAATTTGATTAAATGTAAGAATTTGGACAAAAGAAAATGCATACATTTATTTAGGTTAGAAAAAAATGGACTTTATAAAAGGTACAATTACAAAAGGTACAAATCAGTTTAAACTTATTGGAAAAAAGATCATTTCTTTCTGTCACAGTTGTGAACTGACCACCACAGAATATGAAAAATATCAAAAACTTACGGAGTCAGCTGTCCATTGCAGTCGCAAACCTGACAAGGTACCAACACAATAAACACACTCAGCAAAATGTCGTTCAACTATCAATATCGATGAAATCCAGGAAAATAGAGATACCAATTTTTGCCAATATCGCACACCCCTAGTTGACATTTATTTCCTGACAGTTTTTGTTGGAAATATTAGGCTAAGAACAAGAGACAGAAACAGAACCGAAGCGAGCAACAAAATGTCCTAACTCAGATTTAATGTAGGGCTGCAACTAACGATTATTTTTATAATCGATTAATCGAACGATTATTTTTTCGATTAATCGGATAGAAATTAAATTAGATTTTTTTTTTTATTATAACTAAATAAAACCGTAAATCAGGGTATTTATGTGTAAAAGTGTACTTTAAAAAGTGCAAAAGCCACACATTGAGTTTTACTAATATCAATATTTGCATTGTTTTTAATGATAATTGCTGATGGCAAGTTGACAAACATGATTATTGTTAAAAAAATGATATCCAACATATTATGTTTTAACACAATTTTTGTTAAAACAAATTTACACAGACATGTTGTTCAGATGTGAATATCTGAACTAAAAACAAACTAAAAACATCTAAAATATATAATTCATTTAATTTTTATTTAAAATTAATTATATATAAGGAATATAAGGATAAAGAATATAATATATATTATATATATAATATATAAAAGAATATAATATAAGGATAAATTGATTAAATAAATATAGAAAGACTGAAAACAATTGTGTGAACGTAGAGCCGCAGTAGATCGCGTTTGAAAAACAATTAAAACTTAGTAGACAAATGCTATAAAAAGAGAACGGAATGGAGGTAACGTTACCCAGCAAGCTAACAGGCTTGAGTAAAGGACAGGAGAAATTATGCATTAGTGCACAAGCATTCGCTGAAAACCACTGAGTACAGTGACTAAAAAACAATATTTTACTGCTGCTGTTATTAACTGCCTTTGTATTTAATGCTTCACTTTGTAAACACCGTTTTAATTTAACCTATTTCTGCGGTAGCGCTATTTTAATCCATCACTTACGTTGCGAGCGAACTGATTGCACAACCTGATGCTCGAGACAAAATACAGACATCCCGGATCGTCTCCCGCATATTGATTGCGGCTCCCTGATGCCCGCGAATTAGTTCAAACTCCCGAAATCTAGAGCGCGCAAGCAAGAGCGCGCATGCGAGACAGAAGAGACTGCTCCAAACCGTGTAGCGCGCGCGCTCGGCAGAGCGCCTGAGGGAGAGAGACCTTGCGTGTGTGTGCGTACCAGTAAACGCTCCCCGTGACGTAAGCAGACCAACTAATCGATAATGACATTCGTTGACAACGATTTTCATAATCGATTATAATCGATTTTATCGATTAGTTGTTGCAGCCCTAATTTAATGAACCATATCATATTGCATCTGCTTGAAACATTAATTAGGATTCGGTCTCAGAAAAGTGATTTTATTTAGTGTAATGAGAGTTCGTAGGTGAAGCTGCCTGCAGTTGTCAACAGCGCTGTTCAAAGGACCAGAAGTGACAGACACTGGTTGAGGGGTATTACTTTAGTGAAGCGCTCAGCGGTCTACACTAATGAAATGTTTCGTTGGATCTTCAGTGTGACATTAGATTTCGGCTCATTGACATGCAAGAAGAATATGGCTTGTGTGGTTATCCTATAAAACAACACTGACTCCATTCAACGACCTACTTCAAACCCAAAGGGCGTAACAGGAAATACATAATTGAAAACATAACACAGATTTTGCTCAGCCTCTGAGCAAGCAGTTTTTACAAACACACACACACACACACACACACACACACACACACACACACACACACACACACACACACACACACACACACACACACACACACACACACACACACACACACACACCTCATTCAATATGAAAATTGTAATGAAAACACAATTGAGATTCCCATCAGTAGGCCAGAAGGCAAAATTAATGCACCTCAGTAGAGAAGATACACTCAAACAAACACACACACACACACACACACACACACACACCAAAACAAATGTTATTGATTCTCAGGGCCAGAGAGAGAGTGAGATTCAGTGTCAGGGCCTCTTAATGGTAAACCGCTCAAACAATAGTCGAGTCAAAGGCCGCGGTGGAGTCACAGGTCGACAGCTGAAGTATAGCTGAGCCGTGAGGTTCATACGGGGAGGATTGTGTGTTTGTAGTATGGCACAGCAGTTATCTATTCTGAAGACGAACACAAAAACCCCAGGCATCTGGCAAGGCTGGCATGGGTGAACAAAAGGGCAAAAACCAGTCACAAAAGAGCCAAGCTGCCATCCATTTATCGAGTCCAAACTCAGAAAGACTCCTGCAAAGACAGGTGCCAGTCGACCAAGAGCAAGTAGAGCAAGTCAGATCAGATCAGTCCAGAAGAGCCTCTCTCTGTTAATAATGTTATATCACAAAAAAAAAAAAAAAATCTATCAATCAGTGTTCTGGAACAACAAACAGAAATCCTGTTTACGGAAGTCTGTTTCATATGCTAATTGCTTAAACATGCCATATTGGTCAGTTTAGGGAAATTAAAATCACAGCAAGAAATTGAGAACATGTTCTGAAAGTCAGATTTAGTCTTCTAAACCATTGAAATTTTTAAAGGTTTATAGAAATATATCAAACATTGGCAAAAAAAAAAAGCGTACAGGTCTTATTTAATGATATCTATATTATGCTAATCATTAAAGCCTGCAAAATTGGTCTTACAATTTTTAGCAGCTTTAGGAATATGAACTGAAATCAAATCAAACACTGGTGAAAAAGCGTTCTGTCACAACCACTGGAAACTCTTACTTACGAAAGTTATTTTTACATGCAAATCGTCAAAAAAATGCATCTCATAAGTTTTAGAAAGTTTAAGGATATCAAAATCATAGTAAACAATGGCGGAAAAAGGTTTGGCACAACAAACGGAAAAACTTTGCGTTAAATCTATTTCGTATGCTAATCTTAAAGCATGCAAATTATCACAGCAAACAGGTGAAAAACTACTAATGGAAAATCTTCACACAAAAGATTTTTTTTGTTTGCTAATCATCACAGCATACGGATCAGATCTGTCATGAAGAGCCTCCGTAAACAATGTTACATCTGGCAAAAAACATGTTCTGGCACGACACACCGAAAATCTTGTTTACGGAAGTCTGTTTCGTATGCTAGTCACTTAAACATGCCAAATAGGTCAGTTTACGGTTATTATAATCGCAGCAAGCACTGGCAAACATGTTCTGGCGCAACAAATGCTCATTTTTACCAAAGTTCATTGGGTAATCTAAGCCGCTGAAACTTTTTAAAGTTTAGAGAAATATATTAAGCATATAGAAAACATTTATTTAAAAATATCCATTTTGTATGCTAACCATTAATGCAAACAAAATTGGTTTAGGAATATCAATTCAGATCATAGCCAACACTGATAAAGCCCTGCTAAATCTTAATGAACAACTGGTAAATCTTATGAAAGTCCATTTCATATTCTAAAAACTTGAAATTTTTAAATGTTTAAAGAAATATGAAACATTGTGTTTTGTCAGAATAAAAAGAAACCTTTAATTTACAAAAGTTGTTTCGTATGCTAATCACTGAAATGTGTGACATTCATCTAAAACTACAAACAGTTCATTTTACTACAGAAGTCTATTTTGTTTGCTTATCATTAAAACGTTAAATATTGCGGGGGTTTTAAAGTGAAAAAAGATGTTAAGGGTTTAAAATTGGCATTTGGAGTAAACACAGTAAATATACAATAGACCAGAATTGAAAGAGAAAAGATCGGTCAAGACGTCATTGAATGACATCATGCTTTTTGTGTTTTCAAGCAAATACTACATCCATCTCTACATCCCCAAATATATTCTTGGATCCTCGCAAGACTTGCACCAAGAGACAGTTGTGGACGTCAGCATTAAATCCCACGAACCTGCCAACTGTTTTAAACAGCGTCATCACGCGAGCAGAGCAGCTGATAGGTAGAAAACAAAGCGCACTCACAAACGCTGGTCGGGTGGCAGCCATTTGGCCTGAGCGGGACGCCGGGCGAACCAACGCGACTCCCTCGTTTAACTCCCTCAGGCGGACTGCATCTCCACATTCAGACCGGACCTCCTTCCTAAACTTACTGGCCCCTACAGAGAGCTTCCCACACGGTCCCGTTCAGTCTAATCCTGAGACAGCCTGAATTAGCATGAGCTGCCTTTCCCTCACAACCCCCTTACCACCACACACACACACACACTCATGCAAGTCAAAATCTCCTTTGTATGAAAAATTTGACTTTGTGTGAGATTGTGTGCGCGAGTGTGAAGAGGAAGAACACACACACACACACACACACACACACAGAGGGAAAGTGATGGGCGTTGTGCGTTCCTGCACCCACACACTGTCACTCAGGGCAGCGAAGTGTCCCGGGCCAGCCAGCCGTGACCGCTGGGGGAGGAGGAAGAGAAAACACACAACAGGAATGATGACAGGCTGCTGTTCGGACATTTGAGACGGCAAGAGAGACTGCTCAAACAGAGACAACATATGGATATAAATCCAGACAGACGGCAGAGAAGATGCTTATGTTGATTTAACGTCAACATTGAACATTTGCATTCATGTTGCATCTGATATGTGACATATTTCTGAGTGAAATAAGATATCTAATGACGCAGTTGTGGAGTGGAGAGAGATCTGTTTTTACCCATCAAAAATTGTTTAGATTATGAAAAATTATTTGATTTCAGGTTTAAATAAGATTTTCAATGTGTACTCAGACTTTGGATACTCAATGTATTCAGAAAGTGAAACGAGTTGATTTTGATTTCATGATGACTCGGCTCAGTTGATTCCACCGTCTGAAACTATCAAGCAATTGCTGAGGCTCTTCAATAAAAGCATGTTTATAAAGATTCTCACAGATCCAAAGGGAGAGAAGTGAATCAAACTTCATCATGGGCTCTGAGGGGTTTGTTGGCTGTTTTCAGAAGCTGTAGGACCTTCAACCACAGCTGTTATAGTCTCCCTTCACATGGAAAGAATCAATTACTGTCGACAGAAAACACTTTCTGTTTCTTCACAAGTCCCCGTTTCTTAATAACATTCTGAAA